>NW_017731700.1:1276632-1335913 GCF_001890085.2 Hipposideros armiger
GTTAGTAAAATTACATAGGTTTCATGTATACAATTCTATAATACATCATCTATACGTTACATTGTGTGCTCACCACCCAGAGTCAGTTCTCCTTCGATCACCATGAATTTGGTTGGATCTTGAGAGTATTATGCTAAATGAAATAAGTCAGACAGAAAAAGTTGAGAACCATATAACTTCACTCATATGTGGGATATAAAACTGAAAGCAGCAAAGGAATAAGACAAACAAAGAAATGAAAACTCATAGACACAAACAACAGTTTAGTGGTTACTAGAGGGGAAGGAGAATGGGGTGGTAGAAGAGGGGAAAGGGGGTCAAAAGGTAAGCTTTTGAAATTGAAAGTCATAAAAGGTATTACAAGTGAATAGTTTTGTGTTCATACATGCATATTCAGTTGTCTTCATTTATTATAATATTATATCCTTATAGAAAACTGTGAAGATTTTTGGTC
Organism: Hipposideros armiger; assembly: GCF_001890085.2. Classification (NCBI taxonomy): domain Eukaryota; kingdom Metazoa; phylum Chordata; class Mammalia; order Chiroptera; family Hipposideridae; genus Hipposideros; species Hipposideros armiger. The sequence continues at coordinate 1,277,087 of NW_017731700.1, forward strand.
ACATCGCTGGATTCACGTTGCTGACGGGACTTCAGAACAACCATTTATAATAGAACTGTTTTCTACATCTCAGCCAGAAATCTTTGAAAATATTTGCCCAAGTACTTAGTTCCAATATTTTTATCTTTATTTTTGGAAGTGTGGGCATTAACTTAAAAATGGTAAACTTAATTATGGAATGTCAGGATATTGAGGTAGCAAATTTGTGCAGTCTGATAGCATGTTTAAATTTTTCTTTATTAATATTATATTTGGTACTGCAGATGTTAACCACCTTCTGGTTTTCTATTCAGATTTAATTTGGGATTGAAACTAGTTTTTCAGAAAACAGGTGCTTTTATCAATGCTCATTATTAACATTTCAGACATAAAAGTTTAAGAGTCAGTGAAACTAAAACATAGGCTGTCAATACCCTTTGTATACACTTGGAAACTGACTAGGTAGACCCCCATTAAAGACAATGAAGACTTTACTAATGTAGAATTAATTGGTAGAAGTTTAGCAGGCTTTGTAATTAAATACTGATAATGACAAGTATGATTCCATTTTAATATTAAATTAACATTAGGGTGGTGGTGTTATACCAGCTCGTCAGTATTTTACTTACTTTGGTGTTGGCTTTTTCCCCTTATATTCAGTCAGATATATAGGTATTTTTTCAACTAATTTTATTTATTTGAAAACAGTTTAGGTATGCCTTGTTATACATTTTAATGACTTAGTCTTCAGATCTATTATAAGAAAAAAAAGTAGATGTAGTACTTTTAACAACTTCAGTAAATTTTCCTTCTTTCAATTTGTAGCATAAAGCTATTTTGGATATGGTGTGCTATTTTACTATTTTCCAAATAATTATATGAATAACATACCAATTGTTAAATGCTTGTCAACATTGGGGAAACTCCCAATTCTTGACTATATGCAATTTTTTAAAAAATCAGCAACATAGTAGAAATTGTAGACATCAGGAGACCTGGAGACCATATACAAGGCTGTTCTTCTATCCCTTTATTCTCTGTTGCAAAACAGTATTATGCAACATTCAGATATTAGCTCATTAGATTCCACCCTTCTATTTGTGAGATTCATTTTTTTAAATATATATAAATAGAACTAAACCTCACCCTAGCTATTGGGGGAGAGGGCAGAAAGAGAGGTTTAGCCAAAACCAAGGACTGGTATTCCAAGGTGAATGAAGCTATAACCTCTCATATAACTTCTCAAAGGGCATAAATGATTGGTAGAGATGATATCTAAGGTAATAATTCCATTACCTTATTTTAGATGGGTTTTATGGCTGTTTCCCTCTCTTTGTAGCCACTTTAAACAACAAACTGACACAAGTTTTGGATAATGATTTTTCACAGAAATGTTGCCGAGCATGCATGTTCTATTTCTTATGATAATGTGAAATGTAAATTTCTAAGATAGGTTTATGTGGACTTTGATGAGATTTTCTTTAATATAATAGTTGAAAGCAATCACAATTTATGTTCATCTTTTGACCAAGAGTAAAGGAAAAATAAACATTAAATGACTGGTGAGTACTTAAGGGGACTTCAGGCCTATGAAGGGGAACACGACCAGAGGTCTTCTGGAATAATACCAGAATCTTTTGGTAGTAGGGCATAAACTTTTAAGGTAAGTGAAGAGCTAAGGGAAACTAATATTGAGTGTTTACTGTGTACCAGATGCTCATACATGTTATCTCATTTTGTACTCCCAGTTACCTTTTAAAGAGTTGATGTTTTTACAAATTTACAGATGAGGAAACAAAGGTCCAGAAGGATTAAATAATTCCCTAGGTGTCAAACAGCTAGGAAGTGTTAGATCTGAATGTCTGAGTTTTAACAGTCATGAAATTAAAATTAGAGATTTTGTAATATTCCTATATTGACATTTTTAACCATGAATACTCACATTATTTTTACAGTTTTTGAAGTAAAGGAGAAGCGATATCAATTTACAGAATTATTCTTAGTCATTTGGATAGATTTCCTTTTTTTCATTGCTAAAAATAAAGATCTAGTAAATATGAGAGGTAGAAAATGAATTTGTAGTTATTATCATGCTCTAGGGAAACATTTATTTTTAAATGAGAACCTACTGTTATTGTGAGATTACAGATATTTACATTTATTTCTTCATTTCCTAGTTTGTAAGACCATAACTATTTTTGGCATGTAATGAGTTAAAATTTTTAAGAATTTTTGAATTAATTTTTCCAAATAACCTGATAGATAATTAAAAAAGGATAGCTCTTGAAAGTAGTTGAAGTCTGACGACATTATAATCTTATTTTCAGGGATTCTTTTTAGTCTATCAAGTTGGTTAGCAAAGTGAACAGAAAAGAACAGGTGATATAAGCTCTGTTGTTGAGGCTTAAAATCTAATTAAGATCAACACATGTAAAACACTTGCATAAACAAATTCAAAGTAATACTGTATAGCCCTATCTGGTGGAAGGAGTCAGAGTAATTCAGGGATCAGTGATAGATTGGGTTAATGCGTGAAAACATCATGTAGAAACTAAGCTCCTTTCTCTGTAGGAAATAACTGTTCACATTCAGTGGTGCACCCCATTAGAAAGACTCTTGCACCCTTCAACTGTGCAACAAGCAGTGACTTCGGTTAGGTGCAGCTATTGTACTTTCTTTTTTTTTTTCTAAAGGAAAAATAAGTGTTAGATCCTTTATCCAAAGGAAAGGGTAAGTGTTAGATCCTTGTTGTTCAAAGTGTGGTCAGGGGCCTGGCAGCATTAGTATCACCTAGGAGCTTATTAGAAATGGAGAATCTCAAACTCCACCCTAAAATTACTGAATCTTAATTTGCATTTTAACAATTGTCCTAGGTTATTCCTATGTTTATTAAAGTTTGAGGATCACTGTGCTAGATCCTGATCTTGGTATGTCCTCTTTGAAATGCAGAAATAATTTCATAATTGTTTTCATTTTCTACAGTGACATATTTCATGTGCACACAGTTGAAAGTTGTCAGAAATGATACTCAAGTACCTAAACTGCTTTACCTCACCACTACAAATGAGAGTCGCGTGTTTATTACTGGTGAGCAATTTCTTTGTATATACTTTATTGGAAATGTAGTATATTTTCTCTTCATTAAATTAACTTTTATATTACAACATTCAACCACAAGATCACTTTATTTGACCTCCTTTATCACGATAATAATGTTTTCACAACGAATATTTAGCCTATGAAATTTATTGCTTCTAGATTATTTACTATTGAAGCAATAATTTTGTGACGTACTGGAGAATTATGTTTATATCCTTTGGCTAGCTTTATTCCTGCTTGATGTAAGGTAGATAATCATAAATTGCTTGATTGAAAACTGTAAGGGCCTATATCACAATATGGATTCAATTAATAATATTTTAAGTACTAAATAAAACAAAAATGTGTATCAAATTTTTGCCCTGGAATCTCACATTTTACTTATATAGTAAGAAGAAAAGAGTCTCACTACTTGTCTCTAAGTACATTGTTTTTCCCTATTGCCTTTGATAATGGATGTGAAAACAATAAAGATACAAGTTTCCAGATGAGTGAGGGAATGGTGTGAAATGATGTGTTTTCTAGAATGCTACCATATAGGTAATTAGGAAATTTGTCAAAAGAAGAGTCCTATGATGTGTATAACACACATCTTTGTCGATACCTCATTTTATAAATACTAATAATACCAGATATAAATATATATTAATAACATGAGATGCAAATATCACTTTTAAGTATGTTTTAAGAACATGAATTTAAATGTTGAGCTATAATGATAGGCAATTTAGTTCATACATGATGCCATACCTTCAAGATAATACATGATTTAAAAATCAATTAAAAAAAATGCCAACCATTTGGATAGTTAGAAAAATTCCACATTATTAGTTGGTTTTTTTTAAGGCTTTTTAGTATCCTGTAGACAGCTATAGTTTAGTCCACTTAAACTCTAATATGTCTGATTTTGCTCTTGACTTAAGATTTGTTTACTCTCTTTGATAATTTTTATATGCATATTAAGTATAATTATTTGCGACATAGAGACTGTCTTTTCTTGGTGACATAAGAAACTTTTAATATTAAACTGTTTTTATACAAATGTCCATGCAGTTTATTACAGTGAGTTTTTTTTTCTTTCTTTTTTTTTTCTTTTTTGCACTTTAACCTTCTTGCAAAGAGGTCATAGAGGTCAGCTGTGTGCCAATGATACCAGGGTAAAAAATTTTATTCAGTGGATTAAAACAAAGACTGAATCTGGGGAAGTGAAGAATTCTGTTATTGGTGGATATTACCCCTATCCACCAGTGCCAGAGACATTTTCGAAGTATAGAAGTTCTCTTAAAGGTACTAATGTAATTGCTAATTTTTAATAATATGTTTGTATGCTATGTGTATGGTATGTGTTATATCAGTTAGTCATCTTTATTCTTTTATTTTAGGGGAGTGAGTCAAAGTGTAGCAACACTTACTGATAATAATTGTGTCTTTTTGAGGACCTAAAATACATGTCATACCTCCTAAAGGTTAATATTTTTATTTTATTAGACTAGAAGAAGAGAAAGAACATGGACAATGACTAACTAGAAATAATGTCTTGATTTGATATCATTGAGATCCAGTCTGACCTTAGTAGAGTTCAACTTCTATGACATTACATAGAGCAATTAAAGATATCAATGGGGACCCTGGAAATCTGATATCAAGATACTGAAAACTGTATTATGCTGCTCTTGTAGAGTGATATATATTGAATATAACACAATTGAGTGCTACCTTTAAATAAAAATGACACCAAAATAAACAAGATACAGAATAAGTACTGATAAGAGACCTAAAATTAATTTATTTTAGTACAGTTAAGATATGACAGCTGAAAACTTTAACATAGGTATATTCTTTATAAAAAGCCATGGGATAATTGCATGGTTTTTGGGGGAAAAAAGAGAAACTTGGAAATACTGACCTGTCATCACCTAAATATTAACATCCTCTTGTACTTTATAGTGCCATCAATATGTAGTATATATTTAAAAATATTAAAATGCGTGTTTTTATGCAGTGGTTTGGCAACACTTTATAGTCTGAAATATGATATATAAATTACATTCGGTATGCAAAATTTCTGTTTCAAATTAAAATTCCAGGCTAGAAGACTGTATCACAGTTTAACTGATAAATATGTTTTGCCTATTTTACAGAAATTACGTAGGGGTATGCCAAATATAAACATAAAGTCTTGCAAATTTATGTTATGTAGCAAGTTTATAATTTCATATTGTGAAATTACATTGCAAATCTAATTCTTATTTTTATCATTTCAGTTCTTTAAACTTACAATTTTCTTGGAATTACTCTTTTGCAGTTGAGCCGCTCTTGACAGCTATAAGTGAAGTGAGGAAGGAGATTGAAGACTTGCAGTATAGGGAACAAAAGCGCATTGCAATTCAGGGGATAATTACCGTTATAAAGTATATCCCCCATAGCAGTGCAACTGAAAGTACCTCAGCATCAGAAACACTTCGGGTATGGTGCCAGAGTTAATAGTATATCTCTGAAAGCACTGTGATCATAATTACGATTGGTACCTTGTTCATTGTATTCTTTTTTTAAACATTATTTTTTTTTGTTTTTAATACAAAAGCATGCCAAAAAAACAAAAACAAAACTGTTAGACCATACCCCTTTCCCAGCCTAAGAGAAAAAAAATCATTATTGTTTTCTATTTGTTTCCTTTTTCCGTCATTTATTTTGGAGCAGGCTGGGCTGAAGGTCCCAACCTCTGATAAGCCCTCAAAACTCGGTATCTTGTTTTTGCTTTCTGCATAGTTTGAGCCTATCATGATTATCATTTTTTAAATTCCCAGGTGGAATATATGATTACAAGCATACCTTGGAGGTATTGCAGGTTTGGTTCCAGACCACTGCAATAAAGCAAATATTGCAGTAAAGCAAATCACATGACTTTTTTGGTTTCCCAGTGCATTTAAAAGTTATATTTGCACCATATTATAGACTATTAAGTGTGCAATAGCATGATGTCTAAAAAGCAATGCACATAACTTAATTAAAAAATAATTTATTGCTAAAAAATTCTAACCATCATCTGAGGCAGCTGGGAAAATGGTGCTGATAGAATTGTTGCTCAACACAGATTGCCACAAACATTTAATTTGTAAAAAAATTCAATATCTGCTAAGCACAATAAAGCGAGACACATGAAATGAGGTATGCCCGTATATTCTATTACTACCTTTTGTCAAGACCAAAATTGTAGGAACACTTCCACAGGAAGTTTTTTCCTCTATCTCTGGCATGGCAGTCTTACCCAGGTTCTGTAAGAGTTAGCAATGACTCTTGTAAAATACATGCTCTAGTAGAAGATGCTACTTCTGAAATCTAGGCACAATCAAGACAAATAAGTTAATTTTTGCCATGAGTTTATCTTTTAAAAATTATTTCTAGGATTACTATCCATGTGGAAATATGCATCTAATCCAACCTTTAAGCTATACTAATATAAGAAGAATTTTTATCTTCCTTTTAAAAATAATAGCAGATGGATTTGGATAAATCATCTTTATAAAAGCAGTGTTATGGTTATAACATTTTATCACAACTCTTAAGATTATGAAAAATGGATAAACTAAAATTGTAGACTTTTAAGAGAAAAATAATTTTTATGAATAAGCTTAAAATGTTTTCTCTAATTTTTTGGTTTTAGAATGGTAACCGACCAACAGCATCCCAGGCAGCTGAAAGAGAAAGTCAAAGTCAGGAAGTAAATGGTAAACAGCACCAAGATGATGGTTCTATGAGTTCTCAGTGTTCTCAAACTAAAAATACAAGTTTGAGCCCTGCCAAGAAAAAAAGGATTGTGCAGGTGCAATATACCAAAATGTAAGTTATTTGTATTAATTCTGTGCATAGCACATTATGTTTTTTTGGGTTTGTTTCTACCCTGTAAAATGAGCGATTTTACTAGAAGCCATTTTAGTTTTCTAGGGCTGCCGAAATCTGAGATCAGGGTATCTGCAGGATGAGTTCCTAATGAGAGCTGTAATGTGCATGGTGTGATGAAGAAAATATGGTGAATGTTTAAATTAAAATTATGTATTACAGTAAAAGACACATTACCATTAATCCCCCTCAAAATACTCCCCTTCGCTTCGAACACACTTATCTCAACATTCTTGCCACTTTCTGAAGCAGTTCTGAAAGTCCTCTTTCGTGAGTCTTCAGTTGCATTGTCATGTCTTCCTCGAAGTCCTGAATCATTTTGACTCTGAGGAAGAGCCAGAAGTTGCACGGTGCCAGATCCCGTGAATAAGGTGTATGAGGACACACTGTAATGTTTTTATTTGACAGAAATTGCTGTACCAGAAGCGATGTGTGACATGGAGCATTGTCATGATGGAGGACGATTTACAACACACGTTAAAACACACCTTCTCTCAACTGTAGCTCACACCCACCCGACTGACTGCACTGAACAAGTTGAAACTTGTCACACACTGTGACTAAGGTTCGATGTGCCACTTCCTCATATTAAAGATCCCTACTTTTCCACTGGATGGCACCCGGCAGCAGCATTCACTATATTTTGTGATCACACCAGAAAGGGTCCGTGTCACACATCGCTCCTGGTACGGCAATTTCTGTCAAAAACATTAAGGTATTGGGCCGGCCGAGTGGCGCGATGGTTAAGAACTGGCTTGGGACGCCAGAGGGCCCCAGTTCGGATCCCACATATGAGGGCCAGTGACACCGCCCTCCACAGCTTAGATGCTGAACAACAGCTCAACCTGGAGCTGGGCTGCCATGAGTCTCCGGCAACGGCGTAGGCTGCAGCCCCTGCTGCAGTGGGTTGCCATGGGCTACCGTGTGTAGCCAGCAGCCACCGTGAGCAGCCGTCCAGAAGCCGGCGACTGATCTGCCTCGCCCGGGAAGAGCGCAATGATGGTGCCACCTTGGGCCAGTGAAGCAACGTCCTCCACAACTAGACTGAAGAACAAAAGGACAGCAACTTGTCTGTTCCCCTTCCCCAATTCCCCAGTGCTGTTCCCATCCCCTAATTCCCCAATAAAAAATCTTTAAAAAAAACATTAAGGTATGTCCTCATCGACCTTATTCACCAGATCTAGCACTGTGCAACTTCTGGCTCTTCTCCAGAGTAAAAATGATGATGAAAAGTAAATGTTTTGTATCGATTTGGACATCGAGGCAGCCACGACAGCACAACTGAAGACACTCATGAAACAGCACTTCTATAACTGCTTCAGAAATTATTCTGAAGGGGGTATTTTGAGGGGAATTAATGGCAACGTGTCTTTTACTATAATATATTTTCTTATTTAAACGTTCACCATATTGTTTGATCACACCTCATAGAATCTGTTCCATGCCTCTCCCCTGGTTTCTGGTGGTTTACTGGCAACCTTTGACATTTCTTAGCTTACTGAAGCATTATCCCAATCTCTGCCTTCATCTTCACATGGCTTTCTCCCTGTTGGCACATCTGTGTCCAAATTTCCCCTTTGTGTAAGGACACCAGCCATATTGGATTAGGGATCCACTCTGGAATGCTGGTCTACTCCAGTCTTACCTTATCTTAACCAATTACATCTTCAGTGACCTTATTTACAAATAAGGTCACATTCTGAGGATCCCTGAAGATATAATTGCTTACATATTGGTAGTCATATTGATATTTGGTGGGGACATAATTCAACGCATAACAATCTGTCCTCTCTCCCTTAAAGGTTCATTTGTTTCTCATATGCAAAATACATTCACCCTATCACACCATCCCCAAAATTTTTAACCCACACCAACATCAACTCTAAGACCAAAATGTCATCTAAATATCATCTAAATCATGTATGAATGAGATGCAGGGTGATTCATTCTGGGGCAAAATTATTTTCCATGTCTGATCCTGTGAAACTAGACTCGTTATCTGTCTAAAATGCAATGGCAGGATAGGCATTACAAAAGGGAGAAATTGGAAGGAAAAAAGGGATCATGGGTCACAAGTAAATCTGAAACCTAGCAGGGCCAATTCCATTTGATTTGAAGATTTCAAAATTATCCTTTCTGGCATGATACTATGTCCTCTGGGCCCACCAGGATGACAGCCCCATCACTGTGGCACTGAGTGGTGGCCCTGCCTTCTGGAACTGAGGAAAGGGCCACACCCTCTGGATCATTCTTACATTTTTTGAAGGATAATATATGATCACAGCTGAATATCTCTGTTGGCTCATTTAATTTCTTCATTCCATCCCACCTATGTCCCTTCCAGCCTAAGCTAGTAGCATGCCTACTGAAATGGTTGATTAGATCCACAATTCATAAACCTAATCTCTTGGGCAAATGGTTGTCCAGCAACATCCATGGTGTTTTCTCCAGAGCAAACTTTCTCATTTTTTGCAATATGAATAGGTTGAGAATTTCCCAAGTATTGAAGATCTGGTTTCTTTTTTCTTAATAATTTTGTTTTAAACTCTCTCATATTTTACTATAAGCAGCAAGGAGTACCTTCAACACATTGGTTAGAAGTTCAGCTAAATATGTAAGTTCATTGCATACAAGTTTCACATTCCATCCAACAGAACAGAATTCAGCCAAGTCCTCTGCTACTTTATATCAAGGATCACCTTCCATCCAGTTTCCAAAAGCACATTCTTCATTTCTGTCTGAGACCTCACCAGAAGCACCTTTTACAGTAATATTTCTAGCAATATTCTTTTCATGACAATATGTGTATTCTCTAAGACAACAGAAGCTTTGTCAAAGCTTTCTTCTTTTCTTTCTGAGCCCTCAACAGATTCTCCTTCAAAATCCATATTTCTACCAATATTTTCTTCAAGGCAATCGAGGTTTTTTTCTATCATGCATCTCAAAACTCTTTCAGCCACTACCCACCATATGCATCTTTATATTCTCTACTTTCAGCCCTCGCATCCCTTTCTGTCCTCAGTTATCCTTCTATACATTTTATCTTTTCATTTTTTTAATCTCTCTGTTTTCAGTTTTTTCAGTTGATACCCATAGACATTGTATACTCCACTTCTGTCATTTAGCACCTTTAAGACATTTAAGTCATACAAATGAATGATTACATATTCCAGTAAAAATCTCCTAAGGCACTTTTCAAAATTCTGTACAATATAATGGTGCTCCTAGAGTTTGAAAAACTGTTTTTTCTAATTTATTTCAGATAAAAAAATTATAATCACATGTATTAAAAAGTACAAACATGCTGTTTAAGGATCTCAAAATACATATAATTTAACTATTTTTATTAGTTACATTTCTCCCAGAGTTGATTTTTTTCAGTTTCCTAATTTCTAGAAATACCATATTTTCAATAATTGAAAAAAAATTAAAACTACAACTATAAAATATGTTTTCATTTGCTGGAGTTCTATAATTAAATAGATGAATTCTTCCTTCATGAAAGCTACTTCTTTTTAGTTTATTAATAACTCACTAGTAAAATGAAGAATACTACTCTTATAAGAGACACATCTATTGATAAAATAAGTTGAGCAATATTATGTGGCATTCTACAATATGACACTTCTGTTTTATTTTATGGTTTTAGTTTTGGAATACAATGATAGAAAAAACTCACCACAGAAGTATGCTAAAAGCCCATAAGATGGAAATCTTTCTTTATGAAAGCAGGTTTCTTCTCAGCTTCAAAATAAGATGCTTCCTTTTTTCTCCATTCATTTCAGTTCAATGAACAGTGAGCAGATATTATGTGGAGATACAAAAATAAATAAAGTCTATACTTTCGTAGTGATTATAGAAGAATCGGGTGGAAGAGACAAACTGATAAACCTGGAATTTCAGTACAGTGTGCTGAATGCTGATAGAAGTTTAGTCCTGGTGCTATGAGAGCATATACAAGAAGCAGTGTGAGCCTTGACTAGAGATCAAGGGTGGCTTCTTATAGGAAATGATGCCTGAGTGAAATAACCAGGCAAAGGAAAGTGGGTATAGCATTGTTCTGCTCAGAAAGAAAAGCTTGAAGATTTGAAGTAGCATGAGGCTTATAAAAAAACTCTGGAATGAGGGTGAAAAGTTAGGCCAGATAGTTTTTCTAGTTTTCCAGAATATTTGAATAAAGCAAACATGAAAATAAGCTATTGAACTAATTTTTAAATTCCTATCATAGAGAATAAAATACGTGCAACACGTGTGCGAGAGTGTGTGTGTGTGTGTGTATCTATCTATATCTATATATCTATAGCTATATATCTATATCTATAGATATATCTATATAGCTAGATATATATGTCTTTAGCTGATATTTAATAAAGTTGAGTACTTCCTTTGTGGAATACTACTTAAAAGAATATTTAAAACTATTGCAATATTTGAATTATGTATAGATAATTGTTCATAATTTGAAAGTATTTTTCTTAAATGTTTAATGCATCACTTTAAGAAACTAAACATATATATTTTCTAAATTTATTAGATTAGAATAAATTCTGAATTGTAGCAATTCATTTCTTTTGTTCAATTTAGTATATCTCCTTTTTATAACTATTGGTTATCCTTCTTTTTTTTCATCTTTTGTAGAATTCCTGTACGTCGGCCAGAAACTTCTGTACAAACAGAAGGAAATAAACCAGACATGCCAAGCATTTCCCACCGTATGTTGCTTTAATTATTATTCGTAGTAGTATTAATGAAATCTTCATGGAATGCTGTTACATACAGATTATTGTTTGATTCTACTTTTTTTTGTGTCATGCCTGCCACTAGCATAATATAAGTATTTCAAATAGATGTATAGCTACCTATGTTTGTTGCTGGTTTTAATTTATATTAGCTTAGGTACTTGTCAAAAATACTGGTCCCAACTTTAGAGTAATATTGTGGTATCACCAAAGTGAAAGTAAACATAAACAAACTTATACTTATTAATTTGTTTCTTTGGTAGCATATTCCTTCAAGTGTACTATTTTTTTTAATTAAAGTTCATTGGGGTGACAATTGTTAGTGAAGTTGCACAGGTTTCAGGTGTACAATTCTGTAGTACATCATCTGTATATCACATTGTGTGTTCATCACCCAGACTCAGTTCTCCTTCTATCACCATGTATTTCATCCCATTTACCCTCATCTACCACCACCCCTCCCCCTTTACCCTCTAGTAACCACTAAACTATGGTCTGTGTCTATGAGTTTTTGTTTGTTTCTTTGTTTGTCTTGTTCATTTGTTGCTTTCAGTTTTATATCCCACATATCAGTGAAATCATATGGTTCTTGACTTTTTCTGTCTGACTTATTTCACTTAGCATAATAATCTCAAGATCCATTCATGTTGTCACGAATGGCACTATTTCATCTTTTCTTATGGCAGTGTAGTATTCCATTGTGTATATGCACCACATCTTTTTTATCCAACCATCTATCAAAGAACACTTTGGCAGTTTCCATGTCTTGGCCACCGTAAATAAAGCTGCAATGAATATTGAAATACATATATCTTTATGGATAAATGTTTTCAGATTTTGGGGTATATATCCAGGATAATTAAATAGAAAGTTTCATTTTAATTTGACAGTACATACAGGCAAAGCTTAGAATATAGTAATAGTTCTTTTCTTTGCTAAATGGTTGATTGGTTTGAATTTAGGGGTCATTTAATAAAGCAAATTAATTCTGGTAGGGTATCCTTAGAGTTTTTTGGTTTAAATCAGATTTGTAAGGGGTCATCTCTCTATACTAGACTTTTTAGTACTGTGTGTCCTTTTTGCTTTTTGAGTTATTCTTATTTTGGGATTGACCACTAGTCATTCTGGCAGATTAAGAACCCACAAAAGTATCTGCAGTCTACAACTCCCCCCCAAAAAAATGTAGAAAATAACGGTGGAATGATTATAATATAAATATGTAACCAAATTTAAAACAAGAATGAACAATACTTATCAGCCAGAAACCAACTAATTTAAATTTAGTAGTGAGTAGGAATTAAACTGAAACTACTAATGGGTATATCAGAACCAGATAGAAGCCTAAATAATTATAGGCTGAAGTATAATAATGACATGGATACGAGAGTCCAGACCACAGGTCTCCTTGCCTGTGAAGTAGAACTAATATAAATTTGGAAGGTTGTGGAGAGCCAGAGAAATTAGCACCATCAACGTGGGAAAGTATCAAAAAGCTTACTGTATCCGCTGGGCAATGGGTAGGGAAATGTCACGTGAGAGAATTTGGAATCCCAGGACTACAGTATAGAAGTGTGGTCACAGTTCAAACGACTGTAAAATGGTGAGGTCACTTAGCTAAAGAATTAACTCCAAATTTAAAAAAAAAGTTAAACGAGGAGAAACCATAAGTCAGGAACAGATCAATATGAAAAACAACTAACATATTGGAATACCAGGACTGTGTTATATATACGAGGTGTGATTGAAAAATACAGTGGATGTTTAAATTAAAAAAAAGATTATCAGAGCAAAAGACACATTGCCATTCATCCCCCTCAAAATACTCCCCCTCATTTGGACACACTTATCCCATCGTTCTTGTCACCTTCTGAAGCAGTTCTGGAAGTCCTCTTTTGTGAGTGTCTTTACTTCATCCTCCCTGATGACAATGCTTCATGTCACGCATCGCTTCTGGTACAGTCATTTCTGTCAAATAAAAACATTGTGGTGTGTCACCATCCACTTATTCACTGGATCTGGCACCATGTGACTTCTGACTCTTCCCCAAAGTCAAAATGACCATGAAAGGGAAACTGCTGTACCAATTTATATGCCCACCAGCAGTGTATGAGGGTTCCTTTTTCTCCACAGCCTCTCCAACACTTGTTGTTATTTGTCTTGATGATAGGCATTCTAACAGGTGTGAGGTGATATATCATTGTGTTTTTGATTAGCATTTTCCTAATAACTAGTGAATTTGAGCATTTTTTTCATATACCGTGTTTCCCCAAAAATAAGATCGAGTCATATTAATTTTTGCTCCAACAATCTACATTTATTCATTTATTCATGTACAAAAATCTACATTTATTCCAACAGTCATGTCTGGCTGACGATCTTAACTGGGGCTTATTTTCCGGTTAGGTCTTATTTTGGGGAAAACATGGTATCTGTTGGTTGTTTGTATGTCTTTTGGGGAGAAGTGTCTGTTCAGGTTCTCTACCTGTTTTTTAAATCGATTGTTTCTTTTTTTCTTGTTGAGTTGTACAAGTTCTTTATATGTTTTTGATATTAGCCCCTTATTGCAGAAGCTGTTTGCAAATATCGTCTCCCATTCACTTGGTTACCTCTTTGTTTTGTTGCTATTATAGTTTCTTTTGTTGTGCAGAAGCTTTTTAGTTTGATAGAATCTCATTTACTTATTTTTGTTTTTACTTCCCTTCTCTTTGAGGTCAAATTCATAAAATCCTGTTCAAACCTAAGGTCCATAAGTTTAGTACCTATGTTTTCTTCTATGCAATTTATTGTTTGAGGACTTATGTTTAGGTCTTTGGTACATTTTGAGTTAATTTTGGTATATGGTGACACATAGCAGTCTAGTTTCATTCTTTTGCATGTGGCGTTGCAATTTTCCCAGCACCATTCATTGAAGAGCCTTTCTTTTTTCCATTGTATGTTTTTGGCTCCTTTGTCAAAAATGACCTGTCCATATGTATTCAGGTTTGTTTCTGGGTTGTCAGTTCTATTCCGTTGGTCTGTGTGTCTCTTTTTCTGCCAATACCATGCTGATTATTGTTACCCTGTAGTACAAATGTAAGTCAGGGAGTGTGATGCCTCCAGCCTTGTTCTTTTTTCTTAGGATTGCTTGACTATTTGGAGTCTTTTTTGATTCTATACAAATCTGATGATTTTTGTTCTATTTCTTTAAAAAATGTCATTGGAATTTCAACGGGGATTACATTAAATCTGTATTGCTTTGGGTAATATGGCCATTTTAACTATGCAGATTATTTCAATTCATGAACATGGAATATCTTGCCATTGCTTTGTGTCATCTTCAATTTCTTTTAAGAATGTCATATTTTTCAGTGTATAGGTCCTGCACATGATTTCTTAAGTTTATTGCTAGGTATTTTATTATTTCTGTTCCAATGGCAAAAGGATTTTTTTTTCATTTCTGTTTCTGAAATTTCATTGTTAGTATATAGGAATGCAATGGATTTTTTGTACATTGATTTTGTGGCCGGCAACTTTACTGTATTCTTTTATTGTTTCTAATAGTTTGTGGTGGCATCTTTAGGGTGTTCTACATAAAAGAATCATGTCATCTGCAAAAAGTGACAGTTTAACTCCTTCATTCCCAATTTGGATGCCTTTTATTTTTCTCTCTTGCCTGATTGTTCTGGTTAAGACATCCAATACTATTTTGAATAATGGTGGTGATAGGGGGCAACCCTGTCCTGTTGCTAATTTTAGAGGAAAGGCTTTCCGCTTTTCACCATTAAGTATATTAGCTGAGTGTTTGTCATATATGGCCTTTATTATGTTGAGGTATTTTCCTTCTATACCCATTTTATTAACTGTTTTAATCACAAATGGATGTTGTGTCTTGTCAAATGATTTTCTGCATCTATTGATATAATCACATGATTTTTTATATTTTATTTTATATTTTTAATTATTTTTTATTATGAAATATACATTTTTAGAATTAGTTTTAGCTGTACAACACAGTGCAATAGTTATACTTTTTACCCCTTGAAGTGACAACTCCCCTCCCCCAATCCGCCTCCCCACTTCCCCCAATATCATACATATCTATTACAATTCCATAGACTCCACTCCCACACTATACTCCACGTCCCATGACTATATATATATATATATATATTCACTTATAATTGACATACAATATTATACAACATCAGCTTCAGGTGTACAGTGCAGTGTTCAAGCCTCTTCCCCATCCATGATGCAAGACATGTGACCACATGACATCTTACAAAATATTTACAACATTATTAATTATATTCCCCGAACTGTCTTTCATGTCCCTGTGGCAATATTGTAGTTGTGTATTTATCTTGTCTAACCACTTCCCCTTCTCCCTCATCCCCACCCACTCCCAACTAACAGCCATCAGTTGTTCCTCTATATCTCTGAGACCACTTCTGTTTACTTTCCTTGTTCATTCAGTTTTTTAGATTCCACATATAAGTGAAATCATATGGTATTTGTCTTTCTCCAACTGACTTATTTCAGTTAACGTAATGGTCTCTAAGTCCATCCGTATCATCCCAAATGGTACGATTTAATTCTTCTTTATAGTGGAGTAATACTCCATTGTATAAATGTACCACAGTTTCTTAATCCAGTTGTCTACCAATGGGCATTTCTGCTGTTTCCAAGTCTTGGCTATTGTAAATAGCACTGCAATAAACATAGGGGTGCATATATTTTTTTGAATTAGTGTCTTGGGTTTCTCTAGATAGATACCTGAGAGTGGAATTGCTGCATCATAAGGCAGTTCCATTTCCAGTTTTTTGAGATACCTCCATACTGATTTCCATAGTGGCTGCACCAACCTGCAATCCCACCAGCAATGCACCAGGATTCACTTTTCTCCACAACCTCACCTACACTTGTTGTTTCTTGATTTATTGATGATAGCCATTCTGACTGGGGAAAGGTGGTAGTTATCTCATTGTGGTTTTTATTTGCATTTCCTTAATGATTAGTGAGATTAAATATTTTTTCATATGCCTGTTGGCCATTTGTATGTCCTCTTTAGAGAAGTGTCTCTTCATATCCTGTGCCCATTTTTTAATTGGGTTATTTTTGGGGTTTTTTTGGTGTTGAGTTGTTGAATGAGTGTTTTATACATTTTGTGTGGTAACCCCTTATCAGATATACTGTTAACAAATATCTTCTCCAATTCAGTAGGCTGCCTTTTTGTTTTATTGATGGTTTCCTTTGCTGTGAAAAAACTTTTAAGTTTGATGTAATCCCATATGTTAATTTGTTCTTTTACTTCCCTTGCCTGAGGGAATATATCAGTAAAATTATGGCTTAGGGTAATGTCTGCAAATTTACTCCCTATATTTTCTTCTAGGAGTTTTATGGTTTCAGGTCTTACATTTAAGTTTTAATCCATGTTGAATTTGTTCTTATATATGGCATAAGGAGGTGGTCCAGTTTCATTGTTTTGCACGTGTCAGTCCAATTTTCCCAGCACCATTTATTAAATAGACTATCTTTACCCCAATGTAAATTCTTGCTTCCCTTTTCATAGATTAAATGACCATATATGAAAGGATTTATTTCTGGGCTCTCTATTCTGTTCCATTGATCTATGTGTGTTTTTATGCCAGCACCATGCTGTTTTGATTACTATGGCTTTGTAGTATGATTTGATGTCGTTTAGCGTGATACCTTCCACTTTGTTCTTATTTCTATAGATTGCCATGACAATTTGGGGTCTTTTATGGTTCCATATAAATTTTAGGGTTATATGTTCTATTTCTAAGAAAAAATTTAATTGGTAGTTTGATTGGAATTGCATTGAATCTATATATTGCCTTAGGTAGTATTGACATTTTAACTATATTAATTCTTCCTATCCATGAACATGGTATGTATTTCCATTTATTTGTATCTTCTTTGATTTCTCTCTTCGGTGTCTTATAATTTTCGGAGTACAGGTTTTTTACTTCTTCGGTTAAATTTATTCTTAAATATTTTATTGTTTTTGAAGCAATTGTAAATGGGATTGATTTCTTGTTTTCTTCTTCTGATTGTTTATTATGGGTGTATACAAATACAACTGATTTCTGAATATTAATTTTGTATCCTGCTACATTACTAAATTCATTTATCAGTACTAATAGTTTTTTGGTGGAGTCTTTGGGATTCTCTATATATAGCATCATGTCATCTGCATACGATGACAAGTTTAACTCCTGCTTTCCAATTTGGATGCCTTTTATTTTATTTTCTTGTATGATTGCTGTGGCTAGAACTTCCAGAACTATGTTGAATAAAAGTGGTGAAAGTGGGCAGCCTTGTCTTGTTCCTGATCTTAAGGGGAAAGCCTTTAGCCTTTCCCCATTGAGTATGATGTTAGCTGTGGGCTTATCATGTATGGCCTTTAGTATGTTCAGATATGATCCCTCTATACCCACTTTGCTAAGAGTTTTTTATAAGTGGCTGCTGGATTTTGTCAAATGCTTTTTCTGCATCTATTGATATGATCATGACTTTTATTTTTTGTTATGTTAATGTGGTGTGTCACGTTAATTGATTTGCAGATACTGAACCAATCTTGCACACCAGGAATGAATCCCACTTGATCGTGGTTTATGATCTTTTTAATGTGATGCTGAATTCAGTTTGCTAATATTTTGAAGATTTTTGCGTCTATGTTCATTGGGGGTTTTGGCCTGTAGTTACCTTTTTTGTAATGTCTTTGTCTGATTTTGGGATCAGAGTATTCATGGACTCTTAAAATGTGCTTGGGAGCCTTCCCTTCTTCTGTATTTTTTGGAATAGTTTGAGGACAATAGGTGTTAATTCTTTTTTGAATGTTTTGTGAAATTTACCTGTGAAGCCATGTGGCCCAGGACTTTTGTTTGTTGGAAGCTTGTTATTGATTCACTTTCTTTGGTAGTAATCAGTCTGTTCAGAGTTTCTGTTTCTTTTTTATTCCATCTTGGAAGATTGTATGCTTCTAGAAATTTATCCATTTCTTCCAGATTGTCTAATTTGCTGACATATAGTTGCTCGTCGTATTTTCTTCAGATTTTCTATATTTCTGTGGTATCTGTTGTCACTTCTCTTTCATTTCTGATTTTATTAATTTGGGTCCTCTCTTTTTCTATATGCGTCTGGCTAAGGGTCTGTCGATTTTGTTTATCTTTTCAAATAAACAACTCTTGATTTCATTGATGTTTTGTATTGTTGCTTTTTTTGGGGGGGTCTCTATTTCATTTATTCGTGCTCTTATCTTTATTATTTTCTTCCTTGTGCTCTATTTGGGCTTGTTTTGCTGTTCTTTTTCCAGTTCCCTTAGACATAAAGATAGCCTGTTGATTTGAGATTTTTTTTATTTCTTTAGATAGGCCTCCATTGCTATGAATTTCCATCTTAGGACTGCTTTCTCGGCATCCCATAGATTTTGGGTTGTTGTGTTTTCATATTCATTTGCCTCGAGGTATCTTTTGATTTCTTCCTTGATTTCATTGTTCACCTACTTGCTATTTAGTAACATGTTATTCAGCTTTCATGTATTTGTGTGCTTTCTGGATTGGTTCTTATAATTGTTTTCTAGTTTCATAGCATTGTGGTCAGAGAAGACGCTTGATATGATTTCAATCTTCTTAAACTTATTGAGACTTGTTTTGTGGCCTAACATGTGGTCTATCTTGGAAAATCTTCCATGTGCACTTGAGAAGAATGTATATTCTGTTGCCTTGCGGTGAAATGCTCTAAAAATATCGAGTGAACCCAACTGGTCTAAAGTGTCATTTAAGGCCACTGTTTCTGTATTAATTTTCTGTCTGGAGTATATGTCCATTCGTGTAAGTGGGGTGTTAAAATCCTCTACTACGATAGTGCTACTGTGGATCTATGCCTCTATGTCAGTCATAATCTATTTTATATATTTAGGAGCTCCTGTGTTGGGTGCATAGATGTTTACTAGGGTTATGTCCTCTTGTTGGATCGATGCCTTTATTATTATGTAGTGCCCTTCTTTGTCTTTTATTGTAGTCTTCGTTTTAAAGTCTATTTTGTCCCAAATATGTATTGCTACTCCATCTTTTTTCTTGTTTCCATTTACATGATATATCTTATTCCATCCCTTTATTTTCAGTCTGTATGTGTCTTTTGATCTGAGATGTGTCTCTTATAAACAGCATAATCATCAGTCCTGTTTTCTTATCCACTCAGCCACGCTATGTCTTTTTTTATTAAAGATTTTTATTGGGGAATTGGGGGATGGGAACAGCGCTGGGAAATTGGGGGAAGGGGAACAGACAAGTTGCTGTCCTTTTGTTCTTCAGTCTAGTTGTGGAGGACGTTGCTTCACTGGCCCAAGTTGGCACCATCATTGCGCTCTTCCCGGGGGAGGCAGATCAGTCGCTGGCTTCTGGACGGCCGCTCACTGCAGTTGCTGGCCTCTCACGCTGGCTGCTGGCTACACACGGTAGCCCATGGCAACACACTGCCATAGGGGCTGCAGCCTACGCTGTCCCGGCGACCCATGGCAGCCCAGCTCCAGGTTGAGCTGTTGTTCAGCATCTTAGCTGTAGAGGGCAGTGTCACTGGCCCTCATATGTGGGATCCGAACCAGGGCCCTCTGGCGTCCCAAGCCAGCCCTTAACCAACGTGCCACTCGGCCGGCCCACTCTGTGTCTTTTGATTGGAGCATTTAGCCCATTCACATTTAAAGTGATTATTCATAGGTACATTTTTATTTCCATTTTGTTATTCGTATTTCTGGTCTGTCTTTGTTAGTTTGTTTTCCCCTTTCTTCTGTTTAAAAATACCCTTTTAACATTTCCTGCAGTACTGGCTTGGTGGTAATGAATTCCTCAAGGTTATTCTTTTCTGAGAAACTCTTTATCTCTCCTTCAATTTTAAGTGATAGCCTTCCTGGATCGACTGATCTTGGTTTTAGGCCATTGTTTTTTCATCATTTTGAATATTTCCTGCTACTCCCTTCTGGCCTGCAGAGTTTCAGTACAAAAGGCAGCCTTTAATCTTATGGGAGTTCTGTTATATGTAACCTGCTGTCTTTCTCTTGCTGCTTTTAGGGTTCTCTCTTTGTCTTTTACCTTTGCCATTTTAAGTATGATGTGTCTTGGTGTGGACCTGTTTGGGTTCAGCTTGTTTGGAACTCTCTGCACTTCCTGGGATTGTACGTCAATTTCCTTCACCAGGGTCGGGAAGTTCTCAGTCATTATTTCTTCAAATACATTCTCGATCCCTTGCTTCTTCTCTTCTCCTTCTGGTATTCCTATGATGCGAATGTCGTTGCCTTGATGTTGTCCCACAGGTCTCTTAAACTATTTCCATTGTTTTTTTTCTTTTTTGTTGTTGTTGTTCCATTTGGGTGGTTTCTGCTATTTTGTCTTCTAAATCGCTGATTTGGAACCTCTGCTTCACCTAATCTATTGGTGATTGCTTCGAGTATGTTCTTCATTTCAGTTATTGTATTCTTTAGTGCTAAATGGTTGTTTTTTATGATTTCTCTATCCTTCTTTATGTCCTCACTAAGTTCTTTAAACATCCTTTTCATCAGTGTTCTAAACTCTGTCTCTGAAAGGTTGGTTACCTCTGTTTCATTTAGTTCCATTTCTAGAGGTTTCTTCTGATCTTTTATTTGGGACATGCTTCTTTGTTTCCTCATTCTGGCTGTCGCTCTGTGATTGCTTCTATGTATTAGGTAGATCACCTATGTCTCTCAGTCATTGCTGGGTGGTCTTACGTAGTATGTGTCCTTTATATTCGGAGTGCACAGTCTCCCTGTTCTCCTGACATGTGTGTTCCAGAGGTGTCACTGTTGAAGTTTCTCTTTAATTGCTTTTGGCTTGTCAGAGGGTGGGAATGACCCTCAGACTGATTAGCTGGAAGATATATCTCTGTTCACAGTGTATGATATGCTGTGTGGAGGTTAACCTCCTCAGAGGAGGCTTTGCCACTGTGGGCTCTTTGCCTGTGGAAAATTTCCTTCGAGAGTGCCACTTGTAGGTTCAAACAGCTAGTACTCTGGTTTTGTCTAACACTGGCCTCTGGGTGTATTGGTTCTGGTGTCTCTTGGGCTGGGATCCCACTCAGAGCCATTACAGCACTGTCTGTTACCAGCTCATAGCTACTGTTAGTTGCCTCAAGGCTGTATGCTGTTGGATGCTGCCCGTGCTGGACCTGGGGTCGTGTAGGGATGGTCTCTGTGTGAACTGAGGGTGGCTGCCAACAATGATGGTCCTGAGACAGTTTAGCAAAAGGCCGAGGGCCCCCTAGGCCTGTTGCCACCTGTCAGATGCTGATGAGGCCCAACTATCGAAAGAGGCTCTTTAGGAGCGTGTGTCTGGCTATTTGACCCAGTGTTGAGGGTGCCCTCGGGGATGTGGCAGTAGCTGGATGGGATGGAGTTTAAGTGAGTTACAAGACGTGATTGGTGGTTTTTAAGATGTTAATGCAGATTCAGGTCTTATGCCAATACCTTGCCTGTGACCCCCTTTTATAGCGTCCCAAGGACACTACAGCCAGCCTCCACCTCATGCTCACAAATTCACAAAAGCTGCTCCCGAGTGGCTGTGGGGCAGGTTTGTGGTCACTGAACACCATGGAGATGGCCCCAGGGCTCTGCGGACCACCTTCTGTTGTAAAAAATTTTAGCCACAGTTTTTGGGTTAGGGCCAGTTACCAGGCACCCCGAGTGCCTCTGGCAATGCAGCTATAGGTGGGCGAGGCAGTGTTACAGGTGCGTAAAGGCTATGGTCAGTGGTTTCTACAAATTCAGTGTAGTCTCAGCTCCTGGACCAGTGCTAGGTCCACGTCCACTTCATAAAACAAAAACAAAGCAAGGCAACCCTACAAGACCAAAAAAAAAACACCCCCTCAAAAACATGATAAACAATGATCAGATAGGAGAAACAAAAATATATAAAAGAGACAAAAACACAAACACAAAAACAGCAGAACATGACAGAAAAACAGTAATGAAAGCTATAACCACACAAGCCCGAGAAACAATAACAACAAAAGGAAATAGACAAAAGAAAAAGGAACAAAAGATGAAAGAGAAAGAAAGGGAAAAAAGAATAATTTTAAAAAGGGAAATGAAAGGAAAACAAAGAAAAAAGAGAAAAAAAAGCCTCTCTGTCTGTTTTAATCTGCTGACCACTTGCTCAGCAACAGAGAGTCTCTGGTCAACTCAACACCAGCCGTGTTGGGTGGAAGGGCCCAACACATAGTCCTGCATTGGCCTCCCTCTCAGGCTCACAGTGAACTTCCCGCAGTTAGCTGCCATGTGCTCTGGAACCGTGCTCACCATCAAAAATCCTCACAGGTTGCTCTGGGCTGTCCACTGGTGCAAAATCCCTCTGTGTCCTGTGGAGGTAGAGGCCAGGCACCAGGGGCTCAGAGTGCCTCCAGCAACATAGCTCAACGTGGGCGTGGCAGGCCCCCATGGCACCACAGGGTGTGGTCACTGGCCCCCACCAAGTCAGAGCAGCATGGGCTCCTGCACCGCTAATGCCCCGGCAGGATCACGCAGGTGCACAGCTCCCGGCCTACCTCTCAGTGTACACACGTCTGCGTGGATTCCACGGACCAATGCGGACCCACACCTGAGCCTCTGTGGGTGGGCCCAACGCTGAAAAAATGGTGCCCTCCTCTACACTACTCGTGTGCAAGCTCCGAACCAGGGGAACAAGGGTCCCAAAACCTCCAGCCCCTTCGCTAAAGATGCTCACTTCAGTCCTTCCCTGCAGGTTCCTGGGCCCCACTCACAAAGCTACTCCCTCCACCAGGGACCCTGTGAGTGCTTGCCAGCAAGCGAGTATGTTTGCCAGCTCCACAGGAGAGTCCCTGGGCCTCTAGCTGCCCTCTGCCCCACTGAGTTGAGCGAAGAGAGTCCTCACTAATTTCTACTGCCAGCTAACGTGGAACCTCTTCTTCCCAGCAAAGTAACTCTAGGCTGGGGAGCTCAGTGTAGGGATGGAGGGTCCCTCCCCCAACAGGAGAAGCCTCTCCACCACTGAGGTGTCCCTTGCAGGGTTCGCCCTCTCTCCATAGGCCTGGAGTAAGCCTGCCTCACATCTCTGCCCCTCCTACCAGTCTCAACGTAGCCTCTTATTTAAATCCTTCGTTTATGGGTTCTGTTCATCTAGTGATCAGATGACTTCCGAGGTTGAATGTTGTATAATTTATTTGTAATTTTGGTGTGATCCTAGGAGGCAGTTGGCACAGTGCCCATCTCTTCCACCATCTTAGCAACAGAGCCTAGGTTTTTTGATCCAGTCTGCTACTCTGTGCCTTTCTATTGGTGAATTCAGTCCATTTACATTTAGAGTGCTCAGTGATATATGAGGGTTTTCTATAGCCATTTTATATTTGTTTTCTGATAGCTGGTTGATGCCATTGTTTCTTTGCCTGTTTGTTTCTGTGCGTTATTTTAGTTTGGTAGTATGCTATAATTTTCCTCTCCTTTTTATGTTATCTGTCTGAATTCTGGGATTGTTTGTTTGTTTGTTTGTTTGTTTGTTTGTTTGTTTTTTTGAGTGGTTACCAATAAGTTTATGTGAAAGAAAGTTTCATACAAAACAGTAGTCCTGTTTCTCCAGCATGCTTCTTATCTCTATTTCCCTTTGCAAATTCAGACCTTTATTCTCTTCCCTTTTATGTTTTTGTTGTCACAAGTTATTCCTATTTATGCTGTGTGTTGATTTCTGAGTTGCAGTAGCAAGTTGCCTTTTTCTTCTCTTTTTCCTTTTTTTAAAATATTATTTTATTTACCCTTTATGTTATGTTTAAGTGTATAGTGCCCTATTCTGTGTAGGGGTTGCCATTTCCTGCTTCTGTCTGTCTATTAGTAATCTTGCTCATGGTTTTTGTATTCTTTTGACTTTGTTTCAGGTCGGATACCCTCCTTCAGTATTTCCTGTAATGCAGGCCATGTGGTGGAAAATTCTCTCATCTTCTGTATGTCTGGAAAGGTCTTTATTCCTCCTTCATATCTAAAGGTTAACTTTGCTGGATATATTATTCTTGGCTGGTAATTTCTCTCTTTCAATAGTTTGAATATTTGATTTCACTCCCTCCTGGCTTGTAGAGTTTCTGCTGAAAAATCTTATGATAACTAATGGACTCTCCTTTATAGGTTACTATCTTCTTTTCCATGGCTGCCTTAAGAATACTTTCTTTGTCATTAATTTTGTTTTTAAGATTTTTATTGGGGAATTGGGAGGATGGGAACAGCACCGGGGAATTGGAGGAAGGGGAACAGACAAGTTGCTGTTGTTTTGTTCTTCAGTCTAGTTGTGGAGGACGTTGCTTCACTGGCCCAAGTTGGCACCATCATTGCGCTCTTCCCGGGCGAGGCAGATCAGTCGCCGGCTTCTGGACGGCCGCTCACAGTGGCTGCTGGCCGCTCACGCTGGCTGCTGGCCGCTCACGCTGGCTGCTGGCTACATACGGTAGCCCATGGCAACCCACTGCCACAGGGGCTGCAGCCTACGCCGTCGCCGGCGACTCACGGCATCCCAGCTCTAGGTTGAGCTGTTGTTCAGCATCTTAGCTGCAGAGGGCAGTGTCACTGGCCCTCATATGTGGGATCCGAACCGGGGCCCTCTGGCATCCCAAGCCAGTTCTTAACCATCACGCCACTCGGCCGGCCCTGTCATTAATTTTTGACAATTCAATATAATGTGCCTTGGAGAAGGCCTGTTGGGATTGAGGTCATTTGGTGTTCTGTTTGCATCTTGGATTCGAGGATCCAGTCTTTCCATTGGTTTGCGAAATTCTTGTTGTCTATTTGTTTGAATAGGCTCTCTGTTCCCTTCTCCCTTTCTTATCCTTCTGGTATGCCCATTGTTCCTATGTTGCTCTTTCTAATGGCGTCAGAAAGTTCTTGTAGAGTTCTTTCTTTTCTTTTAACTCTCAAGTCTCTCTCTTCTTCCATCTGTGTCATTTCCAGATTTCTATCTTTGTTTTCACTAATTCTTTCCTCCATCTGGTCAGCTCCATTTCCTAAGCTGGCTACTTCATTCTTTATCTCTTTTATTGAGTTCTTCAGCTCCAGAATTTCTACCTGGTTCTTTTTTAAAATTTCAATTGCTTTGGTAAAATATTCATTTTGTTCATCGATTTTGATTCTGAGTTCATTAAACTGCCTATCTGAATTTTCTTGCATTTGTTGAGTTTTTTCAGAACTGCAATCTTGAATTATCTGTCATTTAAATCATGTATTTCAGTTCATTTTCTGGAGATTTTTCATTTTCTTTCTGAGTTGCCTCATTACCTTGGTCATTCATGACAATTAATGAATTATTATTTCTCTTCCTGGGCATCTACAGGAGTGGATTCTGCAGCGGGTTGATATGAAGAGGACTTTCTTTTGCTTTCAAGTTGGTGTCACTGGAGCATTTTGTTTTCTTTCGCACTGCAGTATTTTATTTTCTCTTGCCCTGTTCTGGCTTCTCACATGATGGGAGGTTTTCTGGGAGGTGGGCTTCTTCTCTATGATCAGATCTCCTGAGTCTCAGGGCACCTCCCCCATGGGAAAATGTGCTGGGCGATCGGGTTTGGAGTTTCTGAAACCCTAGTTGCTGCCCCTACAGCCTGATGCAGAGCTTGTGTATCTCAGCAACCCTGGTTGCCCCGACAGGGATCCACCCAGAAAGGGGGGTGGTGGGATGGGCTGGATTGGTGGCTGGTGTGTTCGTGTCAGTGAGCAATGGTGACTTCCAGCCCACAGCCCCTTCAGCCCCTTCCCTGTCACCAGAATTAGCTGCACTGTGTTTCTGCAGCTCCAGGACTGTCTCTCCAGTTCTCAGGCTTGTATATATTCTGCTCTTGAATCCAACACTGCTACAGTGTTCTTCCTGAGCCCACTTCTAACATGGAGGGTCGGGAGAGGCGAGCTCTGGGAGGATGTGGGAAGGCAGCCAGGCTCTATGTCTTTGTTTTCTGCCTGGCAGTGAGGGCTTAAACCACGGTTTTCACTCTTCTGTATTAGGCCTTTGCCCGAAGGTCTCTGCCCCAAACGCTGGGTTCAGCAGTATTATTTGCTGATCCCTCAGGCAGTACTGTGGGCCACAGATAGTGCACAGTGCACCTGTAGGCTGAGTCCTTTCCTCTTTGGGCACTGCAGTGAGCTCTGGGCTCCATGCTAAGGCCTGCATCTCTGCATTTCCAACTTCCACCCTCCCTTGTTTGCCCCAATTTGCCTACCTTCAGATGTTTTGATGTGCAGATCTCTCAAATGTGCTTGTGTGTTGTGTAACTGTAGCCTTTGTTGAATTATAGCTGTTCAATTTGTTATAACTTCCAGGGGAAATTTCAAGGAGCATCCTTCATGCCGCCATGTTTGACATCACTATATATTGATAATTTTTAGTTACTTAGGACAAATCTTAAAGAAACTGTTAATTAAATGGTCCTTAATATTAAAAAAAATTCAACGTAATGTGACTGGAGTACATATTTTTTTATCTACATTGATGAGCAGAGGCCAAACCTTATTCATTTACTATCCCAAGCCCTCATATGGCATTTCTGTTGCAAGATAGTTTTTCACGTGGCTGATGAATGAAAATTTATAATGGTTCTTCCTAATTTACAAAGCTCCTTTACATTCATTATTTTTTCTTCATTTAAATTGAGGTATAATCGGCATATAACATTATCTTAGTTTCAAGTGTACAAGATTTGATCCTTGTATACATTGTGAGATGATCACCCCAGCAAGTTGAGTTAACAACCTCACCATACAATAGTTACAAATTTTTTTCTTGTGATTGGAATTTTTAATGTATACTCTCTTAGTAACTTTCAAATATGCAATACAGTATTATTTACTATAGTAAACATGTGCTATATTTCATCCCCATGACTTATTTATTTCATAAATGGAAGTTTGTACCTTTTCTCCCTTTTCACCCATTTCGCCCACTCTCCACCACTGCCTTTGGCAGTAACCAATCTGTCCTCTGTTATCTATGAGCTCAGTTTTTTTGTTTTTCTTTTTTTTCAGATTCCACATATAAGTGAGATCATACAGCATTTGTCTTTCTTAGACTCATTTCTCTTAGCATAATTCCCTCAAGGTCTACCCATGTTGCTGGAAATCCAAGATTCCATTCTTTTTTATGAATAATATTCATATATATGTATATGTATGTATTATATATATGTATGTACATATATATACACACACACAGTCAAACCTTGGATTGCTAGTAACTTGGTTTTTGAGTGTTCCACAGATGAGCAAACATTTCTAATACATTTTAACTTGGTAAAAGAGTGATGTCTTGCAATACAAGTAGTTTGTTTCCAGAACAAATTATGCTCACAAACCCAGGTATTACTATATATAATGTGTGTGTATGTGAGTGTGTGTGTGTATGGTGCCAAATATGTGTACACATTTTAAGAAAGGAAAAAACTGTATTAAAATTGTAATACTAAATATATACTGATAACGAAAGATGAATACAAGTCACCTTTCACTTCTGCAATTACAAGAGGTGCTCAAAGTGGTTACCATCAGCGTCCAGACACTGCTGATTATGGCGAATGACTGCTTGACCAACGTTGACCGAAGTGTCATCCACTTGTATACATTTTTTGGCAGTGTGTGTGTGTGTGTGTGTGTGTGTGTGTGTAGGTGTGTGTAGCATTTTCTTTATCTGTGTATTCATCAGTGGAAACTTAAGTCATTCCCATGTCTTGGCTATTATAAATAATGTTACAATGGACATGGTGGTGCATATATATTTTATAATTAGTGTTTTTATTTTCTTTGGATAAATACTCAGTAATGGAATTGCTGGATCATATGGTAGTTCTCTTTTTACTTTTGAGAGGATGCTCCATACTGTTTTCTATAGTGGCTGCACCAGTTCACTTTCACACCAACATTGCACAAGGGTTCTCTTTTCTCTACATCCTTACCAACACTTGTAATTTCCTGTCTTTTTGATAATAGCCTTTCTAAAATTTGTGAGGGGATATCTCATTGTGGTTTTGATTTGCTTTTCCCTGATGATCAGTTATGCTGAGCACCTTTTCAGTCCTATGCCCATTTTAATTAAATTTACTGTGGTGGCATTGGTTAGTAAAATTATATAGTTTTCAAGTGTACAATTCTATAATTCATCATGTATATATTGCATTGTGTGTTCACCACCCAGAGTCAGTTCCCCTTCCATCACTATATATTTGAACCCCTTTACTCTCTTCTACCACTCCCTTCCCCCTTACCTCTGGTAATAACCACTAAACTGTTGTCTGTGTCTATGAGTTTTTGTGTGTTCCTTTGTTTGTCTTGTTTGTTGCTTTCAGTTTTGTATCCCACATATGAATGAAGTCATATGATTCTCAAGTTTTTCTGTCTGACTTATTTCGTTGAGCATAATAATCTCAAGATACATCTACATTGTTGCAAATGGCACTATTTCATCTTGTATGGCCATGTAGTACTCCATTGTATATAATCATATGTGCCATGTATTCTTTATCCACTCATCCATCAAAGGATCCTTGGGTTGTTTCCGTGTATTGGCCACAATGAATAATGCTTTAATGAACATTAGGGTACACATATCTTGATGGATAAATGTTTTCAGGTTTTTGGGGTAAATACCCAGAAGAAGGATTATTGGATCGTATGGTAATTTTATTCTTCAATTTTTTGAGGAACCTCTGTACTGTTGTCCATAGGGGCTGTCAACAACAAAAAAACAAACAGTCCAATTAAAAAATGGGCGAGGACCTGAACACATAATTCTCCCCCAAAACATACAAACAGCCAACAGATAGGTGAAGAGATGCTCAGCATCACTAGCTGTTAGGGAAATGCAAATCGAAACCACAATGAGATCCACCTCACACCTGTTAGAATGGCTACTATCAACAAGTCAAGTAATAACAAGTGATGGAGAGATTGTGGAGAAAAAGAAACTCTCATACACTGCTGGTGGGAATGTAAATTGATCCTATGCCTATTTTTAATTGAATTGTTTAATTTTTTGCTATTGAGTTGAGTTATTTATGTATTTTGGATATTAACCTCTTATAAGATAAATGATTTGCAATTATTTTCTCTAATTCTATAGGTTGTTTTTTCACCTTGTTGATGGTTTTGTTTCCTGTGAAGAAGATTTATAGTTTGATGTAGTCCCACTTGTTTATTATATTGCACTTTATAGAATGAATTAGATTATATGTGTTAACATGGTTATTAATGTATTCCCAGATATGTTTCATGATAGTTTTGGAAATTACTATGTCTGTACATTTAAAAGTCACTCATTTTTTGAATATATAATTTGTGTATATGGTTTGATTGTGCTGGGTATTTTGAAGGCTACAAAGTTTAACATCTTATCTTTTATATCTGGTAACTTAGATAAGTAGATAAGACATACATTGAAAGTTAACAATAAATAATAACAGTACTACTGAGATCATAAGCTATTACAGGTAACCTCTAACTTACACAATCCTTTAAAAAGCCTGTTATCTACTTCCTACTAATTATAGACCTGATCACTGACCGGAATACCCAGTTCTTTTTATAGCCTTGTAGACTTTGCCCCAGGCTGGGGTCAGTAGAAGCAAGAGAGGAAGAGGCAAAGTAAAAGCTCCTCTCTCTCCCCCATACCTCCATATACCCCTACCTATCACTGTTATCTACACTGTGAAATGCTCAGAGTAGATTTGGTGAAGAAAAATCCACTGTGCCTATGTGCATGCATTTAAACTGTGTCATTTTCTACCTCACAACCTAAATGTGGTATTCCCCTGAATTTTTTCCTCATTAAAACAGAAATCTGTTTTCACCAGAAATAAGGGTAAAATTAATCATTAAAATAACAGTGATTTTAAGGAAATAAAAAATAACAGTGATTTCATCTTTTCTTATGGCAGAATAGTGCCACTTGCAACAACATGGATGGATCTTTAGATTATTATGCTAAGCAAAATAAATCAGACAGAAAAAGTCGAGAACCATACGATTTCACTGATATGTGGTATATAAAACTGAAAACCGGAAAAGAACAAGAAAAATAAATGAAGAAACAAAACTCATGGACACCGACAGTAGTTTATTGGTTGCCAGAGGGTGAGAGGGAGGGGAGTGGTAGATGAGGGTAAAGGGGATCAAATATATGGTGATGGAAGGAGAACTGACTCTGGGTGGCGAACACACAATGTGATATATAGATGATGTGTTACAGAATTGTACAACTGAAATCTATGTAACTTTGCTAACAATTGTCACCCAAATAAACTTTGATTAAAAAAAATAGCAGGACCGGCCGAGTGGCTCAGTTGGTTAAGAGCACGCTTAAGAGTTTGAGCTCTGAGCAACAGCGGTTCGATTCCCGGCCCGAGCTGAGCAGCTGCTGAGCTGCCAACAGGTGGCGATGGCTCAGCTTAAAAAAAAAAGTAAAAAAAAAAATAGCAATGATCATTATCATTATAATATATAATCATATATATGTACACAAAAGTATAATTTTTCTAAGTAATTAACCTGTATCTTAGTTATGCATCGCGTTAAAAACACCATGTGTGTCATATGGTAATTTTAGTAGTATTCAAGCTAAAAATAAAATTCTAGTTTTTAATTTTCCATTTTATTAAAAAAATATATCCTAAACTATAGATGTATTCTGTCTGTTTCTAGTTATTAACCTTGAAACTTTACTGTTCACAACCAGTGCCTACAAAACTCTTGTATTGAATGTATACCCATCTGTATTAATTATGGATATAATTGGGACAGGTAATTATAATCCCAAGTTACTAAATTAAAAAGCAAAGCATTACTTTTCAGAGGAATTTTTCATATAAACATTTATACCATACCAGTGCTTAATATTAACACTCAAATAAGAAAATAGGCATAGAAAATAGTCTGACTTATTTTTTACAGGGTCAATCATAGGATTTTTTTTTCTATAAGGTAAATGTAGTTACTTAATTTTTAAAAATTGGAATAGCCTCTAACTTGTTTTTTGCATGCTATATTTTAGAACAAGTCAATCAGGAACATTCAGTATAACTTAGATCATTGTAATAACTACTTATTGCTGTTTTAACTCAGTACTTTTATTAGTTTTGGGAGATATTTATTTCTATAGAAGATAAAAAAGATTAAATCATTGCCCAATCCTCAGTTTAGTCCTATTAACTTGGAGTCTTTCTCTTGGCTTTGATTGATTCCTTTCCTTTTCACATGTGATTAAATGTTTTATTCTTTTTGTTATCAAGCATTACTATAGAAAATTCAGTGTATTCATCAACTGAAATTTGAGCTTAAAAAAGTCTTTTGTAATATTGTAGTATTATGAATTCCTGGTGAGTAAGAAGTATGTGTTCAACATCGTCATCTTATAATTCAATCTAGTATTTTATCTTGTAATAAATTTTCAGCAAGTCTCTTGCTAGGTTTAAGAAACCGAGAAAGTAGTCTGAGAATATGGAATAAAGTTAGGAAAGCAGAAGTAGTATATTAACCACACTGAAACCTTGCTGTTGACGCTCCCTTCAACCTCCTGCCTCAGTAAGGTTTGTTTGTTTGGTTTTTAATGCCGGAATAAAAAAATCAAGGCATAGGCAGCCTGCATAGAAGCAACTCAACAATCATGGTAAACTGACACACAGTTGCTCTCAGCTTGCCTCCGCTAGCAGAACTGACAACATGAGAGTCTTGCTTCAAAATTTATTTTTTCTCTGAATTAAAGTTTATTGGGGTGACAATTGTTAGTAAAGTTGCACAGGTTTCAGGTATACAGTTCCGTTATACATCATTTGTATATCAAATTGTGTGTTCACCACCCAGAGTCAGTTCTTTTATCACCATATATTTGACCCCATTTACCCTCATCTACCACCACCCCTCCCCCCTTACCGTCTGATAACTACCAAACTATTGTCTATGTCTATGAGGTTTGTTTCTTCATTTGTTTTTCTTGTTCCTTTGTTGCTTTCAGTTTTATATACCACATATCAGTGAAATCATATGGTTCTTGACTTTTTCTGTCTGACTAATTTCACTTAGCATAATAATCTCAAGATCCATCCGTGTTGTCACAAATGGCACTATTTCATCTTTTCTTATGGCAGAATAGTATTCCATTGTGTATATATACCACATCTTCTTTATCCAATCATCTATTGAAGGATACTTTGGTTGTTTCCATGTCTTGGCCAACATAAATAAAGCTGCAATGAATATTGGAACACATGTACCTTGAGCAGTAAATGTTTTCAGATTTTTGGGGGTAGATACCCAGCAGAGGGATTGCTGGGTCATATGGTAATTCTATTCTTAATTTTTTGAGGAACCTCCACACTGTCTTCCATAGCGGCTGCACCAATCTGCATTCCCATCAAGTGTTTGAGGGTTCCCTTTTCTCCACAGCCTCTCCAACACTTGTTATTATTTGTCTTATTGATGATAGACATTCTGACTGGTGTGAGGTGATATTTCATTGTGGTTTTTATTTGCATTTCTCTGATAATTAGTGATGTTGAGCATTTTATCATATATCTATTGGCCATCTGTATGTCCTCTTTGGAGAAATGTCTATTCGGGTCCTCTGCCCATTTTTTAATTGGATTGTTTGTTTTTTGTTGTTGTTGAGTTGTATGAGCTCCTTATGTATTTTGGATATTAGCCCCTTGCCTCTTTATTTTGTCAATGGTTTCTTTTGCTGTGCGAAAGATTTTTACTTTGATATAGTCCCATTCATTTATTTTAGCTTTTACTTCCCTTGCATTTGAAATCAAATTCATAAAATAGTCTTTGAACCCAAGGTCCATGAGTTTAGTACCTATGTTTTCTTTTATGCAGTTTACTGTTTCAGGTCTTATGTTTAGGTCTTTGATCCATTTTGAGTTAATTTTGGTACACGATGACAGATAGTAGTCTAGTTTCACTCTTTTGCATGTGGCTTTCCAATTCTCCCAGCACCATTTATTGAAGAGGCTGTCAGCTTGTACTACAGGGCAACAATAATCAAAACAGTAAGGTTTTGGCAACAAAACAGACACACAGACCAATGGAATAGAATTGAGGACCCAGAAATAAACCCACATTAATATGGACAGATAATTTTTGACAAAGAAGCCAAAAACATACAATGGAGAAAAGAGAGCCTCCCGAAAATCTTTTTTTTTCTGATTCTATTATAGGTCTTCAGTTCCCAGGGTATATTACTCAATTAAATATTATTTTACAAAATTTGTTAACATGATATCTGGTACATAATAGGTGCTGAATAATTATTTGCTGAATTAATGGATGTCATAATGTGTAGGGAAGGAATTACATTCTGCCTCAGAAACTAGATGTGTTAAATTGTACATAAATGACAAACTAACTTTATAGAGAACAATCAAGAAGTAAAGTGGTCTTTTATCTCGATTTAGTTCCCTTTGTTTTCCATATTTTATTTATATATTAGAGGGGTATCATATATAATTAATAAGTCATCCTTTTGAAGGAGATTTATGTCCAAGAAAAAGACTGTTTTGTATTTGTTCAAGCTACTTTTAGCAAAGATTAACAAAATTTTGTTTTAAGCTTAAATTCCACCAGTACTGAGTGGTAGTCCCATCTCTAAAGGTTATTATTCCCATGAAATTCACTTAATTTGAATTTGTCACTGATTATAAAAGAAATATGTTTATTTAAGAGAATTTAGAAAATATAGAAAAAGTATAAAGAAGATAATTACAAATCTCCATAAAGCCGTTAACAGAGAAAATAAAGTCTCTGTTTAACACTTTGTAGTAAAAGTTTATTTTGAAAGTGAATTTAATTCTTTCCTCACTTCAATAAGGATTATCTTTTGGACATTCAATTTACATTTTGTAAGTGGTTGTTTGATTTTTAAAGTTAATTAAACTATTCCTCATTAATCTGTGCTATTTTGTAGTGAATGACTTGAGTTGGTTAGTTTATAGGTCAGTTATGTCTATCTCATTGTGTCTTCAACAGGTCGAGAAAGCACACGCACTAGTATGCACGGGAAAGCCAGAAAAACTATAAGTCATAGGTGGGAAAGTCAGCTGTGGAGAGAGAAGAAGTTTGGCTTAATAGAGCACCTGCATTACAGCTATGTTTATCCTGAAAGTGTTCCACGGAAATTTACTTTTGAACACAAAAATTTTCTTATTCAGCAGTATAATTCTCAGCCTGCGAAATACACACCGCCAAAAGAAACGCCCCCCAAACTTAATGATTTTAAGAGTGCCCGAAGCCTTGGACATTTTGAAGTAACCATCCTAGGTAAGTCAACTGTTCTTCTCTTTGAACATTATTAATTTAGCTTATTTAAATGCTTATTTTGCTTCAAAAAATTAAGCACCCCCACAAGAAAACATTAAACCTAAAGAGAGCTCCTGTTTGACTCAAACTAAAGGACTGGAGCACTAATTCTGGAATACATTAAACTCTTAATTGTGGGCTTTTAAACATTGGCAAGTCCTTGGAAAATATTTGAGGAGAGAATATTGAGAACCTAGGGAACTTTCCTCACGCCTGACTCACTGACTACTTCTAAAATTGATTCTGTTCTCCATTAGCCACCACTTTCTTGCCCATATTATCTGCCTCTTTCTCAGAGCATCTGAACCATTGAAAGGCAAAATGTAGGTTAAAGAGAAAAGGGTACTAATCAAGAGAAAATCCTGTGAACAGAGGTCTGTTTAGCCCCTGAAGAAAATAAAATTCTCAAGTAACTCAGGTTGAATACAAAGAAGCTACTGAATAAACATCCCATATCTGATAAGTGGCAAAACTGATTTCCTCATGTTCAAAACTGAGAAGTAACTATAGAACGCATAGAAATTTTAAAGAGGCAACACAGTTTTAAACATATTCATTTTATTTTATTAGTTTCAGGTGTACAAAATAATGTAATAGTTAGACATTTACACCCCTCACAAAGTGATAACCTTCCCCAACCTACTAACCCTCTGATATCATATATAGCTGTTACAGTACCATTGACTATATTCCCTATGCTGTACTTTACATCCCGTGAATGAATATATATATATATATATAAATGTTTAATTATATTTGACATTCAATTTTATTTTACTTCAGCTTCAGGTGTATAGTGCAGTGGTCAGGCATTTACACAGTCTGTGAAGTGATCTCCCTGCTATGTCCAGTACCAGTCTGTCCCCCTACATTACCTTTACAACATTATTGATTATATTCCCCACACTCTATTTCACATCCCTGTGACTATTTTGTGACTACCAATTTGTACTTTCTAATCCCTTCATATGCCTTTCCATCCTCACCCCCTCTCATCTAGCAACCCTCAGTTTTTCCGCTGTGTCTCTGAGGCTATTTCTATTTACATTTCTCATTTATTCTGCTCTTTAGATTCCACATATACCATATGATCAAATACCATATGATCTCACATATAAGTGAGATCATATGGTATTTGTCTTTCTCAGTCTGACTTATTTCACTTAGCATAATATTCTAATATTCTCTAGGTCCATCCATGTTGTTGAAAATAGTAAAATTTCCTTCTTTTTTATGGTTGAGTAAATACTCCATTGTATAAATGTACCACAATTACTTTAACAATTGTCTACCGATGGGTATTTCAGTTGTTTCCATATCTTGGCTATTGTGAATAGCACTGCACTAAACATCGGGGTGCATATATTTGTTTTAATTAGTGTTTTGCATTTCTTTGGATAAATACCCAGGAGTGGAATTGCTGAGTCATAGGTAGTTCTATTTTTAATTTTTTTGAGAAACCTCCATACTGTTTTCCATAATGGCTGCACCAATCTGCAGTCTCACCAACAGTGCACAAGGGTTCACTTTCTCCACATCGTCGCCAGCACTTGTTGTTTGTTGATGTATTGATGATAGCCATCTGATGGTGGTAAGGTGGTATCTCATTGTGATTTTTATTTGCACTTCTCTAATGATTAGTGACCTGGAGCATTTTTTCATATGTCTGTTGGCCAACTGTATGTCCTTTTTAGAGAAATGTATCTTCATGTCCTCTGCCCATTTTTTAATTGGGATGTTTGTTTTTTGGCGTTGAGTCGTTTGAGTTTTTTGTTGTTTGTTTGTTTGTTTAGTTTTAGGTATACAAAGCAATATAATTGTTAGACATTTACACCCCTCACAAAGTGATAAACCCCCCCAATCTACTACCCCTCTGACATCGTATATAGCTGTTACAATTCCATTGACTATATTCCTTATGCTGTACTCCACATCCTATGGAGATTATATATATAATTATAGTTGACATTCAATACTTCAGCTTCTGGCGTATAGTACAGTGGTCAGGCATCTACACAGTCTATGAAGTGATCTCCCTGATAAGTCCAGTACCCATCTGGCCCCCTACATAATCATTACAACATTATTGATTGTATTCCCCAGACTGTGTTTCATAGCCCCATGACTTTATTATGACTACTGATTTGCACTTTCTAATCCCTTCACCTTCTCCCCCATCCCCATCCCCTTCCTTATATGTGGAATCTAAAGAACAGAATAAATGAGCAAACTAAACAGAAATAGACTGAGAGATACAGAGGGAAAAAACGTATGAGTTTTTTTATAAACTTTGGATATTAACCCCTATCAGATTTATCACTGGCAAATATCTTCTCCCATTCAGTATGATGTCTTTTTGTTTTATTGATGGTTTCCTTTGCTGTGAAAAAAACTTTTTAGTTTGATGTAAAACTAAGACTGATAAACTACCCAAAGAGACCAAGTAATGCAGTCTAATAAAAGAAGCATTTGTAATGTTTAATAATAAAATATATTTTAAATTTAAAAAGAAGCATTTGAAACTTACGTCTAAGACTGTCTCACAGAGTCAGTGGAAATGGATACTTTTTTCCCTTTCCTCTCTTCCAGTCCCACTTACCTACCTCCTTACGCATAAATATGTCCATATATGTGTTTGTGTATATGTGTATAATCTATGAAAAGTATGAATTTCTACTAACTCTGTCAGACAACCTTAGACCTAAGTTTCAAATGCTTCTTTTTTTAATTTAAAATACTTTTATAATTAAACATTACAAATGCTTCTTTTATTAGAATGCATTACTTGGCCTCTTTGGGTAGTTTATCAGTCTTAGTTTTACATATTGGAACCAAAAGTTACAGCAAGGATTTCCTATCCATCACAAAAAGTAACCAATGCAATCATGAGTTCATCTCAAAACATAGAAATTGAATATCTTTCTTCTTTTTAACATGTTACTGATCTATTGAGCACCTCAGCTGTTTTACAAGTAACTAAACCTTTGTGGCTTTTGTTGTGCATCACCTAAAAGCAAGAATCAAATGTTAAAAAGGCAAATTTATCATTCTGCCCAACCAGCTCTAATCCATTTTAGAATTATGCTGTTTTACATCCTACCCGTTTTCAAGTATTTAAGGTGATTTACATGGGTTAATACAGTGAAAAATAAGCCATATGTGGATGAGACAAAACAGAACATTTAAAAGGAAACAGAAAAAGTAGGTGTTACTAGGTACTTGCAAATAACCACATTTCTACCATTGGGCAGTAATTTTCTGTGTGCTTTCTGGCAGGGAGGGAGAAAGGAGATTTTTCCTGATTAGATATTTTAGAGTTAAAAGAAATTTGAATATCTTTTAGTACTACTTCCTGGCTAGGTCAAAACCAGGCCATAATTAGATAGTATGTTTCCTGAGTCTCTAAACCTATCTTCTGTTACAAAGAAAGCAAACACTCATATATAGGAACCCTGTTATTTTTTTCCCCAACAAAACTCTGAACTCTGGTTGAACCAGAGAACTCATAACAAATGTTATTAATAATGTTGACTATAAATCACCTTATTTTGCAATTTTGAAAGTAACTCAAAATAGTATCAATGACATGCTGATAATAAATCTACCTTCCTGAAAATATCAGGATTTTCAACTTCTGATATTTTCTCAATTCTAGGCATACTTTCTTTTTTTCACATTTGCAAGTTGGAATGCACCTTATGGTCAATGGGTACATTGAATGCAGTGTTTCTTTTTTTAAAAAAAAACTTATCAAATTGATGGTATATATCTTAGAGTTAAATTTAGTCTTGAAATCAAGGAAATAAGTATCAGAATGTGCACATTCACATGATTTTTGCAGCATTGCTAAAATTCATCTATAATATGAAGGGGTAGCTACACTTGTTATAATCCTGAGTTGCAATCCTCCATAAATTCTAAATACCGTGACTCTTTTAGTTTATAAATACCAAATTTTAGTAATTCTTAAAAATCTTTAAGTAGTCCTTAGTTGTATGTTACATCAAAGCTATGGGGTTTAGTGAGTGTCATTTGTCCATGAAAAGCAGAGAATGGACTTGCGTTTCTGAATTAGTTTACAGCTCAACAGGAGGGACTTTGTTTGCCCATCAGTAGCCTATATTCAGTACTTAAGAATCATTGTGGGGATTAATAGGAGAGATATTAAGGTCATAGAACCTGTTGGACATAGTAACCAATATCAGGGAAGAACAAAATGGAGGAGGTAGAGTTAAGGATAGCTCTGGTTTGGGTATCTGGGTAGAATTCATAGAATTTTAAAGTTTTGCTCTTTGTGTTTACCCTTGCTCCAGCCAGGACGGGATCCTTAATCTAATCTATACATTTGACTACTCCCTGCCCCACATGAAATGCCCTCCTGTTTATTTGTTTTGTTTTGTTTTGTTGGTTGGTTGGGATAACACCATTTATCAAGAAAGTTCAAGGGTAAGGGGGAGGGGATGGTAGAAGAGGGTAAAGAGGGTCAAATATGTGGTGATGGAAGGCCAAATATCTGGGTGGTGAACACACAATGTGATACACAGATGATGTATTATAGAAATGCACACTTGAAACTTACGTGATTTTACTAACCATTGTCACCCCAATAAATTTAAAAAAGAAAAAAAGAAAGATCAAGACAAAGACCACAGGAGAGTCCCTTCTAGGACACAGAGGCCCGGCGTTCCGAATCTGAGGGCTGCTGGTGGGGAGGACACTTGCTCCCAGTTGGACCCTCAGGTTTCCACAGATGGGGCAGGGCTGTCATGGCCCCCTTGTGTCCCTCCCAGTCATGAGTATTGGCCTCCCCAACCTAAGGCTCTTTCCAACCACTAATGCCCTCCTCCCGCATGCATATCCCCTGGGCGTTCACTTCCAGATCAGTGGAGGGATGTGGCCTGGTGCAGGAGAGAGAGCCACTCAGTGCTGGGCTCTGCCTGGACCAGCTTCTGGTAAGAACTGGAATTGAGTTTCCCTTGCAGCCCCTGAGGGCAGGGGCTCTTGGCTAGGTGTTTGCTAGGGAGATACAGACCAGGATACCCTCCTGTTTATTTAAATACTACTCACCCTTTAGTACCCAGCTTCAACCCTTGCATTTTATTCACCCTAGGTGATATTGACCCATATAAAGAAATGACAGTCATGAGTCAGGATTCACTTTGGTTGTTTTCCTATAGCCCCTTTTCTACTGCAGCCTTTTATATTCCTAATGATAAGTGATTGACACTTGTATATTGGGGACAGATGGGACCTAGTTACGGTAGTACATACCATGCCATGTATATTTCAGTCCAGATAGCAATAAGGGAACCAATAGTATTCTCTGAATTCTCCTATGTTGTAATGGGACATGTCATGAATGACCAAGAAAGCATTCTTCATGTCTTCCTTTATATGACTAGTCTGTCCTCTGCATATTAAGATTTCAACCTTTCATCAGTAAGGAAAACTTTTGCTTTGTGATTTCTAGCAGTAGTGATAGATTATACTGAAATAGCTCCTCTTTCAACCAATAGCATGTATTCGTAAATGTTTGCACAGCTAAGGATTTAGTCGGCATTTTTTAAACAGTTCATTACAGATATGAAGCTATTTGGCATATGTTAGGATCAAAGCAGCAAACTTGGCCTCGTTTGCACATGTACTAACCCACTGAAATTTTAATGAAGTATGGTTTTTCTATAATAGGTCTGAACCATGAGATAGCGATTGATGTTGCATTCCTACCCATGTATGGTCCAGAAGATATCCGAACATCTCAAATAGACACATTATTAACCTCCATGAATTACAGTTGTGTGTATCCACAGGAAGTAAATGGCAATGAAAGGGTGCCAGGTCCAAGAGCAATTGCAGGTAAGAGGATCTCAGCATTCTTTTCATTCAGAAAATAAAATTAATATTGTAAACAGCCTTAACCTTAAGATGCTATGATATAAACAGTTCTAGCATTAACATTTAATATAGTTTAAAGGGTTATTTGGTAAATATACCCCAAGACTTGTAAGTGAGAATATATGTTTCAATAAAATCAAATGGATTAATGGTTTCTATTCTAGGCAGGCATTAAGAATGTTCTTTTATAATGCAGTTCTAAATGGCAGTATTCATTAGACCTAAGTGGTATACATATGCAGCAGTGCAAATTCTACTCTTCTGTCCTTTTAACTCAAGAGGACAATTTGTCCTTTCCCCTTATAATTGCCTGAAAATTTCATACCTACATAGTATAGTGCAGTACAATTGTTTTCTTTTATAAATATTTTGGTATTCAAGTGATATGCAATAAATTCCTTGAGGAGCGCTAGGAGTATATGTAATCCCAATAGTGAAACCTTTCAACCAACTAATCATTTAGTCTGCTACATAATATACCAAACTTAAATTATTTCTATATACCTATACAATTATGTGTCAATAATTATCGTAGTCACTTTCTGTTGGCGTTTCTATTTCCTAAGCTTGTGGTAAAGTTTCTAGCAGTTTTTATTGAATTTATAAGGACATTACATTTTGAAGAACTTTTAAGAAAGCCTTTATTAACTTAGGATTTTGTGGTGGGTTTTTCTATGCTGATGAAACTGTTGATTGTATGTTGTTTTAAAACAAGTCTTATGAGCTGTGCCTGATGATTAACTTTTGGCATTAATTGTTACTGCAAACTGAATTTGAGTAGCTAATTTTATAAGAGATGAGGTTTTTTATTTTTCCCAGTCTATTTTAGAGGTGATATATTAGTTGGCTTACAGTATTACTTCCTACATTGCAGCCCCTTAGACTTCCAGAAATTCCAGATTTCTTAGTGTCCTAATATGTAGTTTAAATATTTGTGCACTTGTGTTCTTGCTTCATACAATATCCACATTTGTCACATTTCTTCTGCTAAATGTATATGTTATTATTGAAATAAAATATCAAGGCAAAATTCTCAGCTACCTACTAGTTGCCAGTGCCAATATTCTTCCAACAGTCACCAACATGGTCACATGAAAATATGTGGTACCATTCTCCCAAAGCAGTTAACATTTGGGAGATGAAGGACAAGAATCTCTAGAGGAGAAAAGTGATATGGTAATCAAAAGCAGGGTGATTCATTTTGTGATTTTCATGACATAGCATTATTAATAATAATAATATCCATTTAACTCTGTGCCAAGCACTGTGCTTGAGCATTTATATAAGTCGTGACTAATCCCAGTAAGAGCCTTGCAAGGTGAATATGATTATCCCCTATTTATAGATGATTAAAATGAAAATTCGAGCAATTTACCAGCATGAGTAATAGCTAGGATTTGAACCCAGATCTGTCTGATTTAAACTTTTTCATTCCTTCCATGATTCCAAACTGAAAGAAAAAATAGGAACAGAATAATGTAATGCATTGGCTTATAGTATAACATTAGTGTCACCTTTTAAACATTTTTATGAACTAGCTTCTTTTTATTACCTTGAAAATATATAAATTTACTTTGCTCCACTAAAAAAAAATAAAAATATAGCTTTGGAGTACCAGTCCGTATCTTGAAATTGTTGGTAGCATCTGTTTGATGTATTCACTGTTTTCTGCAGAAGTTGCTATAACATAACTTTGATGAATATGTGTGATGAATTGGAGGGAAGAAGAAGATGAAGGACAGTGGTAATATTATAAGAAAAAAAACATCAGCTGATGTGATACTAAATCCAAGTAAATATTTAGCTATTTTACATTACTTACCATCTGCTTTTTACTTTTAGGTGATATTATAAAAGCAGTAACTGAACTGGATAGAATGCATGTCGTCTGTATCTTGGATATCTGTAATTTGGGTAACAACAAGGTCGAAGTCTGTTTGCATAAAATTTATAGTCCAGATAATATTTATTAAAAATTGGCAAATGAAACTATTACAGGTCACAAAGAGGGCACCGTTTTAAAGATATTGTAACATTTTGTTGGTAATTTCAATTTTTTCTGAAAGAATATTACAGAAACTCTAAAGTTAAGTGGTTTTATGTTTGTCTTGTATTTGGAGCTAACATTTCATTTTAAATTCATTACTGAAACAGTCATTAAAACAATTTTTTGTGTATCAAGAAAATGTACCTTACTTTCATATGACTGTCATCTTGACTTACAATAATTTGTGTTCACTGCTTTATTTGTGAACTGTACTTTTGTTCTAAAGCCTCAGCATAAGGTGTACTGACTTAAAA
The DNA here is from genome assembly GCF_001890085.2 of Hipposideros armiger. Lineage (NCBI taxonomy): Eukaryota > Metazoa > Chordata > Mammalia > Chiroptera > Hipposideridae > Hipposideros > Hipposideros armiger. Next base: position 1,320,329 of record NW_017731700.1, read on the forward strand.
GAGTAACTTTTCGTCAGACATTTAACATCCTGACACTTTTATTCACCTATAATGGGAAATTTTGAATTGCTAATTTGGAGATTAAATGTTTCCAAAATGGTCAACCTGCATTTCTCACAACCAAAGTAGTAGTTGCTATCATTTTCAAAAGCACGCCTTTGTTATGGTCCATTTGCCCCCGCTTTAGTTTATTTGGCTATCCAATGTGCCTGCTAAGGGTTTTCCACTCCCTCTTATGACTTCATATCCTTTGAATTTCTAAACGTTTTGACTAGTGTGTGATCTTAAAGCCAGAGGCTTTAATTTGTAATTTTGGTACATGTAAAGTAACTTTAAATAGTGAAATTTTATCTCATATTAACATTTTAAGTGCTCATATTGAAAGTATAAAACAATAACTAAGGGAGTTCATTTTATTCTGGTTGTCTCTTATACTTCATTTGAACTGTAAATGGCCTTTCCACATTTGCAAGGCCCTATGGTTGACATCTATGTGCATCTATGACCATCACGAGTTAATAATTATTCTGTATCAAGAGGAATCTGATTATAGTTAACCTGTTAACTTGTGGGGTTTCCTCCTTGCCCTGTGGTTCTGTGACTTCATATGCTATACATTTTAAATGTATTGGATAGCTCATGAACCTAAAGACAGATGCTGCAGTTTGTTCATAAGTGTGTTCAGCTTTTTGTTTTTATAATTGCGTATAAATATTAAATTGCAAATCCTTCTCATGTTAAAAATTTGAGTGAATTATTAAAGAAGTTAAAACACAATAACTTTTTTGGTCACCCGTCTCATTTTTAATGGATTTGATGTATTTCTTCCATATTTTTGGCCTATGGTAGACCTACATGTTCTTGCTAAATGAGCCAATATGATTCTTCCATATGGGTTGAAGACTGTTGTTTTATCAAAGAAACTCTGGGTTTCTGCATTTAGCGATAGTAAACTTTATAAGACAGTTCAATTTCAGTGCCACATAAATGTTGGAGAAGGGAAAAAATAATACTTAAGTAGCTGTTGACTAAAACCTCAGGCTGAGATTTCAAAACTACATACTTTCAGTAGGCATAATTTCTATTCTCATATTGAATGAGAAATATGAACATTTTTCTAAATTTAGGATTTTTAAAGACAAATTCACTGTCAATTTATCTTATATTATAGTAATGTTTTTATCCAAATTTTAAGTTAAACATCTTTGTCCACATTTCTGGATGTTGCAAAATTAGATACCTACTGTGGCAGTTTCCTAAGAAAAATCACAAACTACCATCAGAACTTATCAAGTGACAATATGTGTTCATTAATTCCAAAGCAACACAAATATACTACTGTGATGTCACCGTCATAGTAACAGATCAATTAGTCAATTATGAAATATTACAAACTATCAGAGGACAACAGTCTCTCTCTCAGACGTTTCTGATTTTAGATGGCATATGAGATATATATATACACATTTAAATCTATTGGTAAGCTATTGAACATTCTGAGCACATGTTCTCCCTGCCATTTTTATTTCTTTGTTGGAATTATACTGCAGTCATTTTACTCATTAAGAAAAGGACTTTTAATAAATTTGAAACCCTTATTTGGTAACCCTAATAATATTTAATGTTTTTAGCTGTTGGGTTGTTGGAAAAGTCATGGCGCGTTTTTGCAATGAAAAACATAGAAAAACTACGTCATGACTTTTCTGACAACCCAATAGATGCCTTCTGCTAATATGGACAATAGATTAAGTGGTCTGACAATTAAGTTCACGAACTTACCACCATACACTTACATTAGCAGCACTGTACAAAGAGCTCAATAAGATTTCATAACCTTGGTATATCAGTGTCTCACAGCTGAGTTCGTGTCGATGTTCTGATGGTGGTGTCTGCTGAGTGGTGTTCATTGTTGCGTGTTTTTGTGTGCTGTCACGAGAATGTCTGAGCTTGAATTAGAGCCATGAACAAACACTAAATTTCTTGTTAAACTTGGCAAGAGTGAAAGTGAAATCAGGGACATGTTAGTCCAAGTTTATGGGGAGAATTCCATGAAGAAAACGGCAGTGTACAAATGGATTAAACATTTTCCTGAGGAGAGAGAACATGTCACTGATGAAGAGAGGTCAGGTGACCAGTAACAAACAAATTATGAAAACATTGCAAAAATTCATCAAATTGTGCGTCAAAATCATTGGCTGACTGAGAAGCATAGCAGAGCAAGTAAATATCGATAGAGAAACAGGAAAATCTTAACTGAAAATCTTTTTTTATTATTATTAAATTATTTTTATTATGAAATACACATTTTTAGAATTAGTTTCAGCTGTACAACACAGTGCAATAGTTTTAGTTTTTACCCCTCGAAGTGACAACCCCCCTCCCCCATTCCGCCATCCCATTTTCCCCCCAATATCATACATATCTATTACAAATCCCTTGACTCCACTCCCACACTATACTCCACGTCCCATGACCATATATATATATATATATATATATATATATATGTTTATATATGTTTATTGTGGCGCTATTCACAATAGCCAATACTTGGAAACAACCGAAATGCCCATCAGTAGACGACTGGATTAAGAAACTGTGGTACATTTATACAATGGAGTATTACTCCGCCATAAAGAATGAAATCGTAACATTTGGGACGATATGGATGGACTTAGAGACTATTATGTTAAGTAAAATAAGTCAGTCGGAGAAAGACAAATACCATATGATTTCACTTATATGTGGAATCTAAAAAACTGAATGGGCGAGGAAAGTTAATTGAAAATCTTGACAATAGAAAGGTGTGTGCAAAACTGGTCCCGAAGGAGCTCATCAATGAACAAAACCAAAGGAAAGTCGAAATTTGCCAACACCGTTTGGAGAGGCAAGATGATGTTTTGGGTCGTGTTATCACTGGTGATGAAACGGGTGTACCATTACGACCCTGAAACAAAGTGTCAAAGTGCACAATGGAAGTCAGCCAATTCTCCATGACCAAAAAACTTCCAAATCAAGAGTCAAAACGATGTTGCTAATCTTTTGATATCAGAGGGATTATTCATTATGAGTTTGTACCAACTGAACAAACAATTAGCCAAGTTTACTATTTGGAAGTGCTAAAAAGGCTGCATCAAAAAATTAGACAAAAACGACCTGAACTTTTCGCCAGCAGTTCATGGCTCTTGCATGTCAGCAATGCACCAGCTCACACAGCACTGTGAAGGAGTTTTGAGCCAGTAAACAAATAACTATATTGGAACACCCTCCCTACTCACCTGTTCTGGCCCCCAATGATTTCTTTCTTTGCCCAAAGATAAAGGAAATATTGAAAGGGAGACATTTTGATGACATTCAACACATCGAGGGTAATATGACGACAGCTCTGATGGCCATTCCAGAAAAAGTTGCAAAATTGCTTTGAAGGGTGGACCAGGCACTGTCGTCAGTGCATAGCTTCCCAAGGGAAGTACTTCAAAGGTGACTGTAGTGATATTCAGCAATGAGATATGTAGCACTTTTTCTAGGATGAGGTCATGAACTTAATTGTCAGACCTCGTGTAACTGATCATATCATTCTGAAGTCATTTATATAGTATAATTGAGCTGGTTGCTATGTCACTGATTACCTTTTCAGGTACATTTTCCTTTTTTATGCATTGCTATGCAATAATTTGTAGGTAAATAGATGTGAGGTGAAATATGTATTACATAGTTCTGCTTATTTCAATAACCAACTTGTGAAATAATTTTAGGAAAAAATGTTAAAAATTAATAAATAAAACAATATTTGGGGACTATCTAAAGATTACAGTTATTTGAGATTACATTTGCATCAAGTCATATTATTTTTGTACCAAGTCTCCAAAATAGAAACATTACATATGAACTTATTTCTTGGTTCAGGTCATACCACCCAGTATGTTATCCATCATTCTTAACATTGGTATGTTGATACTATGTCTAGCCCTAAGTTTTTGCTTTCCTTTATACTAAAACAAAATAAAAAGTAGATTTTGGAGAAATAAAACATTTAAAGCTACCCACAGCTCTATCCCTAAATCCTTGTGGAACTTTAAGAAAAGCTACTTAAACTGCTTGTCCTTAATTGCCTTATTTGTAAAATTTGCAAAATAATGGTCCACCCAGTTCTATGATTCCTTTGGTCCATTAATATAGTTATTAGAACACTGAAATTGTGTAATTTAAATGTGTTTCATGAAAATGTGATTTTCTATGAAGGACATTTTAAAGTTATGATTAGACCATTATCAATAACAGCAATTTGTTGCAACAACAACAAAAAACATTGAAATCTTAGAATCCCGGTTATTTTCACTGTCAGTGTTCTTCCTATTTTGTTGCCTGATCAGTATATGTGTGTGTGTGTGTGTGTGTATATATATATATATATATATATAGAGAGAGAGAGAGAGAGGAAGAGAGAGGGAGAGGGGGAGAGAGAGAGAGAGGGAGAGAGAGAGAGAGAGAGAGAGAGAGCGCAACACTCTAGGGATGTCAACACAACCAGCTAGTAGGAGCCTAGGTTCCTGATATTGTGAAGCTGCCATACCAACTGTGCATTGCTTGCCTGTTTTGGTTGTTACATGAGAGAAAAATAAATTTCTATCTTGTTTATGCCACCACTATTTTGGGTCTCTGACCAGCATTCAAACATGTATATTTCTAATGGAGCAAAAATGAAAGCATGGGGATCAGCTAGATGACAAATGAGATTGAAAGAAGTAATTATAGTCCATATAAATTTTTTAGATAACATTAAAATACAGATTCAGGCATCTTGCCTAATTCTAATAGCTCAGTTCTTAAATTTCCACTGAAAGAAAAAAATTCGAACACTCAAAAAATTCTGCCCCACCCCACCCCGCCAAATCACAAAGGCCATATCTTAATAACCAAGTAAAATGTAGATAACTTTCAGGTATCATTGCTGTCATATGGTCCTAAGCATGTTTGATTTTGGACATCAAGTGATTTTCTATCAGATCTCGGTTATTTTTATTTGGCTTAGGATAATATTAAAATTAACTTTTATTCCTTTTGAACATACACCAAGTTAGTCATCTACCCCAGAGCTGGAAGATGGCTATGAATAAGCAAGAGTTACCTGTATTCTACGAGGTATAACAATTAAGTCTGCAAACTCATTCTAGAAAAAGTGCTACATAACTCATTGCTGAATATCACTATGGTCACCTTTGAAGTACTCCCTTGGGAAACTTTGCAACAAGCTAGCACCTAGCCCACCCTTAAAAGCAGTTTTAGAACTGTTTTTTGGGAATGGCCATCAGATCTGTCTTTGTATTACCCTCGATGTCCTGAATGTCATCAACATGTCTTCCTTTCAATATTTTCTTTATCTTTGGGTAGAGAAAGAAGTCATTGGGGGCCAGATCAGGTGAGTAGGGAGGGTGTTCCAATACAGTTATTTGTTTACTGGCTAAAAACTCCTTCACAGACAGTGCCATGTGAGCTGGTGTATTGTTGTGATGCAATAGCCATGAACTGTTGGTGAAAATTTCAGGTCGTTTGTGTCTAACTTTTTCACACAGCCTTTTCAGCACTTCCAAATAGGAAACTTGGTTAACTGTTTGTCCAGTTGGTACAAATTCATAATGAACAATCCCTCTGATATCAAAAAAGATTAGCAACATCATTTTGACTCTTGATTTCGACTGATGGAATTTTTTGGTGGTGGAGAATTGGCTGACTTCCATTGTGCACTTTGACGCTTTGTTTCAGGGTCGTATTGGTACACCCATGTTTCATCACCAGTGGTAACTCGGCCCAAAACATCCTCTTGCCTCTCCTAAAGTTTGGCAAACTTCAACCCTCCTTTGCTTTTGTTCACTGGTAAGCTCCTTCAGTGCCATTTTTGCACACACCTTTCTCATGCCAAGATTTTCAGTTAAGTTTTTCCTGTTTCTCTACCGATGTTTACTTGCTCTGCTGTTTTTCTCACAGTCAGCTGATGATTGTGACACACAATTTGATGAATTTTTCCAATATTTTCGTCAGTTCAGCTAGTTACTAGCCACCCTGACCTGTCTTCATCAGTAATGTGTTCTCTTAGAAAAACATTTAATGTATTTGTACACTGCTGTTTTCTTCATGATATTATCCCCATAAACTTGGACTAACTTGTCTCCGATTTCACTTCCACTCTTGCCAAGTTTAACAAGAAATTTAATGTTTGTTTGTTGCTCTGATTCAAGCTCAGACATTTTTTCAATGGCACACAAAAACACGCAACAACAGTAATAAATGCCTCTCAGCAAGACACCACCACACGTCAACATGAACACAGCTGTGAGGCATTGATATAACAAGGTTATGAAACCTTACTGAGCTGTTTGGACAGTGCTGCCAATGTAAGGGCATGGTGGCAAGTTCGTGAATTTAATTGCCGGCCCTCGTATTAGAAACACAGCCTTGAGCTTCCTCATCTTTAAATGGTCGGTTTGCTATAGCTGTTGTTTAATCACATGGAGAAATTTGAAATGTTTCTTGCCTAAGAGATGAGTAAGTTTTTCTATACCTCTATTAATATTAATTAATACCTTTGTTAAGAGACTTAATATTTATTAAGGTACTTAAGGTACAAGCAATTGAAAAAGTCTAGCCTTAAATGTTTGAAACAGTACTACTGTGTTGTCAGAAAAGTCATGATGTATTTTTGTATTTTTTCCAACAACCCAATATATAGCAGTGGTCCTCAAACTTGACTTCATACTGGTATCACCTGGAGAATTTTAAAAATTACTATGCCTAGATGTCATTCCCCAAGTTTCTGATTGGGGTGTAACCTGGGCTTCAAGATAGTTAACAGCTCTCCAGGTGATTCTAATGTGTAGATACATTTGAAAACCACTGGTATATAGTACTGTTTCAAACACTGTTATTTTTACTAGAGCTCAAGCTTTACCCAATACTTTCAACTTACCTCCTACAGTTTCGTCTGCTCTCAATGCAGCTTCATCATGAATTATGCAGATAGGAAGGAAAAATATAATAATTTGATAGTTTCTAAACAACTTTGATTTTCATAGAGTTCTAGCCTGTCAGATGTAGAAAAGACCTCATAAATTCTAATCACAACCTCTGTTATTGTGTAAATGAAGAAAAAGTCCCAGAGAGGTTTTTTATTTTCCTGAGGATATACTATTATACTAGCTGTTGTAGAATCAGCATTTGTGTCAACTTTTGGGTTTTAGCACCACCTAAAGTACAAATAAACATCAAATCCTTATACATTGGAAGTTGAACTACAAGGAGATTCAAATAAAATAACAACTGCTAATCTGTTAAAATTAGAACTAGATCCTGTACTATTCATCATGTACAGTTTGTATGATCTAAAGTTCTTAAATTATAAAGTGCGTAAGAATTACCTGGAGAGCTTATTTACAATGTGAATTCCTAGATATGTCCCTCAGATTCTGATTCAGGATGACGGAGGGTGAGACCCAGGAACGTTCATTTTTAATAAACTTTCAAGTGAGCCTAACATAGGGGTTCCCCAGACAAAACTTTAACAACACTGAATATGCACTACACTACTCACCCTCAAGCAAATTGCCTTAAGAGTTAACAGGAAAATTGCATTGATGGATATTTATTGTTCCAGGAATTTTACTTAACTGCAATTTTTTTAAAAAGATCTAAAATTATATTTATAAGTTATGACTCTGAAAGCCATAAAAAGTAAATATAAAAGCACTTATATACAAGGTATATAAATGCTGATCACCATATAAAGTCATGCACTTCATCCTCCAGGGCAATTTAAAATAGTCTAATAAAGTTATCTTTAATACACAGGCACTGCCGCAAAGTGTTATGGGAAAGTTATCATTTTTAAGGCATATAATGATTTAACTTTTGCAAAAAATATGTGAAGATTTGAAACTAGTGTGTTAGTACTATTTAACATAATTTGACTTCTAATGGCTTTAGCTAGCTCCTCAGTAATCAGTTTCTAAACTATTTCAGGAAAAGTTTTTCCTTTAGAAACAATTTAATAATGGGTAGGAAAAGGTTAAATCAAATTTCTAGGAGTTTGCTAATTATTTGTTGAATGCTGATGTTGAATTTATCACCGAAGTCTAGTAGCAATCAGCAAACTAAGGGTTTTGACAATAACACTTGTGTTTTCAGTTTGATGGTTTGTTTTTGTCTAGTGAGTACAGGCTTTATTATGAATTTTAACATCAAAATGGTAATGCTAATAGCAAAATAATAAACTAGTTGCATTTACTCTTAAATAGACCATAAGCTAATACACAAGACCTTTAAACTTTCTAGTTCAAGTTCATGAATAATTATTAAGTGATTACTATGTGTAAAGTGCTACTAATACCAGGTCCTGTGGGTGAGGGGATGCACAGGCGGTGTAATTGGCAACTATAATATGATAGAGAGGTTTATATTTGCATTGTGCTTCTGTTGGGGTTTATTTATTGGGTCCATATGTAGATTTCCTGAACTCCTCCCCAGTGCTGAGTGGTATTAACTGTTCCCACTTGCAGGATCCACTCTAACTAATATCTCAGATGCCTAAGAACAGACAAGAACTAAGGGGAAGAAATGGCCTCACTGGTCATCTCCTTCAACAATGTTTCCTAGTTTCCTATTTTTTTGGAAGATTTTTATTGGGGAATTGGGGGGATGGGAACAGCGCTGGGGAATTGGCGGAAGGGGAACAGACAAGTTGCTGTCCTTTTGTTCTTCAGTCTAGTTGTGGAGGACGTTGCTCCACTGGCCCAAGTTGGCACCATCATTGCGCTCTTCCCGGGCGAGGCAGATCAGTCACCAGTTTCTGGACTGCCGCTCACTGCGGCTGCTGGCTACACACGGTAGCCCATGGCAACACACTGCAGGCAACCCACTGCAGCAGGGGCTGCAGCCTACGCCGTCGCCGGTGACTCACGGCAGCCCAGCTCCAGGTTGAGCTGTTGTTCAGCATCTTAGCTGTGGAGGGCAGTGTCACTGACCCTCATATGTGGGATCCGAACCAGGGCCCTCTGGCGTCCCAAGCCAGTTCTTAACCATCACGCCACTCGGCCGGCCCTAGTTTCCTATTTTTTGTTGTCCTGTCCCCTTGACTCTGGTAGTCTTCCTGATTCCAGACTACTTTCCTTGGACTTTGGATTACCATTGTGCCCGCCCTCCTTTTAACCTGGTGTCTTTCTGCTTCTCCGACTGCCTGATGCCTGTTTGTCTAGTTTGCTGACTCTTGGCTTAATCCGACTCCTGATATCTCTGTTTGTCTTTGTTGTCCATTTACTCCTTCACCAGCCCTTGGCACACATCACAGTCTCCCTATCCCAGCAACTTGCCCAGACCAATTGACCCCATAGAAATGTCCAAATGGTGCTGGTGCTCAATGTACTCTGATTAAAAACAGAGCTTACAATATAGGAAACACTGGGAAAAAATCAGTCTATACATTTGAAAGAACTAGAATTTAAAATTCTAAATGTTAAAAATTAAATCTTGAACAATCAAATTAGAGTATAACAGATGGGACATAAAATTCATGGAATGCAGCAACTCACAGGTATCAGTCAATCAACAAATATTTGAGTGCCTACCATGGGTAAGGCACTGAGGTTGAAAGGAAAGGATCTCTAGCCACTGAAATATGTTTACTTTTCAACGAATAAACAAGGCGGCAGAAGATATTCCTTGGGGAGCCTGTTAAGAAAAATTCCACAAAGAAATAAGTGGGGGGAAAGGCTGTAAAATAAATTCCACTAATTCCACGGCAATTAAAATTGAGGATCTTAACTTACTCCTGGCTGAACTGGTTGATAGCATATTTCAGCAGGGCTTGGAAAACCAGTTTGGTGTTTTAGAAATTCTGAGAGAGGTGACTTTCAGACTTGTCACGTGGGGCTCCCAAGAGTCCAGTTCCTTGTTCTAATCCACTCCATGTTTATGAAAGTGCATTAGCTGGAAGAGCAAGAAGAAAAAAATGTCAGTGCAGGAAGTCATCCAACCCTGATAAGTTCACATGTAGAATAAAGTTGATGGTGTTATTTATTACTAAGGTAGTCCTGGTTAAGGGTTATGTGTGTGTACAGTTGGAGGAGGGGCAGTCAAAAGAAAATGTAGATAACTAAAGTGAAATAGAGCTGATGTATTCAGAGCTTATGTTGCTTGAGGTGAGATCAGTTACCTACTTGCAACTGAAATTTCAAACTTCTGCTTAGCGGGGACCTGAGTGGACAAATGGTGACTGATAGTTGGAAATATCAGCAGACATCTTAGATTTTATGCTCAAATGAACGAGCAATGAACCAGGAGAATAAGTCCAGTTGTTTTCCGCTGCTTGTAATTTTTATCTTTTTATTTAAAATCACAACGTCTTTTTCAATGAACGCCTACGTGACTGTGACATATTACAATGAAACCAGCAACTACACTACAACAGAGACGTGTGAATGTGGTGTTTATGGATTAGCCTCACCAGTGGCTAATGCTATGGGGGTGGTGGGCATCCCTAAGAACAATAACTACCAAGCTTGTGACTACAACACTGAATTTAGTAATACCGAGAAGCCCTGGATTGCACTGATAGAAAGAGGTAATTGTACATTTTCAGAAAAAATTCAAATAGCAAGCAGAAGAAATGCTGATGCTGTTGTGATTTACAATGCTCCAGAGCCTGGGAACAAGACGATACAGATGGCAAATTTTGGTAAGTAATAATAGATTCCCAAAAAGAGTTAATGTCTTTGTTTATCTTAAAATGGTATTTCTATCTAGAATTATTCTAGGATCTGTCAATGACAGTGTAAAACAATTTTACTTTAAATTCTTTTGCCTGCACGACTTGGAATTACTTTACAATTAATATTTGTAATTAATTTGATCCAAGAAAAAAAGCAGCTCATGAAGTGGTTCCTATTTTCCTTCATGATTTTCTTAGCTGTATTAGTTTTCTCAGTGTGTATTATATATTTGTATTTTAGTAACATGTGCTTTTACCTCTAAACACTAAAGAAAAATATTTTTATTCCATTGTTAATTTGTACTTTTCAGTTTGATTCATTTTCTCATGCAAAAGAGGTTGTATGTACTCAAGTATGTGGTAGCTGCAAAACCGATTCATTCTTATGATTAAACAATAGCTTGTTGTAGGTATGCAAAATGTTTACAGAAATGAGAATTCACTTGTCTGCTGTATGCAGGTGAGATCTGAATCTGTTTGTGGGACTAATACATATAAAGCTGCTCTGTAAGAAACATTATACATTGAAAAGGGTATGGAAGAAATAGGATAACACTGCAGTTCACATCAAAAATAAAGGTTTCCCTTAGAAATGCTCACTTGTGACTTCTTAAGAAAATATAATCATCAATTTATTAGCTTTATAAAGGTATTTACTTCTGAGAATTGCTTTGTATTTCATTAACAAAATGCCATATTCCAAATAAATGCTTTTTAAGCCACTGAACAAGTAGACTCCTGACCCAAGTTTTCTATACTGTAGGTGGATATGGGTATTTTGGGCTCCACACTTGGTAAAAAAAAATAGTAATGATTTCAAACAAGGTAAGAGTTGACAGAACACAATATCAGGATAACTGGTGCTACCACCCCCCAAATTCAGCCTCTGAGAAAATTAAAGTAAATTAAACTAAACAGGTGTCAGAATTGTAAAAGAGAGATCAAATTTGTGTTACAAATAGTAGAGGGATTGAAACATTCCAGGTCACATACATATAATGTAGCAATTTTGTACTAATGTTTAAAAAACAAGCTGCATGTTTTTCTGGGTATGGAAAAACCAGGTCAGATGGTCTTTCAACAGTACAAAATTAGTGTCAATGTAAAACTCTACTTACTACCTTTTGTAACATACCCTGGACATTGCCGGGACTCAGACATTCATATTATTGTTAAGTTAAGAGCACTTCATAAGCATTTCCTGTATGTTCCTATAGTTTTACAAATGACTTTTATTTTGTAGCAATAAATAAGGCAGCTTTCTGATGAAAATTAGAAATTAAACCTGTTTTAAGGAACCTACTTCCTTTATGTTTCAACTTCTAGATTCTAAGTTCTCTAGGTTTCCTTTTAATGGACAGTCACATTCTGCTTGTTCACTCCCCAGCTATTTTTGAAGTATAAATAGTATGAAACTACAATAAATAGTAGTCATTTTTCAAAACTTGCTTTGCAACATGCAGTAGGGGCCAACATCTAGTGGAATGTAGGTACCAGCGGCTGAATTTAAAAGATTTACCAAAGGTCACTTACAGTAAATCTCACCAAAAGGTATGCACACAGTCATTTGACTATATGGCTCTGAGCCGAGTTTAAAAAACAAGGAAGTTACATTTATCATGGAATATATACCTTCAGTATGACCAAGGATATGTGATCAAAAACATTTTTCTAAAACACCTGCGTCATTGCCCCTGTTTTAAAATAAGCACATTGAAAAGACAGCATAATGATAGTAATTGCAATAGCTAATATTTATTGCCATTTACTATATGCCAGGCACTGTTCTAGGGCTTTTATTTTATTTAATTAATACTGATCTTTAACATTGAATAATCTCAACCCCAAAGAATTAAAATTATAAGTTTAGTGTTTTGCACTTACAAGACCTGTCAATTAGTATGTCTTTATAGTTCCTCCTTCCCAGAATTGTCCTTTATATAGAAACTATTATATAATGCAGTTGACAAACATGGGAAAACAAGTGTGGATATGAAAACTCTATGATCAGCCTCTAGGCCATTGAAGATTGAGTCATTATTTTATACATAAGCCAATTTGGTTTTTCTTTTTGCTGTTTTTCATTAGTGTTTCATTTGGTTTAGGCACAGAGGGTGTGGCAAAAACTCCTCCTCCTCCTTCAAAAGCTCAAGGCTTCACCTCCTATCACCTCATCTTTTACCACCTGTAAAAACCACCTTTTTCGGAAACCACACTCTGGCCCCCTCAGGGCCGTGGCACCTTTTCATTCTTCCCCAGTTCCACCTACCTCTTCATTCCTTCAGTCTATTTTTACATGCCACACCTCACTACAATTTCCACAACATTGTGCCTCTTTACTTCTTACTGAAGTCAAGGCCCTCCAAGCAGATACTACTAGGGACAGACTTGTAGTTGGAAAAGTGGGGTTTATTACTTGGTGCAACAAAGGGAGAATGCATACCATGGCAAATTATGGAGTGTCTCAATAAGAGGGTGGTAGAAAGGACTTACAAGATTTGGGCTTGCTTTAGATGATTTGTGGAAGGGTTTGAGGAAGCAGGCCATTGAACAGCCATCCCAGTTTGCCTAAGACAGGGATTTTCTGGAATGTGAGACTTCTAGTGCTAAAACCAGGAAATCCCTGGGAAAACCAGGCTTAGTTGGTCACTCTAGTTGGCTTTGCTCTGTACTTGGATGCTGTCATGAAGCGGGGATAATTCAGGGATTGGATTGCTAAATAAATCTTACTTATAAGCGGGGAAGACTAACCTGAAGCTACAGATGTAATTGTTAAAGAAACAGCCAGGATGGCAGATGTTTGGTCATTTTTGTGGCTTGGTCACTGTTCAGATTTTGACTGTGTTTAGACATGATGGTGGATTGAGCCTGCTTTTGTCTTGATTCATCATGGCCACAGACTAACCTCTTGTGTTGATGTTCCGTGAGATTGTTTATGTGCATCAAGAGAACACCAAGGCCCAAGTGATAATGCCAGGCCAGGTCCCAGATGTCAGGGGCTACTTGTCTCTTTCTCAATGACAATGCACTATGCCCACGCCCTTACTGTGGTACAAATATATTCTATCCCCCTGCTTTATATTTGTGTGCCTCCCCATCCCCTACAGGCTGCCTTCAAGGTCTCAAACAAGCCTAAGGAATGCTGCTGCACCCCTTGTTTGATGGTTTCGTGTTGTGGGGACAGAATGTCCTTACTTCTGGGCCCAGTCTGTTTACAGCCTCCCTACTAGCAAGATTCTTTTTCTGAAGGGGACAATTTTAGTCTGAGAAGAGCTCCCACTGAGGAGGAACAGTATATAGCTTAGTACTTGGAGGTAAATCTTTCATTCAGAGTTTCCCAATTTGCAGTGTATTTTGAGTTGGCATTTGGATGGGGTTGGAAATAGAAGGATATGCTTATGATATCCTTAAGTAATCATATAACTTAACAGCCCTTTCCAAATGCTTCAGAAACACCCATCCAGTTCTGTCCCAGATGTGCAAAAAAAGTCAAGGACGCCTCAGTTATTAAAGCCAAAAATTCAGAGCAAGGTTAGTATTATACTTGCTTGTTGAGCAAACAGGCTTTGAAAGTTAAGAATGCCAATAAACAGGTAAATTGCCTTAAGAAATGCTTAGGTTTAAAGATAGCTTAGTTTAGCAAAGTCAATAATTTGAAAGGGATAAAATGGTTCTTATGCTTTTATTTTGACTTTGTCCAACAAAGTGAATTACAGAGTGAGGTTTACAGCATTTAAGAGTCCTAAAAACTCACAAATTCCAGAGCAAATAAGTGCATGGAAAGGAAGGGTTAGTCAGATCAGCAAACTCACATGTTTCAGAAAAAAAATTTTTCTAGAAATAAGTGGGGAAATAAAAACATAGCATACAATATAAATGAAGTCAGAAGGTAATAAAATCTTCAATGAGGCTTAGACTCACATATACACATTAAGAAAAGCTTCATTCAAGAAAACCAGTCATTTTTCAATTGGATTGTTTGTTCTGGGTTTTTTGTTGTTTTGTTTTGTTTTTTGGTATTGATTTGTATGAGTTCTTTAGAAATTTTGGATATTAACCCCTTATTGGATATATTGTTGGTAGATATCTTCTCCCATTCACTAGGTTGTCTTTTTGTTTTGTTGATGGTTTCCTCTGCTTTCAAAAACTTTTTATTTTGATGTAGTCCCATTTCTTTAGTTTTTCTTTTGTTTTCCTTTCCCAAGGAGAGATATCGGTGAAAAAAATATTACTAAGAGCAATGTCAGACAGTTTACTTCCTATGTTTTCTTCTAGTTTTATGATTTCAGGTCTTACATTTAAGCCTTTAATCCATTTTGAGATTATTCTTGTATATGGTATAAGAAGGTGATCCTGTTTCATTTTTTGCATGTATCTGTCCAGTTTTCCAATTACCATTTATTGAATACACTGTCAAAAAACAAAAATTTAAAATAGAATCCTACATAAATTAAAAAAAAATAAAATTAATCAGTTCCACTTCAAATGAATCTCAAATCTGTCTAGTTGTATCCATCTCCAAACTTCATCCTCAGACCTCTGCAATTACTTCCTAACTGATCTCCCTGCTTCTCTTGTCCCATTTCAAGCCCTCTCCCCACACTGAAGCCAAAGCGGCTTTTTAGAAAAGATAAATCACACTCTTTAAAATGCTTCTGTGGGGGCTGGCCGAGTGGCGCATTGGTTGAGAGCTGGCTTGGGACGCCAGAGGGCCCCGGTTCGGATCCCATATATGAGGGCCAGTGACACTGCCCTCCACAGCTAAGATGCTGAACAACAGCTCAACCTGGAGCTGGGCTGCCTGTGAGTCGCTGGCGACGGCGTAGGCT
>NW_017731700.1:1336623-1347497 GCF_001890085.2 Hipposideros armiger
GGTAGCCCATGGCAACCCACTGCAGCAGGGGCTGCAGCCTACACTGTTGCCGGCAACTCATGGCCGCCCAGTTCCAGGTCGAGCTGTTTTTCAGCATCTTTGCTGTAGAGGGCAGTGTCACTGGCCCTAATATATGGGATACGAACTGGGGCCCTGCTGCTCAGAGCTGGTGTCCCAAGCCAGCTCTTAACCAACCCGCCACTCGGCCGGCCCAGTATTTCTTAAATTCATCCATTTTCCCACCTCTGCTGCTTGCGTCCAAGCCCAGGCCAATATCATCTCTCACTGGGAGTACTACAATAGCATCCTAAAGGGTCTCCCTGCTACTCTTGCCCCTATATAGTGTCTTGTTTTCCACCCAGCAGCCAGAGTGATCCTGTGGAAAATGTAATTCAGTTCAGTTAGAATTAAATGTGGGCTTCACACCATGTCCTGAAAGGGCCTAAATGATCAGACCTCATTCCATGCCCCTCTCCTCCACATCGCTATGCCGCAGCCACTCTAGTCTTTTGTTTCTAAATCAATAGAGAAATATGAGCAAGCTTTTGCACCTGCTGCTCCGTCTACCTAAGTGATTTCTCCTTCATATTTTCACATAATGCTGCCTCCAAACATATAACCATGTGCACTATGACCCCCAGTCTAGTGCCGGCTACTATCATCTCTCACACTGACTACTGCAAATGCCCACCTGGGCTCCTGCTTCCAATCTTGCTGCCTACCCCACATTTTCTCTACATGGTAGCCAGTGTGATCTTCTTCTAAATATATTGGTTAGATGACATTGTTCCTCTACTCAAAGCCCCCAGTGACTTTCCGTTGTGCTTTGAATAA
Source organism: Hipposideros armiger (assembly GCF_001890085.2). Classification (NCBI taxonomy): domain Eukaryota; kingdom Metazoa; phylum Chordata; class Mammalia; order Chiroptera; family Hipposideridae; genus Hipposideros; species Hipposideros armiger. The sequence goes on from NW_017731700.1 coordinate 1,337,458, forward strand.
AATCTGAACTTTATCATGCCTAAAAGAACTTGCATGTTCTGGCCTCTGCCTACCTTTCCAACCCAACAGTACCACTCTCCCTCTCCCTCATAATGCTCTGACCATCAGATATTTTCTTCACTACCTGAAGCTTTTTCTCTCTGAGACCCTTTTTGCTTGCTTTTCTCCCCATCACCACCATCACTAGCACACATAATAGGTCCTCCAAATCCCAGTTTAAATGTCTATTTTTCTAAGAAGTCTTCCTTAACCACATTATTTCCCATCAAAACCCACTGCTCATTTCTGTTTAATTGTCTTAGAATTTGTAAATATTTTGTTATTTGCTTATTATCTGTCTTTCCCACTTGACTGTAAGTTCCAGGGGGAGCAGAGACCATGTCTGTCATGCTTGCCCTTGTATCCACTGTACTGAGCATAGTGCATGGTCTTCAATAGCTGTTGAATAAATGCAAGTTTAAGAAACTGGAAAACAATTCCCTTTTATATATCAAAAGATGTACAGGTTGAAGTGAAGTTGTTTAGGTAAATTCAGCAAACCATTGCATTTTAAAATTATTTTTATTTTTACCAGTACATGTTATACTTTCTCCTTAAAAAAAAACACACTAAAAATGCTATTAAAGTCTCCCTTGACTACCGCCCCCAATCTTGGTCCTCTTGCAAGAGATAACTATTGCTATTTGTTTCGTTAGTTAACCTTTCTGGCTTTTCCTATTTGTTTTCATATATATATATATATATATATATATACATACATAGATATACATTTGATACATAGTCAACTTGTGATTTATTTTTAACATTAACAAAGTTATTCTGTAGTTTGCCTTTGTCACTCAGCAGAAGGAATTGGAGTTATTTCCATGTCATAAATTTACATTTAGATCTAATTCATTCTTTTAAATACTGCATAATATTTCACAGTGTGTGAACACACATAATTTATTTAACCACCCCCCCATTAATAAACATTTGGTTTGTTTTCCTTTCTGCTGTTTTATAGACAATACTTCCATGAACATAATTATTGCTGATAAGTAAGGATGCTATTGATACTGATCTTGCATCATTATTGATATTTACCTTGCACCTGACTACCTTGTTGAACCCCTATTAATTTTAATAGTTTTTCCATTGATTCTCTTGAATTTTCAAGATAAATGATCATTTTATCCACAAAGTTTTGCCATGTCTTTTTTTGGGGGGGGGGAATTGGGAGATGGGAACAGCACTGGGAAATTGCGGGAAGGGGAACAGACAAGTTGCTGTCCTTTTGTTCTTCAGTCTGGTGGTGGAGGACGTTGCTTTACTGGCCCAAATTGCCACCATCATTGCGCTCTTCCCAGGTGAGGCAGATCAGTCGCTGGCTTCTGGACGGCCGCTCACTGCGGCTGCTGGCCGCTCACGCTGGCCGCTGGCCACACACGGTAGCCCATGGCAACCCACTGCCACAGGGGCTGCAGCCTACGCCGTCGCTGGCGACTCACAGCAGCCCAGCTCCAGGTTGAGCTGTTGTTCAGCATCTTAGCTGTAGAGGGCAGTGTCACTGGCCCTCATATGTGGGATCCTAACCAGGGTCCTCTGGCGTCCCAAGCCAGCTCTTAACCAACATGCCACTTGGCCGGCCCACTCTATGTCTTTTGATTGGAGCATTTAGCCCATTCACATTTAAAGTGCCATGAGTCTCTTGATTGCCATGAGTCTCCAAGAAGCAGGGGTTTTATTCATGAGGGAGGGGGATGGGTGGTCTGGAATCAACCATGTGGATGTGAGGAAACCCTTTATAGACCTGAAATATGTGGGGTACAGAAGGATGAGCTGCCTCCACTGAAAATAACTGAAGGAGACGTGATGTCCTCAGGGGTGTGATGGGTCAGGGACCATAAAGAATTATCATAAGCCTTAGTATAACCCTCCGTGAAGAGGAAATGAGGGAATTTTACTAGTTAAGCATGTGGCATGTAACCAGAGAGCTAGGAGACACAGTGGAAGCTTTTGGCAGGGGAGCAGTGAAAAAGAAAGTAATAAGCAGTATGAAGAGGGAAGCACAGGAGTGAATATTAACCAAATTAGCTTCCATTTAGGGCAATAACTAAGGATGACATTAATGTGAGACCAGGGAACACTAATGACAAGGTTTCAAACTAAATTCTGGACTAAAGATGTCTCAGACGAGTACAGACTTTGTTTAACAGTGGAGAAGGCTGGCAGTGTATATGAAATGTAAGATAATTATTCACAAAAGATCAGGCACTCTTGAAGGAGCTGAGAAAGGCAGAGCTGAATAGGGTAGAGATGAAAATATGAAAGAATTTAGATCAGAAGTGTCCTAGACCTGTGATTGTGGATTCCAAGGGTGAAGGAGGGGCATGTAATCTTGGGGCATGGAGGGGGTGTACAGTGGAAGGTAATTGGTGCTGAATGTCCTGAATGTAAAACTAACCAGCCCTCAGGTTCCTAATGGAACTCCTTTAAATTCTTAAATCAGGTGGAAGTCGGGGCTTCAGTTGAGTGTGACCTGTGTATCTGGAGAATGTAGCATAAAATATAAAATTATAGAGAAAGAGCACATAAAATTATTTGGGGCCATTTTAATAAATCGAGTGTTCTGGGAAATGATCTGTTTGTTATGAGTGATGCTAATTACCTTTCTGCATTGAGGAGATTTGGATTTTAGTAAAACTGGTAGAAACCTAGTCAAGGGCTTAGGACATCAAAATTGCAATCATTAAATGCCTGCATGCCCTGCATACCAGAATTGAATTAAATCCAATCTCCATTCACTTGTATATATTTTTAGCTTTTAAATAAAAATGTAAATTGTGTTATTTTCCTCAAAGCAGTCAGTTCAGCAGAGGAGGAGGCAGAGGAGTGTAGACTCAAGTCAAATAGGATGTTTGACATTGCTTTAGCTCTAAAAATGTCTTCATGGACCGGATAACCATTTATCAAAATAACTTTTCCACTGATTATTTTTATTAGTCTCATCTGGGATACAACCAGCGTCTAAATGCTCAGTAACTTAGGTACAGTAAGATTAGCTGCAGTTGGAGGCCATGGTGGTTAATTCTGAGAAAGTTAGTACCACTCCAATTGTATAGGCAAATGCTTTTAGAAAATGTCTTATCAAAAAGCCAGGATATATTCGCTTATAGTTGACATACAATATTATACAACATCGGGGAGGGGGGTTGTCACCTCGAGGGGTAAAAAATATAACTATTGCACTGTGTTGTACAGCTGAAACTAATTCTAAAAAATGTGTATTTCACAATAAAAAAATAAAAATAAAAAGCCAGGATATGCCAAAAAGGCCATATTTACCAAAGGGCTTTGTGAAGAATTCTTGGAACAGAACTCAGATGGACCGAGGGGGTAAGTTGCATTTTGGCTAAAGGAAGATGTGTAGTTTCTCTGACCATTTCACAAAGAGCACATCCTTTCACTCCTAAAAACTGCAGCACTTTGGCTCAACAAGAGAAGCTTAAGGAAGGCCTAAAGAGAAACACTAGGGTTCTAATATGTTGCATATTACCACATCATACCTCACCCACCTGAGATACAAGAGGTGAGTTTAAACCCTAGGGGGTAAAGCCCTAGGGTACTATTTGTTCTTGTTTACAGATCCATGGCGTCGGCCAGGGGGAGCTGTGCAGTGGCTGGGAGGTAACCTCTTAGGGAGGGCAAGTTCTGGCTGACAATTGGGTTTTCTAACAGGGGAATAAAAGAAGACATAAAAATAGGCTGTTGTTTTTTTTCATCTGGAAAGCAATGGTTTACTTATTCAATAAATATTTACTGAGGGCCAACTATTTGTCCTGTCTTCCCAAGTTTTACGTTTCTTAGTTATCTGAGCCTTCAAGCATACAACATGGGTTCTATGAGAAGCAGTGGCATGTGGGAGTGATTTAGGTCATGGGCTTCATAGGGAGACAGACCTGGATTTGAATACCAAATCCACTATTTATTTTCCAGCTGTGTGATCTTGGGCAAGTTATTTAATCTTTCTGAATTCCAGTCTTCTCATCTCAGTCTTTTCATCTGTAAAATGGGAATACTATAGTACTACTTTATAGGGAGGTTGTAAGGATTAACTGAGATAACACATCTGAAGAAAGCGCTTAGCATGGTGCCTATTCTGTAGTAGACAGTCAAAACCATGGTTGTAGCAAGATGATGCTGATAAAGGCATCCCCTTTCTTGGATTATTCTTCCTCTTCTCCCCCTATCCATGTCTTTTTCTAACTTTAAAATCTTGGCCAAAATTTATTTCCTTTTAGAAGCCTTTCTTGACTAACAGTTTACCCTGTTCTCTCTTTACTTGGCACCTACTCAAAACTTATACAGTTTAGGTCATGTTAATTTGCTTTTTGCCCATTGTTATGTCTCCATTTGTATCTTTCCTGGATTCCTAATTATCATTGACTAATAGATTCATAGACTAGACATTAAAAAAAGTCATTCATGTACTTTAAGAATCCCTTCAGGGCCGGCCGAGTGGCGTGATGGTTAAGAGCTGGCTTGGGACGCCAGAGGACCCCGGTTCAGATCCCACATATGAGGGCCAGTGACACTGCTCTCTACAGCTAAGATGCTGAACAACAGCTCAACCTGGGATCTGGGCTGCTGTGGGTCGCCGGCGACGGCGTAGGCTGCAGCCCCTGTGGCAGTGTGTTGCCATGGGCTACCGTGTGTAGCCAGCAGCCAGCGTGAGCGGCCAGCAGCCACTGTGAGCGGCCGTCCGGAAGCCGTCGACTGATCTGCCTCACCCGGGAAGAGCGCAATGATGGTGCCAACTTGGGCCAGTGAAGCAATGTCCTCCACAACTAGACTGAAGAACAAAACGACAGCAACTTGTCTGTTCCCCTTCCCCCGATTCCCCAAAAAAATCTTAAAAAAAAAAAAAATCCCTTCAACTAAAATCCTGTCTGGTGGCCATCCATTTACTACTTACATACTTTCAGTAACAGAGAACTCATCATCTCACAAGGCAGTTTGTTTCATTGCTGGATAGCTTAGGTTTTTTTAAAATTATTTTTCAAACTACTACACCAAAATGTTCCTCCCTCTAACTTTCACACATTGTTCCTAGTTGTACCCTTTTCAACAATATAGAACATTAGACTGTTCATTATATGAACCTGTCTCCTATTTACATCATCCATTCAATTATCCATCAGTGGTATTGACTTTTTGGCTTTTTACTAATGGTAGAATTTGAATTTCAGTGTTTCTTACCACTAAAATTTTTTTCCTGTTAATCAGGAGGGGTCATCTCCTTTGCTTCTTAAAAAAAATGGCTTTACTTTTGTGTATAGGAGAAGGATTTGGGAGCCACTGACCTGTGTGGTGTGATTAGTTGTGTCCCAGGAATCCTCTTGCCCAACAATATCTTCCTCCCTATGATATATCATCTGAAATTTCATCCATCATTAAAGCAGCATTCCTTTGGGTTTTAAAAGCTATAAGGCCTTTGAGTTCCTGTTTAAAAGGCACGTGGTCCTGGGAAAGGTAACATCTTATTTTTAACAACTGATACCATAGCAGGGTATAATTTGATGATAGTGACTTGAGTGCAAACTAGCAGATAGGATGAGCTGTGACCTGAAAGCAGTACTAGACTCCTGGAGATCCAGGTACCTCTTTTCATTCATCTCAGTATACATAGCACTTAATTAGCATGGTGACTGACTAACACTAGGCCCTCACTAATGAACAAATGAATGGGGCTAAGAAGGGGAGTGTATTCTCTCCCAAAATACATTACCTGCTTCATAGTTCTATCTATAGCCAACGGAGTGTGCTAACACCAGAAATATTAGGGTTCCTCCACTTAATGACAGCCTTGCTAGCTATTAACAGTGTTGTTTTTATCGCTGTAACCTCTTCCTGAAGCTATTTGGTGTCTCACCTTCAGCTGGCAGTCTGGGACGTGACTTCCTTGTTAGGTTGCTTCTATATAAAGCCCTGGCAATAGGAACTGCCTAGATTACCACCCGTGATTCATACATCTACACAGAGTGCTTACACCCACACAGAGTCAGGGAGTGAAGGAACCAAATTCTAGTTCATATCTTGTTTCCCTGCAAGATATTGTGAAATTAGCATTATTCTTTCACTTATTTATGTAAGCTATTGTAGATGTAGTAATCTGAATCATACTATGTGAATTTGTATAAAGTATAATAAAAACCTCATTAATTCTCACCAGTGTTTAATATAAGTTAAAAAATGTGGGGTTGGGACTTAAAGGGGTGGGGAGATGATTAACTGCCTTCAGAGAATAGAAATTCTTTTTAAGCAGTACATAAAAGCAACTATTTTCCTGCAAACAATCTTTGCCTGTTCATTAAAGGATATCCAACAGTGCTTCTCTTTGGCATGATTTTACTTGCAATTCATTTGTGTTATTGCATTACTTGAAAATAATAAAGCTGCATTTTGTATTTTGTTAAAACTTTAAGAGGAAAGCGTATCTGACAGGAAATCTCTGAATTATGGAAGGGTATTTTAAAAAGCACTTTTCCAGACATGCAGTAATGTAATCAAAGCTAATGCAATATAGAAATCTGCTGCAAACAATAATGTAAATGATTTTAATTAATAATCCAATTGCTTTTATGTAAATGAATATTTCCTAAGGCACTAGAAAAATTGGTTTTCTTATACAAGGTAACTGATCCCAGTGTAGTACTTACATATACCATGAATTTCCCTTCATCATAGAATGAGTCCTAGCCATTCTCCAAAAAAATGAAATATTACTACATTCTGTAATTCCAATTATAGAACTTGCCAACTTCAAGCAAGTGTGATTTAGTAAACTTTTACTCTATTTGGAAAATAATTTCATAATGAAAGTAGAGTTCTATTTTCTTTATTTTGCATGTTTGTACTGTACTTGTGGCAAAGCAAAAAGTTAAATCTAAAAGAATATCCACATTGTCCATTTGTAGAAATTGTTTAAACTTTTGGATATCCTATTGATACTTCTCTGAAAAAAAAAAAAAGAAACAGATGTCCACAGCCCATTAATCCTCACATCCTCACTCTATGAACACTTAAATTGTTAGTAACGCAGTAAATACTGACAAAGCGTGTCTCGTTCAAGCAGGTAATACCTTAGAAGTCTGCTACTTTAGGCTTCCATTTGACTGACATGTGCCCTTACCCTGTAATTACATTTTAAAAATATAAAGTTGTGGTGTTTTGTGGGGTTATATTTGACATTCATTTGGGACATTTTTATGCTATAACTCCTTATGGGAATTATTTCCATTTCATTACAGTGAGATCTTGGAGATAGTATATATATATATATATATATATATATATATATATATATATCTTCTCAAATCACAAACCCTATTTCCACTTTAGAGGAAGAAAATAATAGAGTAGAAGGGTAATTCAAGACTTCTTTTCCTTCAGCCAAACAAAATGGCAAAAACAAACAAACAAAAGCCACAGTGTTCTAAATTTACTTTCAGATAAATTTAATTACTGCATAGATTGTATTGTGATTTCTAAGAGGCTAAACAGTCAAGTACCATGTTATACTGAAATACAAAAAAAATAGATAATCCCAAATCCATTAATATGTTTGTTTTCTTGTCCTTGACTCAGGTTCATCCTTGTCTTTGACATACCACTAATATCCGTAACAAAGGAAAACAGTAATGATCAATACACACCAAAAGGGAAATTTCTAGTGCTCCAAGCATTACTTTTGCACCTGTTATTAATTTATTTTGTTAATGGTGTAAGCAGTTGAGAAATATGTTTTAAACTACTCATAGAACAATGATTTAATTGAGGACATCGCTTTAAATGAGTCCAGAAGAATTTCAGTTTGATAAAAAAAAAATCTTTTTTACACTCAGGAGTATGAAAGGCTGATCTTGGTACTTTAGGAAGAAATTCATAAAGAAAACAGCATAAGGAAGATAATCAACAGTATTGTAACAGATATATAAGATGTCAGAGGGGTAGTAGCTTGCAGGAGGGGGTTATTACTGTGAGGGGTGTAAATATCTAACTATTACATTGCTTTGTACACCTGAAACTAATAAAAAAGAAAATAGCCAGCTATATTCTGGCCAGTTCTAGTTTTTGAGTACCAGTTGGTGCTGAGGAGAGTAGAAACAATAATCTCTCCAGATTCCATCTAGTTTCATAATTTGCTTCTTCTGAAGCTATAAGCAGGAATATATGATCCATTAAAATGTGGCTTTGTGTGCAATTTTTGTGAATAAACTGTGTGCAGCCCCATTTGACTGAAGGAAGTTGGTGGGAAGATACTTGTTGGATATTTGTTATTATACTTTATCACATGATGTTAAAAAATATTTTGATCCAAGAAAAATGTATAAATAATTTTGCTAAATAAATCACTGAAATTAATTCCCCATTCTTCTTCATAAGCAACATTCTAGGAATATGTGCTGGTTTATAGGATTAGGCTTCATATAACAGGGCAGGAGCTGGAAATTCAACTTTGCAAACCTTGCAAAAATCTTGAATTAAAATCCACCTCTTCACAGACATCCTCTTGAGGCAGGATTATTTAGTTGCTTTACATAATAATGTAATAATTTCATAATAATTGTAGAATTGTTTAGTTGGTTTACACATTTATGGAGAGATTACCTGACAATAATAAATAAGATTATCTTATTTCATAAAATACAGGGGAGTTCTAAGACTATAACAAAGTTTTTATTTCTTTGGGTCTAAATAGCATTTTAAATCTTCCTTTTAGCTTTGAAACTAGCTAGGTGAACCAGACTTATCTGTGCCACAAAGACTTGTGAATTCATATTTAGGGTTTATTCATCACCAGTGATACATCAACCCACTATACAACCAGATGACACAGCATTTTTCTGTTCCAACCTTACTATAAAAGAGAGGCCCACCAGAGGGCATGTTGAGCATTTTCATGGCTAATCCAAATACCTTGGTACTTCCTTCAAGCATACTTAAACAGTAACATGCTGTATTGGCATCTGAAGTAAAATTTCCAATGTCTTCTGATACCATATAGCAACTCTTTCAATTAAGAGAACACCAAGATACTCAGTTAGTCACGGTTAGCCAAATTGATTTGAACAAAACAAAAATCAATTTAATTGATTATTTTAAAACCAAGCACCTTGATGATGTAAATAAATTCCTGAAATGAATAAGACCAATGAGTCCATACATTCTCTTTAGTGGTTACGGGAGTAAGCTCATGGGAATAAGGTGATATACAGAATAAAAATATACTAAGTTATGTCGTTAATTTAATTATCTGCATGCAGCCAGTTCACTGGCAGTGTTTAAATCTTAGGCTAAACTTCTTTGATCACTCAAGCTACTTCACAGTTACTGCTTATGGGCCTAAAGGGAATGCTTGTGTAAAACATAAGATGAAAACTTGCTGAAAAATGCATTTCAAAGACAACGCCAAGTGTCTTTTTGATTATCTGCTCTTTCGTATTATCTACATCACTGCTTTCCATCTACTAATATCTTTAATTGAGATCTGATTCAATTCTTTTTTAGCGAAACAATAAACAATGACCCTGAGAAAATCGCACCTTCAGTATAAAATTCTTGTGTGTACCTAGCTTTAGATGGAAAAAGAAATTCAATTCAAAAAATAAAAACAAGGGCTGGCCGAGTGGCGCGATGATTAAGAACTCGCTTGGGACACGAGAGGGTCCTGGTTCGGATCCCACATATGAGGGCCAGTGACACTGCCCTCTACAGCTGAGATGCTGAACAATAGCTCAACCTGGAGCTGGGCTGCCATGAGTCGCCGGCGACAGCGTAGGCTGCAGCCCTTGCTGCAGTGGGTTGCCATATGCTACTGTATGTAGCCAGCAGCCAGCGTGAGCGGCCAGCAGCTGCAGTGAGTGGCCATCCAGAAGCCGTCGACTGATCTGCCTCACCCGAGAAGAGCGCAATGATGGTGCCAACTTGGGCCAGTGAAGCAACGTCCTCCACAACTAGACTGAAGAACAAAAGGATAGCAACTTGTCTGTTCCCCT
>NW_017731700.1:1354049-1363677 GCF_001890085.2 Hipposideros armiger
AGGTTGAGCTGTTGTTCAGCATCTTAGCTGTAGAGGGCAGTGTCACTGGCCCTCATATGTGGGATCCAAACCGGGACCCTCTGGTGTCCCAAGCCAGTTCTTAACCATCGCGCCACTCGGCCGGCCCCTCTGCTCATTTTTTAATTGGATTGTTTGTTTTTGTTGTTGTTGGGTTGTATGAGCTCCTTATATATTTTGGATATTAGCTCCTTATCCAAGGTGTTGTTTGCAAAAATCTTCTCCATTCAGTTGGTTGCCTCTTCATTTTGTCAAAGGTTTTTTTGCTGTGCAGAAGATTTTTACTTTGATATAGTCCCATTCATTTATTTTCGCTTTTACTTCCCTTGCCTTTGAGGTCAAATTCATAAAACCCTCTTTGAACCCAAGGTCCATAAGTTTGGTACCTATGTTTTCTTCTGTGCAGTCTATTGTTTCAGGTCTTATGTTTATGTCTTTGATCCATTTTGGCTGATAACAATTATTTTCCTTTTTCTCTTGTTAGAATGAAAACCTCTTTCCACTACAACATCTTTAAATTGCATTCATGGGATCTTGGTATTTTTGGAATATCCTTCTTTTCTGCATAGAGACCAATAATTATAAATCAAAACCATCAAATAGAATCAAACCCTCAGACAATAATTTCCTGGATAACTAGCCTTGTGTATTTTAAGATGTCTTTGAATACATAAAAATCCTCCTTTCCAAATCAGACCTGCTTCAGGAGAGTCTAGGAAAGTCTCTCATACAATGGGTGATTAAGAAACCACTGGAATGTGAAGGAAACATTTAAATAATACACTCTTTATATTGCCAAAAAATAAAGTAAATCTTATCCTGTTTTTGAATAATGCTAGCCAAGAGAACATTCTGCAGTGATACAAAATTATATCTCTGTGCTCTCAAGTACATACAACAAGCCATCTGTGGCTATTGGGCATTTGAAATGTGGCTAATGTGCCTGAAGAACTGAATTTTTAATTTTGTTCAATTTTAAATAGCTACATCAGTCTATTGGCTACCATACTGAACAGCATAGGAATAGATGAACATTAACATGGAATCATGGAATAAGCTTCATGAGGTCCATGGAACGTCTTGAAATTGTGCACACAATTGTGTATGTTCATTTATTCTGTATAAAGTTCTCATCAAATTTTCAGAAGTAACTCTGGCCCTAAAAGAGGTTAAAAACCATTCTAGCAGAAGCAGAAGTAGCTGCACCTGTTTGGATTCTATGTTTCCTGACAACATACTTGAAACTAGAAACATGACAATTTTTTTTTAATTTTACGTCATAAGAAAACATCCAAATTCCTCAGCAAAAAAACAAATGAAGATATATTCCTGAAGTTAAATTCAAGTAATGTATTATACATTTCTACAACCAACACATATTCCTCTTTTAAAAAAACTCATTGAGAAAATTGTAGATTCAAATGCAATTGTAAGAAATAGAGATCTTTTATACTGTTCACCCAGTTTCCCACAATGGAATCACCTTACATAAATATAGTACAATATCACAACCAGGAGATTAACATTGATACAATCCACTCAACTTATCTGGATTATACTAGGTTTACATGCACACAGTTGCATGTTCTATGCAATTTTATCACATGTGTAGGTTCATGTGACCACCACCACAGTCAAGATTCAGAACAGTTCCATCACCACAGGGCTCCCTCACACTCCCTCACCTTGCCCTTTTTAGCAACACACACCTCCACCCCATACCCTTTTCTTAACTCTGGGCAACCACTAATCTGTTCTCCATTACTATGTTTTCATCTCAAAAATATTATATAAATAGAATTATACTGTATATAACCTATTTGGATTGGCTTTTTGCACTTAGCATAATTCTCTGGATGAATCCAGATTGTTGCATATATTCATAGTTCATTCCTTCTTATTTTAGAGTAGTATTCCATGGTATGGATGTATCACACTTTGTTGAACCATTCACCTATTTGGGTTATTTCCAGATGGGACAATTATGAATGAAGCTGCTATGAACAGTCACATACAGCTTTTAGTGAACAAAAATTTTAATTTATCTGAGACAAAGGCCCATGGCTAAAATTGCTGAGTCATATGGTAATTGCATGTTTAGTTTTATAAGAAACTGCCAGGCTGTTTTCCAGGTTTGCTGTACCATTTGACATTCTCACCAATGTATGTGTATGTGTGACCTAGGTTCTCCACATTCTCACCATAATTTGGTGTTTTCTTTCTTTATTAATCTTTTTTTGGTAGGTATGCAGTGATATCACATGATTTTAATTTGCATTTCCCTAATCGTTAATGATGTTGAACATCTTTTCTTGTGCTCATTTGCCATCTGTATATCCTCTGTGGTGAAATGTCTGTTTTTGTCCCAGAAACAAAAATCTAAAGTAGGAATGAGTATTTTTTACATAGGAATTTGAGTATTATCACTGCATAGTTCGGTCTTACAAAAGAAAGAAATGTTGTTCAACTGGAATTGTTTATTGTATATCTGCTAAAACAGAAGCCCTAACATTAATTCTTACATACCCCAGTGAAGATGTTTCTGTGGAGAACTAGGAAAATAGGATCCAGGATACCTTGACCATAGAGAGAATTGAAAGAATACAAATAAATGGAGAGATAAGAGAGTCATTGGTAGGTATGGGATTTGGTCATTTCATGAATACATTTTCTAGTAAGTACTGGTAGTACAGATATTGTATATCCTTGGTATGCTTTTGATATATTTAGATATAATTTGTTGCCTTGCTTTAAGAGTCAACTTTGTATACCCACCCAGACAAAGAGCAGCCTCCTTCAGCTTAGGCTGGGCAGCAGAATTACCAGCAGACAGAACTATTATTCTCCTCCAAAAAGAGCTTGAATAAAAAACCTGCAATGACTATCTACTGCCTAACAAATCAAGACCAAACTCCTAAATATGTTATTCAAGGTCAACAAAGCCCTAACCCACATCTGCTCTCCTATCTCCCGCTACTCCACCTCTTGTGCTCTAGCCAAACTGAAATAATGTTCTTCAAATCTGCTCTGCTCTTTCCTGACTCTGAGTTTTTGTTCCTGCTATATGCTTTACTGAAACATTTTCCCTCATCACGTGTATCCAGCAAAACCCCAACTATCTCTCAAGGCCTTGCTCAGATGTTACTTTCTCCATGAAATCTCCCTTAATTCCTTGAGTCAGAAGCAAACATTCCTGCCGCTATACTGACACAGGACTTTCTACACCCTCACAATACCCATCTCTCTGACCTCTCTTTTGTTTAAACGTCATGCCAATGCAATATCATGGATGAATTTCAAACCCATTGCACTAAGTGAAAAAATTCAGACACAAACAGCTACATATGGAATGATTCCATTTATATTACATTCTGGAAAAGGCAAAATTATAGGGACAGAAAAAAGATGAGGGGTTGCCAGGGGTCAAGAGTGGGGGGGAGGGTTTTCCTATAAAAGCATAACAAGAGGGAATTTTGGGGGTGATGAAACTGTTCTATATCTTGATTTTGGTAGTGGCTACATGACTTTATATGCTTGTCAAAAATTATAGAACTGTACACTAAAAAGGGTGAATTTTACTCTATGTAAATTATACCTTAAAAACAGTAAAAAAAAAAAAAAGGCCAGCTGAGTGGTGCGTTGGTTACCAGCTGGCTTGGGACGCCAGAGGGCCCTGGTTCGGATCCCACATATGAGGGCCAGTGACACTGCCCTCCACAGCTAAGATGCTGAACAACAGNTGCCAACTTGGGCCAGTGAAGCAACGTCCTCCACAACTAGACTGAAGAACAAAAGGATAGCAACTTGTCTGTTCCCCTTCCCCCGATTCCCCAACAATGTTCCCATTCCCCCAATTCCCCAATTTAAAAAAATCTTTAAAAAAATAATAAAATAAAATTTTTAAAAATGTTGATTTCAGTATTTGAAGGAGAAAGCCAGGAATGCAAGGATATTGTTTACATTTTAAGAATGTAATTCTTCTAATAAGAGAAAAATCATCAGAGCTTTGGTAAATGACTATGACTTTAAGCATGAATGCCTTCTATTCCTAAATACTTGACAAGCCACAGGGAACCAGAAATCAATTTATTGTAAGACACAAGTTCCCTTAGATTTTCTCCACCTATTTTCTGCCTTCACATCTAAAATGTTACTCAACTCAGCTATTTTCCCATCATAGCATCTAAAATCTTGCTCTTCCCCCGTCTATTTTAATAAACCTTTCCCACAATTAGTATCATATACTCGTATGTTTACATGACTAAAGCAAATAAAAGATACTAGGTCAACAAAGCAACTGAATATTCCACTTTCAACCAATTGTTTTAGTATTGTATAGATAAGCCTAACTGTTGACTATCTCCTAATATCTATTCATCCATATCTGTTCCCCTACAAAAATAGCTAATGCACTTGAAATGATCCTTCATATTTGCAAATGTCAGTCCTGTCTTCTTCTGCCATTATATTGGGTTGTCGGAAAAGTCATGATGTATTTTGTCTGTGTTTTTTAAATGTCATTTATTTATATAAAGGACAAAGATCTATCAATGATATATTGCCCGTTTTGTTCGATAACTTTTTGCCATCTTTCAGTGAGCTTCATAATTCTTCATTCATAGAAGGACCTGTCTTTATTTGCGAAAGACTGAACAAGGTGCTGACTTACAGCCTCTTCTGAATTGAACGTTATACCACACAAGGAGTTTTGAAGAGAGAAAAACAAGTGAAAGTCTGACAGCACAAGGTCAGGCGACTATGGTGGGTGTGGCAACACATCCCATCCAAGCTCCAATGATTTTTGACGGGTGATCAAACTTGTGTGTGGTCTCGCGTTGTCGCGATGGAACAAAACTCCTCTACAATGAACAAGCTCTGGATGTTTCTGGATGATGGATTCATTCAAACTGTCCAATTGCCAACAGTACACATTCAAATTGATTGTTTGGTTCCTTGGTAGGAGCTCGAAAAACACAACACCTTCAAATTCCCACCCCACTGAGAGCATAACCTTCCTTTGATGAATGTCTGCTTTTGATGTCGTCTGAGGCGAATCATCATGTCGGGACCAAGACCGTTTGTGCACCACATTGTTGTAAACAATACACTTCTCATCAACAGTTATCAGTCGCTTCAAAAAAGGATCGTTTTCCTCCTGTTTAAGGAGCATATGGCGGATGTCTATACGCACCCTCAAATAAACTTCTTTGAGTTCATGCGGAATCCAAATGTTGAGCTTGCTTATGTATCCCAGCTTCTTTAGGTGGTCGTGAACACTTGAATGATGGATGTTCAATGTTTTTGCAGTCTCTCGTGTCATGTAACGTGGGTTTGACTTGATCAATGCCTTTATTTTGTCATCATCAACCTTGGTGGGCCTCCCTGACCGAGGAGTGTCGTTGAGATCAAAATCACCACACGGAATTTTGTGAACCATTGTTGGCACTGATGTTCTTGTAGAGCATTGTCGCCATAAACTTTGTGCAACTTTTCACAAGCTTGACATGCATTCCTCCCTTTATGGACGTAAAACAGTAAAATATGGCAAAAATGCAGTTTGGTCTTCCATCTTCAACTTGTTGTAAAACCTCCAAAACTCAACCAAATCACTCAATTTTCTTAGAATGAAGCTGGATCTGTCAGCTGTGAAATGACATAGCAATAACAGATATGGCTGACACTAGCAGTTCCAAAAATGCACTAGTGCCATCTGTTGCAAACATGCATCATGACTTTTCTGACAACCCAATATATTATATAATAATTGAAATGATAAAAATGTAAGATATACAGCCTACCTAATTCAAAGAGGATTTAAATTAGCCCTTTGCTTAAACCCAATACAAAATAAAACATTTATGGATAAGGTATAATCCATATAAAGAGGGAGTTCTTAGGCTGGGCTCCTTGGAGAGACACAGATGGGCCACACAGGGTCTTCATGAAGCTGTAGTTGTAATATTCTTGAAGTTATAAGTACATGGAATTTATTTTTTTAAATAAAGTAAATTACCTTTTTCACCCATGCATGTTGACACAAATGGCAAGATTTCATTATTTTAATAGCAGTGTGGTATTCCATTGTATATGTGAGGTATGATCAAACAATACAGTTAATGTTTAAATTAAAAAAAATATTATAGTAAAGTACACATTGTCATTAATCCCCCTCAACAAACTCCCTCTTGCTTCAAACACACTTATCTCACCATTATTGCCACTTTCTGAAGCAGCTCTGGACGTCCTCTTTCGTGAGTGTCTTTAGTTGCATTGTTATGGCTGCCTTGATGTCCTGAAACATTTTGACTTTAGGGAAGAGCCAGAAGTCGCATGGTGCCAGATCCGGTGAATAAGGTGGATGAGGACACACCATAATGTTTTTATTGGACTGAAATTGCTGTACCAGAAGTGATGAGTGACACAGAGTGTTGTCATTATGGAGGATGATGCACACTTTAAAACATATCACCTCCCAACTGTAACTCACACCCGACTGACTGCACCAAACAAGTTGAAACTTGTCACACACTGTTACTAAGGTTCGACACGCTGCTTCCTGTATCAAAGATCCCTGCCTTTCCATTGGACAGCACTTGGCAGCAGCATTCACAGTATTTTGTCATCACAACAGAAAGGCTCCATGTCACACATCGGTTTTGGTATGCAATTTCTTCTGTCAAATGAAAACATTATGGTGTGTCCTCATTCACCTTATTCACTGGATCTGTCACGGTGTTAATTCTGGCTCTTCCCTGAAGTCAAAATAACCATGAAAGGTAAACAAATGTTTTGAATCAATGATGGACGTCAAGGCAGCCACTACCTCACAACTAGAGACATTCACAAAAGAGGATTTCCAGAACTGCTTCAGAAAGTGGCAAGAACAATAGGATTAAGTGTGTTTGAAGCAAGAGGAAGTATTTTGAGGAGGATTAATGGCAATGTGTCTTTTACTGTAATATATATTTTCTAAATTTAAATAATCACTGTATTTTTTAATCACACCTCGTATATGCCCAATCTTTTCTAGCCATTCATCTATTGATAAACATTTACCTTGCTTCCATTATCTTGGCTATTGTAAATAATGCTGCAATGAACATAGCGGTGCATATATTGGGTGTTCGGAAAAGTCATGCACATGTTTTCAACAGATGGCACTAGTGCATTTTTGGAAGTACTAGAGTCATTCACATCTATGTTATTGCTATATCATTTGACAGCTGACAGATCTAGCTTCATTCTAAAAAAAATTGAGTGATTTGGTTGAGTTTTGGAGATTTTACAAGTTGAAGTTGGAAGACCAAACTGTGCATTTTTTGCCATATTTTACTGTTTTACTTCCATAAAGGGAAGAACGCGCATCAAGCTTGTGAAAAGTTGCATAAAGTTTACGGTGACAATGCTCTACAAGAATGTCAGTGCCAACGATGGTTCACGAAATTCCGTGCTGGTGATTTTGATCTCAATAACACTCCTTGGTCAGGGAGGCCCACCGAGGTTGATGACGACAAAATAAAGGCATTGATCAAGTCAAACCCACGTTACATGACACGAGAGATTGCAGAAACATTGAACATCCATCATTCAAGTGTTCACGACCACCTAAAGAAGCTGGGATACATAAGCAAGCTCAACATTTGGGTTCCGCATGAACTCAAAGAAGTTTATTTGAGGGTGCGTATAGACATCCGCCATATGCTCCTTAAACAGGAGGAAAACGATCCTTTTTTGAAGCGACTGATAACTGTTGATGAGAAGTGTATTGTTTACAACAATGTGGTGCACAAACGGTCTTGGTCCCGACATGATGATTCGCCTCAGACGACATCAAAAGCAGACATTCATCAAAGGAAGGTTATGCTCTCAGTGGGGTGGGATTTTAAAGGTGTCATGTTTTTTGAGCTCCTACCAAGGAACCAAACAATCAAGTCGAATGTGTACTGTTGGCAATTGGACAGTTTCAATGAATCCATCATCCAGAAACGTCCAGAGCTTGTTAATTGTAGAGGAGTTTTGTTCCATCGCGACAACGCAAGACCACACACAAGTTTGATCACCCATCAAAAATCATTGCAGCTTGGATGGGATGTGTTGCCACACCCACCATAGTCATCTGACCTTGTGCTGTCAGATTTCCACTTGTTTTTCTCTCTTCAAAACTCCTTGTGTGGTATAACGTTCAATTCAGAAGAGGCTGTAAGTCAGCACCTTGTTCAGTCTTTCGCAAATAAAGACAGGTCCTTCTATGAATGAAGAATTATGAAGCTCACTGAAAGATGGCAAAAAGTTATCGAACAAAACGGGCAATATATCATTGATTGATCTTTGTCCTCAATATAAATAAATGACCTTTGAAAAACACAGACAAAGTACATCAGTACTTTTCAAAAGACCCAATATCTTTTCGAATTAGTATTTTTGTTTCCTTCGGATAAATACCCAGAAGTAGAATTGCTGGGTCTTATGGTAGTTCTATTTTTAAATTTTTGAGGACACTATATACTGTTTTCCATAGTGGCTGCACCAATTTACAATCCCACCACCATTGCGTGAGGGTTCCCTTTTCTCCACATCCTCCTCAATTCTTGTTATTTGTTGACTTTTTTAAAAATTAAAATTTATTGGGGTGTCAGTGGTTAGTAAAGTTACATAGCTTTCAAGTGTACAATACTGTAATACATCATCTATATATCACATTGTGTGTTCACCACACAGAGTCAGTTCTTCTTCCATCACCATGTATTTGATCCTGTTTATCCTAATCTACTACCCCCCACCCCCTTACCCTTGGTAACCACTAAACTGTTGCCTATGTCTATCAGTTTTTGTGTCTTTGTTTGTCTTGTTCCTTTGTTGTTTCAGTTCTATGTCCTACATATCAGTAAAATCATATGGTTGTCAACTTACTCTGTATGACTTATTTCGCTTAGCATAATAATCTCAAGATCCATCCATGTTTTCACAAGTGACACTAATTCATCTTTTTTATGGCAGAATAATATTCCATTTTGTATATATATATATATACTGCATCTTATTTATCTAATCATCTATTAAAGGACATTTAGATTGTATCCATGTCTTGGCCACTATTAATAAAGCGGCAATGAAAATCGGAGCACATATATCTTTATGGATAAATGTTTTCAGATTTTTTGGGTAGATACCCAGCAGAGGGATTGCTGAGTCGTACGGTAATTCTATTCTTAATATTTTGAGGAACCTCCACACTGCCTTCCATAGTGGCTGTACCAACCTGCATTCCCACCAACAGTGTATGACGGTTCCTTTTGCTCCACAGCCTCTCCAACACTTGTTATTACTTGTTTTGTTGATGATAGCCATTCTAACTGGTGTGAGGTGATATTTCATTGTAGTTTTTATTTGAATTTCTCTGATGGTTAATGATGTTAAGCATCTTTTCATATGTCTACTGGCCATCTGTATGTCCTCTTTGGAGAAATGTCTATTCAGGTCCTTTGCTCATTTTTTTTTAAGATTTTTTATTGGGGAATTGGGGGGATGGGAACAGCGGTGGGGAATTGGGGGAAGGGGAACAGACAAGTTGCTGTCCTTTTGTTCTTCAGTCTAGTTGTGGAGGACGTTG
>NW_017731700.1:1367547-1373173 GCF_001890085.2 Hipposideros armiger
CTCTACAACTAGACTGAAGAACAAAACGACAGCAACTTGTCTGTTCCCCTTCCCCCAATTCCCCAGCACTGTTCCCATCCCCTAATTCCCCAATAAAAATCTTTAAAAAGAACAGTAAAATATAATTCATACCACCTAGCCAGCAAACTAGCCAACCTGTCCTCCAGTTCTTGCCATCCATTTACTTGCTATTCAAACACACGCTAGGGTGCCAGGCTAAGAGCTTGGGCACAAAGAAGAAAATTACATGATTCCTCCTCTCAAGTAACTCAGTCTCTGATGGAAGAGGTTGGTACATAAGTAAATAAATACAGCATAGTATGGAAGATGCTATATATAATACAGGTATGTGTCAGATACAGTGAAGGCATAAAGGGGGCAGTGGTCAGATGGACCTAGATTGTTGAGGGCCAAGCCTTCCAAGTTTAGAAATTTATATTTACTTCAATATGTAATGAGAAGTGGTATAACCATGGCTATGTTTTAGAAAATATAATATGAAGAATAATTTGGAGTGGGGGAAAAACTAAAAGCAAGGAGATTAGAAGGCTACTTACAACAGTCTAAGAGAAAATTAACATCACTTCTCTATTAGTAGACAGTTGAGATTACACTACGCTTTTAATTAAAGCTTGTACTGCTAATAATCTAAATGTATGTAGGCAAAAACAGAGAGAGGGCCAACAAAATTTGTCTTGATACAATTTACCCCCAGTAGCCTGAGATACTTAATGGAGGGGCCTTGTTGCATTCATTTTTTATCTTCCCCAGCAAATATCCTAAGACTCTGTGGACATTAGAATCTCTAAAAATGTTTATTATTCTAATGAATAAATTAGAGAATGGGTGAATTTTCTTTTAAAATCACTGAAACTCCAAAAAAGAAAATTATTATTCCTGTATGCCCAATGATGCTTATCACTTACAATTTTGTATGCCAGACAGCCCAGCAGGTCAAGGTTAGTAAAAGTGTTTATTCTTAAATTTGTATACTAATTGCCATGATCAAGTGGGATTAGTCTAGCACATTTTTTTCCCCAGAAAGTCTGCTTGTTTTTTGCTTCTTCACTGCTACCAAACAACTTGCAGTGACAGGGGTAAGATTCTTTTAAAAAGAAAGCTGGATAACAGCTGGCATTATAAATCCACTTTCCAGTATACTACTTTTAAAGGATTGACTATTACCGGTCTGTCTTAGAACTTGAAAACCTCTGCTAAAAATGCCATATGTGAGGCACAATTGAAAGCACTAATATAAGATAGCCTGCTTTCTGGAACGTGTGTGCTGAAAAGTTTTCATCCTGCCTTGAATCCAGCAAAATAGAAGGTCCTAAAAGCAGCAGGGTATTGTGCCCTAAACACCATGTAGGGCCCAAACATATGCTCTTCTCAGGTCTCTAAACACCTCAAACATCACCACCTTAGCAAAACAAAGACATTTAATGAATTTGTAGGATCATTGAAGGTAAACTTGAAAAGCCTCTTCTTCAAACAAACAAGAGCTTCAGGATTTCAATTTCTGCTTTCTCTGTCTCTCTTTTTTTTCCACGAAAAGCAAACATTGCTGAGACACCTCACTGCTTCTGGTAAAAGGCGTTCTGTGGTTCCAGAGTTGACAACTTCCAGAATATTAAGTAGTCACTGACTTCTGCCTCTGAACTAGTTTTCTATGAAGAACATGAAGAATACTGATGCTATCTGCACCCAAAGTTCCACGGAAACAGCTTAGGGAAAAAGTGTACTTAATGCACGCTAATTGGAAGGTTATCAGCTAAGGGAGAAATGGTTTTTATGAATTCCACAGTTTGCTGTGGTTCGATGGATCTGGGCATGTTTTTCCTTTTGATGTTCCCATTAGTATTTTTGCTTATTAAAGTTCCTATACTTTATACTGCATGATTTGTGGTGAAGCCAAACTAAAGTAAATTTTGTAGCCATAAAATAACGTTTTCTTGAAGGCCTGCTTGTCCCTTGCATATTTCCTGCAACCAACATAACCATAACACTTACCTAATTCTGTTGTGACAGAACTTAATTACTGTGTGAATCACAAGTGGTAAGCCAAACAATTTCAGTTGTCTCAACTATGTGCTAGCACCTTGTCACTTATTGCCCAGATACTTGTTTACTCCTAGTTATTGATCAATTTTGAGCCCTGACCAGCTGCAGCTAATCCTAATGCATATAGTTGGCAGCTGTGGATTTGTGACTTTGCCCCTTGGAATACAAAGGCTGCCTTTGCCCACACTCAGGCAAATTTTAGCTTCTGAAAGCAAGCCTTGGCCTCAGGGGGTGATAGTGATTATGTACTATAATCTAAGGATATTTATTATTAAATTGTTCTTCAGAAGCCCCAGTTTTACTAGCAATGATAAAATCCAGTTCCTATTAAGAAAGAATCCCCTTTTGTCTGTAGGTTAAAAAACACTTACTGTCCATGTGCATTTTTAAGCACTTAGCTCCTCCCTAATTTAGTAAACTGATCCTATCCATGCCTGCCAGGCCCACTCTCTTCTACAGCTTTTCTGTCATTTGTCGTGGACAGTGGCAGCATTATAGATATTTATTTTACATATACTATTTGTTAGGCTTTAATCTGAAGGAACATTAAGTAGCTCAAATATATATATGCAATTTTTATTGTTATTTTCCCTTTTTTTGTGGTAGTGGAGAAAAAAGAAAGAGAAACTTCCTTGGTGTCACATAACCAGTCAACAGCAAAGTTAAAAATAACAGACTGGAATGGGGGAGTTCTGTGGATCTAGTCTAACGAATAGTATGAATGAATTGAAAGTAAACCTGAAATATGTGGTCACGGTCATAGCTGTAGGACACAGTTCATTAAAAACATTTTTCTCTCCCAGTTTCCCCAAGTAATTGTTTGTTTGTTTTTAAATAATATATACATAAATCTCTTGCAGTCACAAATTTAATTCTTTGAAATGTTCATCTTACTAGAAACCTGAAAAGGAAGGAGAGCAGACTGCATGAGACCAGATGAGTCTCCAAAATAGATTGTCCTGACACCACAGTTGAGGGTAAAAACCATTCATGTCCATCATTCCCTCCAGCACCTCCCCTGCCCAACTTTTCCCTGAAGCCATTCCTGCCCCCGTGCCTTGCGCCCTTTCCCACTCTTATCCCTCTTTAGTAATTGGGGATCGCCTCAATTGTCTCCCCAAACTCAAGATAGTTAATCTGATCCCCCAGTAGCAGTCAAGTCAACACAATTTAGCTTAAATTTTCTGCATTGTCCTTCATCAACACAAGTCCTTTCTGTACCGGTTTCCATCAGTGGACATAAAACACCCTTTTTGCACATAACACAGGTTCAGACACTCTTCTCCACACACTCATTGAGCGACTGTGTACAATTGAGGATGTAGACATTTATAAATAATGATGAAGCACTTTACTAAATGTGCTCTCATAATCTCTGTTATCTAGGGTTTCTGGGGCTTCTCAGCAGGAAATCAGGGCCCTCTGCTGAGGGGGTTCTTTCTTAGTGTGCTAAAATGTGTTACTGGATGTGGCTGAAAAACATTCATTCTTTCCACCTTGTAATAATAATACCCTCACTATGTATATGGAAAGATAGTACAGCAAAGTGAAAATGGCATAGAATTTGGAGTCAAACACACTCCCATGTGAATTCCACCTCTGCCACGTACTAGCTTTGTGACCTCTGGCAAGATAATTCACCTTCCTGAACCTCATTTTCCTCATCTGAAAAATGGGAATTACTGTATAATAGAATCGCATTACCTGTTATAAAAAATCAAATGATATAATTAATGCATGTGAAATGTCTGGCATATAGTAGGTTCTCAATAAATGTAAGTTTCCTTTCTACTTTTGAAAGTAGTGTTGTATAGAGTGGAAAGTGCTACAATAGGAAAAGTGTAGTTTTGTACTAAGACAGAAATTCCAATTCTGTCATTCAATTACCTGAGGCAACCTCAAGAAGTTACTTAACCTGAGCCTCAGTTTCTTCTTCTGTAAGATGTAGCATATAATACTTATGTCATAGGTATAAAGTACCTGGCCCATAGTAAGCTCTCAATGGTAGCCATTAATGTTATGGTTGTGAAAAGACTGTTATCAGTTTCAGATATAGTATACCTACTGTTGTGAAGACCCTGTCTGAAATTCTCTTTTCTTTGTGTATATGAAAGTTTCTTTTAAAAATCCTGTTTTCTAATGTTTGTATACCCACTTGGGCTGACTAAGTTTTACCTGCATTCACCAGTGATGTATTATTTGAAAGTATGTTGCGGTATCACATTTTGGCTTTTTGTTTTGTTTTCTTTGGTTGCTCGCTGTCTCCAAACCCTGATCATTTTCTTCTTGCTCTCCATGGAGCAGCTGCCTAGGTTGGAAATTTATTGCCATCCTTTCTCCACACATTCTCTACATTTATATTGTCAAGCTGTGTAGCCACAGCATCACTTAGATGTCAGGACACTAGTTGTCCCAGATGATGCTTTGACATTTATTCGATGGTAAGAAACCAGATGTGATGTTTCACTATCGTCCATCTGTGCACCTCTGCAGAAACTCAGCGTGACTGGAAACTTAATCGGCTGCAATGGTGCCCTGCTGTTTCTACAGGATGCTGTTCTGTTTATCAGTTCATCATTAGATAGTGTACTGCTCAGGACAGCTTTCTGTTCAGTATTGCTGATACAAATATTTGGCAGGGTTAGTTTTTATGGTAGGATTTGAGGAATTCAAAGGCCCCTGGCCCAAATATATCTCCCTCACTGGTCACTGAAATGCATACAAGAAACATTTCACTTGAACTTTCTTTCTTTGGTGGAAGACAATGTTAAAATGCAAATGCAACTCTCCATAGGGAAGCTACTGAGTCATTATCAGCTATTAATAATTATAGTCATGACTGCATTGGAATCCTGATTTGGTTGCTAGCTATATGATTGTAGGCAAGTTGCTAACTCTCTCTGAGCCAGTTTCCTCTTCTGAACATGGAGATAATAACGGATGGTTATGAGAATTAAATGAGATAATGCGTGTAAAGCACACAGTAGATGCTCAATGAACAGTAGCAGTTGTTAGCCTTAGGGATGGAAGGACCCTGGGTAAATATATCTAGGACTAGTAAATTTGGGTTTGAGGGTCAGGAATAAGGTGAGGTCTGGTACAAGAAAACCACTCAGACCCTGGTGTAGTGGAGATGGAGCTGGACTTGGAAGAGCTGGGTGGGAGGAAGGACTGAAGCAAAGTCAAACTACACTTACATGAACTTTCCAACAAGAATTGTGTTGTGCTACTCAGGATGTGATGCATTGTGGGGTAGTAAGCTCTTACACCGAGAGTATTCAAGCTGAGGGTAGATGCTGGCTACCTGTCAGGAATACACTAGTCTACCCCAGGGCTTCTCAAACTTACAAGTGTGTACAAATCACCTGGGAATCTTGATAAAATGCAGATCCTGATACAGGAGGCCTGGGGTGGGACCCGGGAGTCTTCATTTCTCACGAGCTCTCTGATGATGATGATGCTCCCCATCAACAGACCTCATTCCTGGTAGCCAGGCTCTGTTGCAGTTTGAAAAGAAATAATGGGGGCCGGCCGAGTGGCGCGATGGTTAAGAACTGGCTTGGGA
>NW_017731700.1:1373558-1386466 GCF_001890085.2 Hipposideros armiger
AAAAAAAAAAAAAGAAAAGAAAAGAAATAATGGTGAGACAGAAGGATACAGTTGGGGAAAGAGAGAGAGTTACCCAGATAAGTCTCCATAGCATGGAAGGACTTTGATACAGTCATGATCTACAGTCTTGTTCTTATCTTTGTAAGCTTTGAAATTTGATTGGTAGTATAACCAGAAACTGGGCTCCTGGAGATTGACTCACACTTAACCAAATTCATGAGAGACCAATATATAAGGCAGAATGCCAACTGATTAATTTATAATGAGAAGTATAACTGGACCAGATACTAGTGTTTGCCAATCAGTGCATTATCTCTCTGTAGGCATATTTACATGAGGAGCTAAATTATAATAAGAAGGTTGTTTGGTAAAGATGAACTTGTAGCAACGGGAGTTCATAGGATGATTTTAATGGTTCATGTCATCAAGCTATGATAGTCTGATACCTCCATCTCCACCGTTGAACTAGACCTCCAGAATAGTGCTGGAGATGTTAGCCTTATTAGTCTCTGTGTCCTGTCTTGCCCTCATACAATCCAGAGATCTATTTAAGCCTAGGTCTGATCATATTCATTTGTTCAACAGACTTTAATATAAATTCACAATTTTAAACTCATCATTACAAAAAGTTTAACATATAGAGAAAAGTTGAAAAATAGTATAATGATCACCTATATACCCACAACCAGGATTCAACAATTATTATTTTTCCATATTTACTTTATGTGTGTGTATGTGCATGTGTGTACATGTGTATCGGGTCCACACTCTTTAACATAGTTTTCTAAACTCTTCATGTTCTGGCACAACCTACTTAGCCAGCATTACTTCCCTTGGCTCCCCCTTTGCAGCTTACATCCCAGCCATACCTAACTACCACATGTTAGTTCTCTGGATATTCCCCAGTGTTCTCATGTAATATACTATTGCCTATGCCTAAATATCCTTACTCTCTTTGCTTGATTAACTCTATTTGTTCTTAAAGACTCAGCCATGCCTATGTTGCCATAGTATCTTATGCTTTCCTCAGTCAAAACACTTATTACATTGTACCCTTATCATCTGTTTATCTCTCTGACTTTCCTACTAAACTGTGAACTCATTGAGGGCAGGGAATGTTTATTTTGTCTCTGTATATCTGTGTCTCTCTGGTGTCTTGCACTTAGTAGTTGTTCAGTAATTGGAAAATCCAACTCCCCAAGAGTTCTACCTGCTTATGTCATAGGTACCTCAAAATCAACATATCTAGGGCCGGCCGAGTGGCGCGTTGGTTAAGAGCTGGCTTGGGATGCCAGAGGGCACCGGTTCGGATCCCACATATGAGGGCCAGTGACACTGCCCTCTACAGCTAAGATGCTGAACAACAGCTCAACCTGGAGCTGGGCTGCTGGGAGTCGCAGGTGATGGCGTAGGCTGCAGCCCCTGCTGCAGTGGATTGCCATGGGCTACCGTGTGTAGCCAGCAACCAGCGTGAGCGGCCAGCAGCCGCCATGAGTGGTCATCCAGAAGCCGGCGACTGATCTGCCTCACCCAGGAAGAGCACAATGATGGTGCCAACTTGGGCCAGTGAAGCGACGTCCTCCACAACTAGACTGAAGAACAAAAGGACAGCAACTTGTCTATTCCCCTTCTCCAATTCCCCAACGCTGTTACCCTCCCTCAATTCCCCAATAAAATCTTTTTAAAAAATCAACATATCTAAACTGAAGTCATCTCTCCCTCCTACCTGCTCTATACAGTCAAACCCTCCACCTGATTGTCATCCAGTCTTCCAAGCCGAAAACAGAGCAATCCCTAACACTTTCCTCTCTTTCATCCTCCAAATAAGTCTTGTTGATTTTACCTCCAAAATGCATTCCCAATCTGTCTACTTATCTTTATCTCCACCACCGTCTTGTCCAGGCTACTTTCATCTCTCACCTGTATCACTGCCAACAACCTTCTGTCTGGGCTCCCTGCTTCTACTCTTGTCCCCTCCAATCTACTATTCAGAGAAGACATAATTATCTCTAAAATTCAAATTTGATTGTATATTACTCCCTGCTTAAACCCTGATTATATTACTCCTTGCTTTTGGATAAAGTCCAAACTCCCCAGCTTTACCCAAAGGACTCTCAAAAACTAATAACTGTGGACTTCTAACTTCATATCTTGTGCTCTGGGTTCCATCCAACCATTTTGTGTTTATAGAGCCTTGTAAAGCCTGTACTTGTTGTTACTCAACATTTTCAGTTTCATGCCTCAATGCCTTTCCTTGTATTTTTCTCTGCCAAGAAAGGCTAACCCTCTCAAACTCAGCACAGTCGTAACCTCCTCTGGGAAGCTTTTCCTTACTTCCCAGTCTGGGTTAGGTTCCTCTTCTCTATTACCCACTACTGCCCAATGCATACCTCTGTCAGACACTATATACATATAGCACTGTATACTGCAATCATCGGTTTGCTTGTTTGTTTCATCAAAGCTAATTTATGAGCCTTTTGAGAGCAGAGTTAATATTTTATTTGATTTTTTTACCCCAATGCTTAGCCTGTGGCTGATGTATAAAGGATGTGCAATAAATATTTAAGAAAAGAATGAATGTTAATAAATGTCTACCCAAACTTCATTTTGTAGGTACCTTATAAAAGATCTGTTTTCTTTTGAACACATTGGTTCTTCAAAGCACAATATAGTTGATTGCCGTGCGGGTAATAGTAACTGAATTTTGAGAGCGCTTCACTAACAAATTCAGACAATTTCTGGAAGTGTGCCATTTCATAGAGGTAGCTGATCCTACCCTTCTCTTTTCCCCTAGATGATTTTTTGTTAGAGATTAACATCATCAGTAGTTGGGAGTGCCATGCTACTGGTCCCATGTTCTCCCTTGACCTCTAAAGTCCCTTTCAATACCTAGGGTTCATGTTTCACAGAATTGTCCATTTATTTGGATTCTAGGTGCTGTTTGGTTATGGTGTTAATTTTCCACTAGGTTTCTCTCAAGCTATAAAAGTCTCAAGTGCAGAATTGTCCCATGTTTAATCTTTAGGAATAATATTTATTAAGTAAATGTTGGGCCAGAAACTGAGGGGAGTGATTGATTGATCAGTAATTTAACAAATGTTGGGCTGGATAAAGTAAATTACATTTCTTAGAACTGAAAAAGTGGCTAAAGCTGAACATTCTGAACATCATTTTCTCTGATTATTACCTCAATGTAATAGCTTTAAGATTATTAAAAAGTACTGGGTCCCTGAACCCGTTTTAATAATAGTATTTAACAGATATAAGTTTTACATTCTACTTAGCACTGTTTTAAGTGCTTTACATGTATGAATTCAATTAATCATCTGAACAACTCTAAGAGGTAGGGGATATTATTATCCCGATTTTACAGATGATGAGGCACAGAGAAGTAATTTCCCCAATGTCAAAAGTTATCCATAACTGTCAGACACCAGGTGTATTAATTCAATTTAATCCAATGCATAGTTACTGAGTACCTACTGAATGCAGTAACTAATGGTGCATAAAATTGTACATTTAAAGTAAAGAGAAATCATAATGCAATAGTGCTCTGAGTGCATCGCAAAGGTGAGTCAGGCTCCTTTAAGTTAGTGGGAAATGGAGAAAGATTATGGAGTTAAGGTCATGAATGGCGCAGGCATATCCATTTGGATAAACCTGGTTTGTGGAAGATGAAAAGAGGCTGTTTTGAGGTGTGTGAAAACAGATTCTTTTTTGAGGACTAAAATTACTTTTATAAGGGGCCTCTGATGCAGTATATTTAGCATGGGCTAAGAGTAAGAAGGAAATACACAGGTATGAGGCATCTTCGGAGCAGAAGAGTAGAAAGGTTAAAAAAAAAGGTTGCGCGCATTTCCTGCCCCTCCCCCCCTCCAGAAACTCAGTAAACGGCCTGCCCCCAGCACCGCGCGCGCACCTACCCAAATCTCTTGACTACGACTCAGAACCTTCGGACCTGTGCTTTTTATAGGTACTTTCACATTCTGGCACCTTAAGCCTGAAACGCCCTTTAAGCAAATGTTAGGATGAAAAATGTATTCTTACAATTCAAAACGGACTCGAGTGCTACCAGAGAGCTTTTTTTATGTTCGCAGATTCTATAGTTCTTCACCTGTCCACTTTGCCTAAAACCACGCGACACACCTGCCCGCACAGCCTCAGGACCTACTCTAGTGCCTGTCCATCCTGTTACCCTTTTAAGAGGCGGATCCCGCAGTGTCCTTTCCTCCCTCCCAGCCACCTCTACCCCAAGTCGGCTGGGCGGAGCTTCGTGCTCAAGCCCCAGAGCCCGAAGCGGCCGCAGCAGCAACGTAGAGGACTGGAGCAGCGAAGGGCTGCATCTGCAGCAGTATCTCTACCGACTCTACGTGCTTCTGGGCTCGGACCTATCTCGCGGCGCGTGTCAGACTCTCCCCGCCCCCTCCCCACCTGGCGCGCACCTGGTCAAGGCCAGGGTCCTGCCGAGAGCGAGGAGAGCGCGTGCCTGGGGCCCTAGGGAACCGCAGAGCGCGCGCGCCATGGGGCCACCGCCCGGGGCTGGGGTCTCCTGCCACTGTGGCTGCGGCTTTTCCCGATTGCTGGCGTGGTGCTTCCTGCTGGCTCTGAGCCCTCAAGCCCCTGGCTCCCGGGGAGCCGAAGCCGTGTGGACCGCGTACCTCAACGTGTCCTGGCGGGTTCCACAAACCGGAGTAAACCGCACAGTGTGGGAGCTGAGCGAGGAGGGCGTGTATGGCCAGGATTCCCCGCTCGAGCCTGTGGCTGGGGTCCTGGTACCGCCCGACGGGCCGGGGGCGCTCAACGCCTGTAACCCGCACACGAATTTCACTGTGCCCACGGTCCCAGGGGACTGGGGAAACACCGTGCAAGTCTCTTGGTTAGCCCTCATCCAGCGCGGAGGGGGCTGCACCTTCGCAGACAAGATCCATCTGGCCTCTGAGAGAGGGGCGTCTGGAGCCGTCATCTTTAACTTCCCGGGGACCCGGAATGAGGTCATCCCCATGTCTCACCCGGGTGAGTGCAGCAAATAAATTGCGCTCCTTCAAGCCCCTATCAAGGCCAGATTTTCTTATTTTTCTCATTCTCCTCCTACTACTACCTCCTTGCTCCGAAAGAAAACGAGTGCCCTTTCTGTGCCCACCAAGTGAGGCAGGGTCCTCTCCTCCCGGAGATTCACCCTGCGTGGGGGGTTGGGCGGAACAATCCTTTAGAATTTGCCTCTCTGGTGGAAAGGGGTAACACAAACGGAGTGCTGCGGAGGCTGGCAACTCGAGAAGGACTGTTGGGGATCTTTGCTTTGCCTTATCCTGGTGTTTCGAAAGGGTGCCTTGCGTTGGATTAATTGGTGGTGGGCATTGGCTTTAAAGTGACTGCGGAGAAGACAGCCTGGAAATCCCTTCCTCACTCTTTTCCTGTTTAGCAACCTCAGGCCTGCAGCAGATTTCCCCCTCGGCTCTCCTTGTTTTTCTCCAGGTTTCCTAGTATCAGGTACAAGATTGTGTTACTGTGCCCTGTTAACCTCATTGCCGTTTTGGTGGAAACTTTGCTTAGCGCTCGTGCTCCTCTCTGCCCAGGGGTCTCAGGTCCTAAGTAATTGTTGGTATCAGTGCTTTCCTTTGCCTTTGAAAAATCTGATATAGGGTTACAGAGTGACAAAAGAGGTGATTAATGTTATTGAAAAAAGAATAGGTTTATGCTTGAAGAAAGCAAAGGCCTAGACTTTGGAAAAGTAGTCCAAGTGTGTACATTTATGGAGATGATGTGGGTTTCAATTTTTCCCTCTGCAGTTACCCTTCCAGAAACCTTCCCCCTAATTGTGATTATGTATCTGTAGTATATGTATAGTGATCCTAAGCCCCAAGGGACAAACCAACATTTTGGGAGAAAAAGGAAGAGACACATAATAGCAATGTATCATAGTTGTTGAGAGCTGGGCCTCAAGTCAGGCCTTGGATAAATTATCGCTCCATTGCTTACTAGTCCTGTGACCTTGGGCAATTTATTTGAAGTCTTTGGGTCTGTGTTCCCTCATCAATCAAATGGGAAAGAACTAACAGTTCCTCCCAATGAAATGAAATAATGCCTGTAAGGAGTTTCACACATCCTCCTCAGTAAAGGTTAGCTGATAGTCACTGGAGAGATGAATCTGCTTATTTAAGTACTTAGAGGTTTGGGGGTTTTTTTGTTTCCTTTTCTTTTCTTTCCTTTCCTTTCGTTTCCTTTTCTTTTCTTTCTTTTCTTCAGTGTGTGTAGCCCTGCCTAGAGAGCACTTGCTTTGAGTGGCTGGGTGGCATAATGGAAAGAACACTGAACTCAGGAGATTTTAGGTTCTTTGCCTCTACCAGCTTTGTGACCTTGTACTAATTATTCACTAGTCAAGCAATAGTATAGAGGTAGGAGGTGGAGGCCAAGTTGGCAGAGTGTGCAGAGACAAAAGTGAACTGGATGAACTCTAGTATCACTTCCAGCTCTAAAATGCTGTGATTCTTCGACTTTATGTTGATTAAATGAGCAACTGTATCTCTCTTGGTTGATAATTCATTGATTAGAATGAAATTTCTATTTGAAAACTAATAAAAATGAAGAATAAGGACTTAATAAGTTTTAAAGTTCTTATATTTCAATTGGCTACCTAAATGCAAGGGTTTGACTTTGTCTCCTCCAAAAGAGATTTATTTGCATGAACAATTTGGAATTGAGAACTCTTTAATTAGAGAATTTCTATTTAGACTGCTTTCATCCTACTTCTGTTAAGGATATAAGCTTAATATATATCTGATACTTTTAGGGGAAAATAAAGTTAATTTGTGTTGAGCTCCTACTATATACACTGACTTATCACTCTCCATACATCTTACTTATACTTTATAGAGACAGTATGCTATGCTAGGAAAAGCACAGACACTGTAGTCAAGAATGGGAATTAAGTTCTGGATTTACCACACATACTATTTACCAATAATTCTTGGTCAGATTATTTAATTTACTGAGTCTTAGTTTCCCCTCTGTAAGGTAGAGATAATATTTACATTGCTGTGATAATTATTTTATTGGAGTGACATTGGTTAGTAAAATTATATAGGTTTCAAGTGTGTTCACCACCCAGAGTCAGTTCTCTTTCCATCACCATATATTTGAATCTTTTTTCCCTCTTCTAACATACCCTCCCCCCTTACCCTCTGGTAACCACTAAACTGTTGTCTGTGTCGAGTGTTTGTTTCTTTGTTTGTCTTGTTCCTTTGTTGCTTTCAGTTTTATATACCACATATAAGTGAAGTCATATAGTTGTTGACTTTTTCTGTCTGACTTATTTCGCTTAGCATAATAATCTCAAGATCCATCCATGTTGTCGCAAATGGCACTATTTCATCTTTTCTTATGGCAGAGTAGTATTCCATTGTGTATCTATACCACATATTCTTTATCCAGTCATCTATTGAAAGACACTTTGTTTGTTTCTATGACTTGGCCACCATAAATAAAGAGGCAGTGAACATAAGGGTACATATATCTTTACAGATAAATGTTTTCAGATATTTTGGATAGATACCCAGAAGAGGGATTGCTGGGTCATATGGTAATTCTATTATTAATTTTTTTGAGGAACCTCCATACTGTTTTCCATAGCAGCCGTACCAGTTTACATTCCCACCAGCAGTGTATGCAGGTTCCTTTTTCTTTGCAGCCTCTCCAACACTTGTTATTATTTCTCTTATTGATAATAACCATTCTAAGAGGTGTGAGGTGATATCTTGTTGTGGTTTTGATTTGCATTTCCCTGATAGCTAGTGAAGTTGAGCATTTTTCCATATATCTGTATGTCTTCTGGGGAGAATTGTCTGTTCAGGTCCTCTGCCCATTTTTTAATTGGATTGTTTGTTGTTGTTGTTGTTGTTGTTGAGTTGTATGAATTCTTTATATATTTTGGAAATTAGCCCCTTATCAGAAGCATTGTTGGCAAATATCTTCTCCCATTTGGTTGGTTGCCTCTTTGTTTTGTTGATGCGTTCTTTTGCTGTGTACAAGCTTTTCACTTCGATATACTAACATTCCTTTATTTCTGCTTTTACTTCCTTTGCCTTTGAGGTCAAATTCATACAATTCTCTCTGAACCCAAAGTCCATAAGTTTAATACCTATGCTTTCTGATTTAGAACTGGTTTAGAATAGTTACTTTAAAACGTTGATCAGAGAGAAACTCCACTATATAAGAGCAATCAATTAAAAAAATGAGGCCATTTTTATGTATACCAACATTTCACAAAAAGTAGTTGTAGCCTTGCATCAATCCATGCAGTTTGTTTCTGTATAGTATTATTTTTGTTGCAGAGTACCCAGAAAATTATGATTCACACAGATAAATAATCACAAATGATAGGTGTTTATTAACAGCTTATCTTGCAATCTCTGGGTATTTTTCAGTCAAATTGATACAGAAACCTGGAAGAAAATTAAGAGAACATTTTGGTTTCAAAGTTGAATCACTATTCATATGTCTTAACTATTAAAATCAGGTAAGAAGCAGCCAAAACTTAGAGTAAGCACTAAAGTTATCTAAAAGTAGAATTGTCACAATGAGACGAGGTACAAGTTTTTGTTATTGCACAACTAACTGTTCTCCTTTCACAATACAGATTGGACTGAGCCTTGAGTACTGTCTAATTAAGCACAACCAACGGTTCAAGTGGTGTAGGTACTTTGCTTCTACAATTTTTCTTGAGTCAGTATGTGCAGGCATGAATTTATTGAAAGACCTTGCAGAGCTACAACCTTCATAATCCATGACACATTTATAAGAACTTGAAACTTATTCAAAGGGAAGGCAGGAGAAGCATTATTTCTTTTTTTTTTTTAAATACTCTTTTTTATTAAAATTTATTGGGGTGATGTTTAAAGGGATCAAATATATGGTGATGGAAGGAGAACTGACTGTGTTGAACACACAATGTGATATATACATGTATTGTAGATTTGTACACCTAAAACATATGTAACTTTACTAACAATTTTCATTCCAATAAACTTTAATTAAAAAAATAAAAAATGAATAAAAAAGGAAGATGTGGTATATATTCACAATCAAATACTACTCTGTCATAAAAAATATAAAATAGTGGCATTTTTGACAGCATGGATGGATCTTGAGAAGCATTATTTCTGAGGGCTGTAAGAAATTGAATGAACCAAGCAGTTAAGTTAATGGTTGGGTGGTCTTCAACAGCTACAGTCTGACATAGAAAACAGTTGCTTCTATACATTATTGAAAGACAGTAGAGCATTCTAAGAGGTTAGGCTCTGTCACTTACTATTTTTAAAATTTTATACCAGTTATTTTACTTCTCTAAGTCTCAGTTTTCTCCTATGCAAGATGGGTATAAGGTTGCTGGGATTAAATGAAATAATCCAGATAAAATGTTTAAGAAAGTGCCTGGCATATGGGAAGCTACTATATATATTTTTTATTACAGTTAAGATAGTTAAATGTATTTTAGAAAATGAAATTGAATCTTATGTTTGTAGTACACAATTTGAAATTTAATAGTCTAGAGCAGGGGTCGGCAAACTGCAGCTCATGAGCCACATACGGCTCTTTGGGTACGTTCCGTCTCAAAAGTTTGCCAACCCCTGTAAGAGCCAATTCTGGCCCTCACAACAATTTAAAAATTATTCGAGAGCCATAAATATATTTTTACAAATAAGGAAAATTCAAAGTAATATTTTAAATGAAACTATGATAGTTTTATTTTCATTTTCAATTTTACTTCAGAGCCACATGTACGTACCCAAAGAGCCGCATGTGGCTCGCGAGCCGCAGCTTGCGGACCCCTGGTGGCTCTTTCGTCTCAAAAGTTTGTAGAACCCTGCTCAAGAGTACTTAAAAGTCCACATTACCTGAAATCCTAAATTTAACTCTTTAGGAATAGGGTGAGTAGACTAAATTTCTTACAAGAAAATGAACTTTTGACCCACCTGTGTTTGTCATTCTCTTCTCACATAACTGCTTCTCCTTCAATCTCCTGCCAAGCTTCTTTCTATTCACAAAGGACTTTGGGATAGTATTTTACACTGATGTATCACCACTCAATGTCTTCTCAACCATTTGACATTTAGTTTTTATTCAGTTTTTGGTTGCTGTTATTGTTGTTGTTTTTCTAGGATGTTCACTTTGAAAAGAATCTTTTTTAGTAGAGTGAGAAGTTCAGAGAGGATAAGAAGAGATTAGGTGGTGATGATTTACCAAAGTATGGTGCCATTCCTAAATCTGTTTCTAGATACATCCTTTTTGATATCTCTACAGTACTGTACTTGACATGGTTCGCCACTCCTTTGAAACCCCCTCCCAAGCAGTCTCTTGCTTTTTTTGCCTCTCTTTTGTTTCATTTCTATTATTTTATTAATGTATTCATCTAATACCTCTTTTTCCTTGAATTCAAACCTAGCCCCTTTCCAATAACTAACTACTACATTCAGTTGATTCTATCACTTTAAGTCTTCTCACTTATGTCCCCTTCTCCACTGCAACCGTTACTACCCTGCTTTCAGTTCCTGTTTCTTCTCATGGAAACAAATGCTTAGCCTCCTAATTGGTCTCCCTACATCCAGTCATTCTTCCTTCCAGTTTTTCTTCCTCATTGCCACTGAAACACAGCTCTCATCACATGTGCACAAAAGCCCATTACTTTTAAAATTTAGCATTTCCCAGCATTGCATACAAGACTCATAATCTAGTCCCAACCTACTTTTGTAGCTTTATATACCTCTTCTCTCATGTTGATCCCTAAATATTCTCATCCTTTCCTTTATCATTCCTTTGCTTGTACTTCTGCCTTTGCCTATGTAACCTTTTCTTCAATCTGCTGGTCAAAACTTAACCCATCTTTCAAAACCCAACACAAGTGCCTTCTTATTTTTGAAGTATTTCTTTTTTTTTTAAGATTTTTTTTAATTGGGGAATTGGGGGTATGGGAGCAGTGCTGGAGAATTGGGGGAAGGGGAACAGACAAGTTGCTGTCGTTTTGTTCTTCAGTCTAGTTGTGGAGGACGTTGCTTCACTGGCCCAAGCTGGCACCATCATTGCGCTCTTCCCGGGCGAGGCAGATCAGTCGCCGGCTTCTGGACAGCCGCTCACAGCGGATTGAGGGCCGCTCATGCTGGCTACACACAGTAGCCCATGGCAACCCACTGCAGCAGGGGCTGTAGTCTGTTCCGTCGCCGGTGACTCACAGCAGCCCAGCTCCAGGTTGAGCTGTTGTTCAGCATCTTAGCTGTGGAGGGCAGTGTCATTGGCCCTCATATGTGGGATCCGAACCGGGGCCCTCTGGCGTCCCAAGCCAGTTCTTAACCATCGCGCCACTCGGCCGGCCCTGAAGTATTTCTTAATTCCTTCTTTTCATCTTCCCACCACCGCCCACACCAAAAACAAAATAATCTCTGCTTCCTTAGAGCATTTCATGTCTTATAGTACTTTCTGCATTTTACTAGTAGTCATTTGTTTATATATTTTGCCTTCCTACTGGATCATAATCAATTTAATGTTTTATTAATTTTCATATTCCCCATAGGAAACTTTTTTACTGTATGTGCTCTGGAAATGCTTGTTGAGTTGCTTTAAATACCCAAGAATGCCAGGGGGTCTCAAGATTCACTAGAAAAGTATCTAACCGAAGGGGATTGAAATTCAATTCATTGAACATTTATCAAAGGTCTACTGTATGCTAGGTACTATGTTTCTTGCCTGAATATACAAAATAGTTAAGGTAAAGTAGGAGGAATAAGAGTGTACAAATACTTCAAGATTGCAAGCTTCCTATTTTTATAGTGATCATCATCACTGACCAGTTTATGGATTTTTAATGGCAAAATGACCTAGGTAATAAAGAAATAATGACAATGAGTTTTTACGTTGAACTTTTCTTGATCTATTTTTTTCATGTTTTAAAACCTTAATTTACACCAGCATTCAGTTTATGTCTCCAATTAAAATGCTTCCATTGAGCATGTTGGTGAATGTGGAATTACATAACATAAAAGCCTTTAAAAAATATAGCTTGATAAGCAAATTGTTTTTCTAAGCACATAAAGAACTTCCCCCCGCTACCCCCCAGTCCCTGGAAGATGTGTGTTATCTCATACAGAATGCCGTATTTAATCTGTTTACAGGCTTAAATGGAGAAATAGAGGAAAGTGCCAAAGACATTTTCTAAGTTATTTTATGATTATAAAATTAATCATACACTTTGCAGTAAACTTAGAATTCTAATACAGAAAAGTATAAAATTAAAAAATACTGCATAGTTCTACAGACATAGCACCGTTAATATTCCTCCTTGTCTCTTTTTCCACGTATAGGCATAGTTTTGTATCTTACTTTTATCATAATGATTATTTTTTCATGAGTATTAATGTAGTATTAAGAAAATACAATTTAAAGGAAAACATAAAAATGCATAGATATAACCATTTTAGCATTTTGGGGTGTTTTGTTGTCATTTTCTTCTTTTGTACTGCATATATATTATTTAAAGAATTATATACTGTATATACAGTTTTGTATCCTACTTGTTATTGGAAGCATCTCCATTTAATTAAAAATAGAGGGTTCTATTGTTGAAGGTGGTGGTGTTTGACTGAGGGGTAGGATTGAGCTTACTTCCCATTAACAAGCAGAAAGGAAGTGCAGAAATGGTGATGGGGAAGGGTGTGAATTAGAACATTTAAAACAAAAATATGCTCCACAGAGCTTTACATAAAAATATACTTACTAGGGCCGACCGAGTGGCGCGATGGTTAAGAACTGGCTTGGGACGCCACAGGGCCCCGGTTCAGATCCCACATATGAGGGCCAGTGACACTGCCCTCTACAGCTAAGATGCTGAACAACAGCTCAACCTGGAGCTGGGCTGCTGTGAG
>NW_017731700.1:1386781-1410957 GCF_001890085.2 Hipposideros armiger
ATATATATATATATACATATATATATTTATATATATACTTACTAGCCATAAATGTAATCTGGTCTAACCCATATGCATTGCCTATTGTGACCTTGGTCTTTTGAAAGGTTTGATTACCATTTGTGCTTTAGTTCCTTTGCTCCTGTAAAATTCCTATTGTTGATGTCTTTGTCAAGACAAACATTACCTTACAACCCAAGGTGAAGAATTTTTGAAGCAGCACAGTTGTCAACTTTGCCTCTTGAGGGAATAACATCTTGCAGCATGTGATAGGGGCCTAGTCACCCACAAAAAGTCTCCTTCACTGCATTGGAGTTAGTTAACTGTGGTGATCCTGAGCTACATGCTGTAGGGAGTTATTTCCAAGCATAGAGTTCCTACAGTTTTTGAAGCAGTTA
This sequence comes from Hipposideros armiger, assembly GCF_001890085.2. Lineage (NCBI taxonomy): Eukaryota > Metazoa > Chordata > Mammalia > Chiroptera > Hipposideridae > Hipposideros > Hipposideros armiger. Next base: position 1,387,180 of record NW_017731700.1, read on the forward strand.
TGAAGCCAGTTCAGAGTTGCCACATTTTTTTTAAATATTTTATTGGGGAATTGGGGGAGGAGTACAGCGCTGGGGAATCGGGGAAGGGAAACAGACAAGTTGCTGTCCTTTTGTTCTTCACTCTAGTTGTGGAGGACACTGCTTCACTGGCCCATGTTGGTATTATGATCATTGCGCTCTTCCCGGCTGAGGCACATTGGTCGCCGGCACTTGGACAGTCACTCGCGGCGGTGGCTCACAGCAGCCCATGGCAGCCCCACTGCAGGCTACGCCGTCACCAGCGTCTCACGGCAGCCCAGCTCCAGGTCAAGCTGTTGTTCATTATCTTAGCTGTAGGAGGCACAGCGTCACTGGCCCATGTGGGATCTGAACCGGGGGCCTGCTGCTGAGAGCTGGCATCCCAAGCCAACTCTTAACCAACGCACCACTCGGCCAGACCCAGAGTTGCCACATTTTGATGTTAACACCCACTTGGAGCCCTATGGGCAAAGCAGAGCACAAGGGTTCTTTGTTATTATTCTATTTCCTGTTCTGTCTTTTTCTCTTTTGGCTGTAGGTATGTCTCTCTATATATTGTGGCATATAGTTACTGCTTGAATTTACCCATAGGCTTGTTAAAATATTGACTTCTTTGAAAAAGAACTTTTGATGATTCATGCCTTACTTGATGGAAGAGGCTGTTAGGTTCAGAACTGCTCGTGATTTATTTGGTCTATTGCTTGAATGCTCAAGTTAAAAATAAATCAGTGATTTCCAAAACCTATTCAATCTTACTTATTTTGACCTTGTTTTGAAAGATGATGGTATTAGAACTCAGGTGTCGTGTGTATATGTTTGTCAAGATATTAATCATAATTTCATATAAATGTGGAAGGAGCATAGTTAAATGTTGTCTGCAACTAAAAAGTCTTAGCTTTTACACAGATTATACACCAAAATATTAACCTTAGTTATTTCTGGTTGGTGGAATTATGAGTAGTTATTTTTCTCTTCATTATTATTATTATTTTCCTGAATTTCCTATAATGAATATCCCTTACACTTATAATCAGCAAAAAATCAATTATTTAAAAAATACCAAAATAGGACCGGCCGAGTGGCTCGTTGGTTAAGAGTTGGCTTGGGAGTGGGAGCTCTGAGCAGCAGGGCTCCGGTTTGGATCTCACATGGGCCAGTAATGCTGTGCCCTCTACAGCTAAGATGGTGAACAACAGCTCGACCTAGAGCTGGGCTGCCGTGAGTCGCTGGTGACGGCGTAGGCTACAGTGGGGCTGCCATGGGCTGCTGTGAGCCACCATGAGCGACTGTCCAAGGACCGGCGACCAATCTGCCTCAGCCGGGAAGAGCACAATGATCATAATAGCAACATGGGCCAGTGAAGCGATGTCCTCCACAACTAGACTGAAGAACAAAAGGACAGCAACTTGTCTGTTCCCCTTCCCTGATTCCCCAATGCTGTTCTCTCCCCCAATTCCCCAATAAAAAGTTTTTTTAAAAAATACTCCTATAGCATTGGTAAATCCCAAAGAAATCATTAATAATGTGACTATAGGAACAAGAGCAACAAAATATATCTGATAATATAAATGATTTACAGTCTATTATGAAAATTTAAAGAAGAATTGCTTTGGCTTTTTTTTTTTTTAGCTGAGCCATCCTGCCACCTGTTGGCAGCTCAACTCGGGCTGGGCATCGAACCGCTGTTTGCTTTGACCTTTTGACTATATCTAACCCATATGATTGTTAGCATGACCCTTTCTTTATAACACTATTTTCTTAATATGTGAAATGATCCTTGAACACTGAAGAACTGATTTTTCCTATTTTAATAGAGAATATTCCTCTTCTCTTTACCCTTTGTATTACTATTTGTATTTTTTCTTTCCCATCTTACATACATATACACACATGCCTCACTTTTCTTCGTAATTTTGTTTCTTTCCCTTAAGAAGCTTTCCCTCACTAGCCTCCTTCAACATCTATTATTTTCAATACTTTTTAGATTACTTCTGAGTTTACCAGCTTAGTATGAAGAATCCAATATATTGGTGGTTTTCACCCATGACACACTGGATGCATCTTATGACAATAGTTTTAGTCATTCCAGAGAACAGGATGACATTTTAGAATAAGGGCAGAGGGGAATCATGGTGTTCTTATTTTTACACTTTATTAATGATGTGCAGAATATACAAGCTCAATCCAAATTGCATTTAAAACATATTTCAATTGAATTACTTATTTTTAAAATGAACATTTCCCTTGAAGTAATATTTAGCTATATAGAACTCCACCAGTTGATGTTATACACAAGAAACTGCCAAATTCAGGTAGTTTCTGTACTACTACTTTTCCCCTTGTGACCCACTTTTGTATCCTCTTCCTCTGTCTTTCAAAACTTGATTAATTCTAACTTAGGTAATTTTATACACACACACACACACACACACACACACACACACATACACACAACCTTCTTAGAGCCCCATCTCCCTTTTCAAAAAAATTTGAGTTTCCGTCTATGTGATTCCACTACTTTTGAAGTGAAATGACATTATAACAGACTAGTGCTCTCAGTATCTAAGGACCTTAAATGTGTCCATAATTCACTCCCACAATCTCCACAAAAGCCTCCCATCAATCATGTAATCCTCCTGATTAAATAAGCATTTTTCTTATGTACCAGTATTTAAGACAAATTTTAAGTTCTTTTGTTTTGCTTTAGGTATTTCAATGATACTGTTTTCTGAAAAGCTTTACTATAAATATGGGTAAAACAGTAATTCATATTTGCTTTGCAGTTTTTAGCCCTCAAAGCATTCCATATGCAATAGTCTATGGACTCGTTTGGAAACCCAAGCACTGTTTAGCAACATTACTATGGGAAAATGCGTTGTCTCTAATTCTAAACAACTGACTTACAAATGAATTTTTGAAACACAACCCATTAGTGTTTCTATTGTGGTTATTGTTCATAATGATAGTCTATGAAATAGAGTTTATTACAGTTGACCCTTGAACAACATGGGTTTGAACCACTTGGGTCCACTTATACATGGATTTTATTCAATAAATACGAGTATACAGTCGACCCTCCATATCCCCAGATATTGCATCTGCAGATTCAACCAACCGTGGACCAAAAACTGTATTTTGGATCTGAATTTTGGAATCTGCAGATGCTGAGGGTGTACTATATGCATTCTTCTATGCCGTTTTATATAAGGGACTTGAGCTTGCCCCATTTTACATAAGGGGTGTCCTCAAATCAATCCCCTGCAGATACAGGGGAATGAGTGCAGTTAAGTTTTGAGGGAGCCAAAATTTTTTTTTTTTTTTTTTAGCTGAGCCATCCTGCTACCTGTTGGCAGCTTAGTGGCTGCTCAGCTCGGGCTGGACTCGAACTGTTGTTGCTCAGAGCTCAAACTCTTGAGCGAGCTCCTAACCAACTGAGCCAGTTGGCCGGCCCTTAAGGGAGCCAAAATTTATACACAGATTTTTGACTGTGTGTGGTAGAGGGGAGGTCAGCGCCCCTAACACCTGTTGTTCAAGGGTCAACTGTGTATTCTTCCCAATCATGCTGGTTTAGAGAGTTTTCTCTAATATTCAGTTTCTTTGTAATGTAGATCAAAGCTCTTCTCCCTCACCTTTTCCATGTGTTTCACCTTATGGACTCTGCATTTTGTTTTCCTAGCCTATGATGATCTGAGAAGAAGTTGGCTTATTTTAATAGCACTTGTAATGTTCCTAAAAGTTTTAAGAACATAACTTTGACTGTGGCTTAGTTAGCCATTAATAGATTTCCAAGTTGGTACATCTTTTCTCATTAGAGGATTTCAACAGTAATTTAGATGAAGGCTAGAAAAGTATGGTTATATCGAGTGAAGTTTTCATTTATAGATCTACAAACAATCTATATTTAACGCAGTTCCAAAATACTTTGTGTTGTAGGGTATTTCTAATTATTGTTTTCCACCACCACCATTTCATTTTGGCAAGAAGATGTGTAAGAGAGACAGAAACTGGCCAGTGCAAAAGCACCAGTCATCTCCCTTGCCTTCGCCCCCATCCTTTTTGTTTGCTTGTGTCTCGCTGATGCCTTTTGGTGGAGCTGGCAAACAAACCAAGGAAACTGACTTACCTTGAGTGATGTTAATTAAAGGCTAATAGATTATTTTTTATGGTAAAGAAAGCTACATGATTGCTCTATTTTTATTTCAATCTATTGTACCAAAGATGAATGTGTTCCATTTGAAATTGGGAGACAACGTATTACAATAGAAGGATGGGTGTCCTTGAGTCAGACAGTTTGGCTTGAATTGCAACCCTACCAGTTGATAAATATGTGATCCTAGGCAAGTTGTTAACCTGGACTTCATTTATCTTGTTCATAAAAGGGGGGATAATATTACCCCTTTTCTAGGATGTTGTAAATAAAGTGTTTGATACATAGTGGGCATTTAGTAAATGTTCTGTTGAACCTTTTGCTAGCAATTTTATGACTATACATAATATTTTTCTTTTGGCAATTACAGCTATTTATTACCATATTTTGAAATATGTAATTGTTCTATATGCAGAAGCAGGAGAAAAACTGTGATAAAGAAATTGCTATTTTTCTGGGAAGTTTCTGAGAAATGCAAAGAGAAATCACATAATCAAGAAACTGAAACAATTATCTTGTCCTCTTTCTCCACTGTGCATTTGTTTTAAGCAGCAGTGAGACCTTAAAATCAAGATGTTAAACTCCAACAATAGAAATAGCTATGGACCTTTTGATAGCACAGTGGTGAAAAGAGGGGACTTAGGAATCAGAAGGATTTTAACTGGAATCCCAACATAACATGTGAAGTTAGCCAAATTAACCTCTTTATAACTCTGGCTTTTTAATCTGTACAATGGGGGATGATAAATGTACCTACCTCATACATTTATTCTGAAGGATAAATTAGGTAATACCTGAAGCACCTAGTACACAGCCTGTTTCATTAAAGGATAGCTTAACCACCTCCTCACCCTCATCTATAGCCCTGTCTTGGAGATTAGCAATGCATGTCACTGCAGGGCTTCTCAGAGCCTCTGATATGCTAAAGAAAGAAACACTGTTTAACTTTATTCAATGCATTATTTTCTAAACTTCTTGATCTATAGAACCTTTTCTCTCAAAGTACTTAACATCCAAAATATAATTTAGAAAACTCTGATTGTCATGCACTTGATAACTTGTCTCTCTCTCTTCCTCCCTCTCTCTCTCTCTCTCTCTCTCTCTCTCTCTCTCTCTCTCTCTCTCTCTCTCTCTCATTTTATTACACTGGCATCATATTTTAACTGTATCAAAGTTTCATCAATGTCAAGGAGTGACTAAGCCAGTTATCTCACTGTGATAAGAACAGAATGTTTTCCACTTCCCTAGTCAACCTCCAAACCCCAGAGGCTCTTCCCACCCCAGCCAAATCCCTTTGAAAATGATTCAAGGGGCCTATAATTGTCACTCAACCTCATTTGCTGGACCAAATCTGGAGGAGAGAACCCCCTGAGTTAGGTGGCCCAGGGTACTGTCCCCAGGTGGGGGGAGCAGGGGAGAAAAAATGGTAGCCATTTTTACATTGTTTTGTATAGTATTTATTGATTCAGGAAACAAACACAAAACTCTGAATAAAATGACTTGGAAACTAAAAAAAGAAGAACAGAATGTTTTCAACTGTGGTGACAAACATTTTATTTATATTTCTTTGTACTAATATGGTACCTTTTATATCAGGTTAATCTGACTTCAAAGTATAGTGCTACAAACTAGGTTTATTCTCTTTATTTACTTTCAGAAATAACTTATTTATGAAAGGATAAAAACACAATTGAGACAGATTCGTGTATGTTTTTATAATTAGTATACAGGCCTTAGTACAGAGGTTAGCTTTTGTAATACTTCATACAGGAGGAAATTTATTTTTTTCAGTTAGTAGAATGTTCTTATTTATGAATTTTTTTATTCTAAATGATACAAGAATTTCTGCAGAGGCATACCAAATTCTCTTTCTTCAATAATAGGGATACCTAATAGAATACTAATTGAACTTCTGTAACTTTTGCACCCTTGGGTTCTTGTAGCCAGGTCAAAATGAATATCTCAATATAATACTCTTCCTAATTTTAATGATTGATGCAATTTCGAACCTAATTCCCCTATCTGAAACTATACCTGAAGAGAATGTATGCAGAAAGAGGTTCCAATTTCAACAAAAGTTTGAACACCCCTTTATGCCCAGCACTGTGCTGGATGTTGTGGTAGTAAAAGAGTGAGCAAGCAAGGGGTAGCTAAAGATAAACAATGATGTGATCCATTCCTTCCAGGGGGCTCATATTTTCAGGCTCTGTTACATTTTTTTGGCTAATAATGATATTTTACTCTGGCGCTCAAATTTTAATTTATATAGGGCTTTTTTGTACACAAAAATGGCCCTCGCTAGAGTTTGACAATATTTAAGGTACAGAGTACATGTCCGTCCCTTCCATACATTCTTGTGCTGGTTTTACCGGGTCTGAAAGGTGGAGGGTAAGGTGGCAAGTGGTGGAGGCCATGTCCCAATTTCATTGTAAGTCTAGGCCCTAGCTTGGTTTTGTGCTCATATTTTTACCCCTGGGTACAGCAACAGTTTATTCAGTGGAATTCTCCTTCCTAAGGTCTCACATTGCAGGAAAACATGACCAGTTTATACAAGGACAAAGGATCACCATAATATATTTTATTAATTTTATTAATTTTATTTTTACACCATAATTTCTAATGTTCATTTGTATAAGTTTTCTGTCACTGAAACCTTTAAATCTCCTGTTTATCCTTTTATACTGCCCAACAAATATCTTTCTATTTTTAAGCTGCTGTGTGCGTATTGTTAGTCAGTGGTGGCTTCACCTTGTACCAGCAAATATTCTTATCAGATACTAAACAGCTCTGGATATTGCACAATTTATTATCCCAAAGAATTGAATACATTGATGCTGTGGAGTTAACTGATTAGTATTCCTCCAGAAAACATTAATAAATACCAACAAAAAATGTTGAATTTCATTTGTACAAACCTTACTAACTCCAAATAAAAACTATAATAGAAAATTTTAGCATAAAAATTTTAATACAATTATAGGCTACCTGATTAATTAAATAACATCCATACTACAATTTTTGCATGGCCTTGCAATAGAATATCTTATTATTTTCCTTTCTTCAATATCCACACAAATTTAAGGTTGTGTAGACGCATAGCCTGTCCAACTGCTTTAAGACGTCTCTTTTATGTCCTCTGAATCTCCTCCTAAGTGCCCAAACCACCCGTCTCCTATTGAACCAAAATGACTGGCTTCTAACTTGAGCTTAGGGCTAACATGACATCTGTCCTAGCTCCTGAATGTAAGTGAGCAACTGAGGTGTAGTCAAGCCCCATTTAGAGAGGGATTATTGCCACCATTAGTGCTGCTCTGGCAGTATGGTAATTTCAATGGGATCAGCACTGTGGCGGTATGCGTCACACTAAACCCAAGGCCTATAAAGTAGGATTAGTGTTTAACTTTTTATCTGTGTATATGAGTATGTGATACATCCTTACTGTAGGCAGATATGTCCTGTCAAGATATGCCATCTTTGAATGTAGAGAGGAGGTGTACCTTAGACTCTTTTCATCACAATTATCTTTAAGAATGAATTTGTTTTCAGATCGAATCAAGATTCAAATTATCATTAAATATAGCATACTTAAAATTGCATTCATCAGACATTTATTTGACATGTGTTATGTGCCAGGCCCTCCACAAGACATAGATATAGTGATGAAAGACCTAATCCCTAACCTGAAAGAGTTAATAGTTTAGTGAAACTCAAGTAAACCAGATAACCTCAAGGGAAGTCTGCACCAGAGAGTGTAAAAGCTGAATGTCTAATCCACATGGGCCAGGATCATATAAAAGGAGGTTGGACTTTATTCTGTAGGTGAAATGGAGCTCTTTAAGGGCCTTTAGCAAATGAATAATATGAATATTTTTCCCTTTTAGAAATACTTATCTGTAGCTATGAGGAGAATGAATTGGAGGGCTAAGACTGGTGGATTGGAGACCAGTTGGGAGGTAGATATAGTGATTTAGATGAGAGACAGAGGTGACAGTTGAGTTGTATTATAACAGGAAGGCAATGGGCCTGTTTCTGATATAGCTACTTTTCAAACTTATCTATGTGAAATACATACTGATAAAAACAAAATAATTCTATTGGCAGAGATTTTCTATGCAGGGCAAAGGATTACCACGGATCTGATCAGAATGGCTGCACCACTATCTTAGAGCTCCTTGACAAAAACATCAGTCAAACTATAATCAAACTCCAGCCCAATATTTCTAAAAATATGGGCCACAGCATGCAGCCAAAGAACCCACGGAACTTGTTATACTGCAGATTCCCCAGCCCAACCTTAGACATACTGAATCAGGGAATGGGGTCCTGGGAGTTCATTGTTTTAACAAGTTTACCAGGTTATTCTCATGCATAATCAAGTTTGTAGATCATCAGTGTAGCCCAACAGTTTTCAAAATATGATCTGGGCCCACTGGTCCTGGAGAATCTTTCAGGGGTCCATGAGGTCAAAACTATTTTTATAATATGTAGACATTTTTTGCCATATTCACTGTATTAACATTTACACAGAGGGTGTAAAAGCAGTGGACAGAAAAACTTCTGGCACCTTAGCACAAATTAAGACAGAGGCATCAAACTGTATTGTATACTATGCCTCCATGCAGTTATTTTAAAAAGAAAATGTCAGTTTCATTTAAGAATGTCCTTGATGAATCAGTCAGAATTAATTATATTATCCTATTATTTATCCTACCCTGTCATACACAACTTTTTTGTATATTATTTGTGATAAATTGGGAAGTAGGCATAAAGCACTCCTGGAACATACCAAAGTATGATGGTTGGCTGAAGGAAAAGCACTTGTATGACTGAGTTGTGAGCTGAACTAGCTGCTTTCTTCAAACATCTCCTTTTCAACTTGAAGGAACTACTGACAAACAGTACTTGTTTAGACTTGGATATTTGGAAGACGTTTTCTCAAAAATGAACTAAGTGAACCTGTCATTTCAAAGAAAACAAATGACATTATTTGTTACTAATGGTAAAACTTAAGTGTTAGAGCAAAAAATTAGAACTTTAGAAAACTTATCCACCATGGGAGCTTGACAATTGCCTAATACTTAGACTTTTCTGATGAAATCTGTGGTGATACAGTATAAAAAAATAACTCATTTTTTATATTGTATTATCTTGAAATGAGTCACCATTTCTGAGATCTGCATAACTCAGTGAACCAGTACTTTCCAAATGACCAATTTGTGATACTACAAAACCATGCATAGATAAATGATCCATTTAATATACGAGATCAATGGATTTTCATTTAACACAGTTCATTGGTATGGTTTCAAATTCTACTTGCACCTAACATTTAAGAAACTACCGCTTGTTCAGTTTTGGTACAGTATCAAAGAAGAATATCTACAATTTTTTGACAATGCTATTAAAACACTCCTCATTTTTCTAATTACATATCTGTGTAAGTACAGATTTCCTTCTTATATTTCAATCAGAAGAACAGAACACAATAGATCTAATGCAGAAGCAGATATTAGGTATAATAAGTAACCTAGAGATGATTTAGAGTCTGACATTAAAGAGGCTTGTACAAATGACAATGCCACCTTTCTTATTACATATTTTTTTGGGGAAATATAATTATTTTAACTAAAAATATGTTAATTACATTAACATGTATTTATGACTTACAGTGAATGAATACTTTAAAAATTCCTCAGTGTTAATTTATAATATTGTAAATATGAATACAAATAATCTACATAAACACAATTTTTTTGGCACACTCAGTGACTTTAAAGAGTACAAAGGAGTCCCGAGACAAAAAACTTAGAGAAATGCTGATCTAGCCCTTGGGTCCTCAACAATATGCTAAACATATTACTGCTGGAAATTAGAATAGTCCAGGCAGGACTAGGATTTTTTTTCTTTCTTTTTTTCAGATTAAGACTAGTTGTTTAATGGATATAGAGTTTCAGTTTAGCAAGATGAAAAAAGTTCCAGAGATTGTTTGCACAACAGTGTGAATATACATAACACTACTGAAGAGTACACATAAAAATGGTTAAGATGGTACATTTTATGTATATTTTACCACAAATTTTTTAAAAAGATTTTATTGGGGAATTGGGGAAAGGAACAGCGTTGGGGAATCGGGGAAGGGGAACAGACAAGTTGCTGTCCTTTTGTTCTCACTCTAGTTGTGGAGGACGTCGCTTCACTGGCCCATGTTGGTATTATCATTGCACTCTTCCCGGGTGTGGCAGATTGGTCGCCAGCCTCTGGACGGCCGCTCACAGTGGCTCTTGGCAGCTCACATCAGCTGCCGGCCGCTCATGCTGGCTGCCAGCCCCACACAGTAGCTTATGGCAGCCCACTGCAGCAGGGGCTGAAGCCTACGCCATCGTCGGCGACTCACAGCAGCCCAGCTCCAGGTCGAGCTGTATTCACCATCTTACCTGTAGAGGGCACAGCGCCACTGGCCCTAATGTGGGATCCGAACTGGGGCCCTGCTGCTCAGAGCTGGTGTACCAAGCCAATTCTTAACCAACGCGCCACTTGACCGGCCCTACCATAGTTTTTAACAATCAAGAAAATTAAGGAACATTCCAGAAAATATCTTCAATAAATCATCAAATACAAAGACTGTGGAACTGTTCCATATTAAAGAAGACTAAAGAGACCTGACAACTAAGTATACTTTGTGTGATTCTGGATCAGGAAATACATATATATGTATAAAGTAAAATATTGGGACGATTGGTTTAAGTATGAATAAGGTCTACAGATCATAGTATTGTATCAATGTCATCTTCCTGGTTTGGATAATGTACTGTGGTTATGTTAAAGAATGTTCTTGTTCTTAGGAAATATCCACAAATATTTTGGGAGTAAAGGGCCATTGTGTAAGTAAATTACATTTTTAAAATTTTATTTTTACAAAATGTATTGGGGTGACACTGGTTAGTAAAATTATATAGGTTTCAAGTGTACAATTCTATAACACATCATCTATATATTGCATTGTGTGTTCAGCACCCAGAGTCATTTCTTTTTCCGTCACCATATATTTGACCCCATTTAGGATTTTTAAATAAGAATTCTAAGAATTATTTACCTGTGAGTATGACATGTCATCCACAAATTATGCACCTGTGACCTTTAGAACAGTGTTGTTTCATTCCCTAGTGTCTTTAATATGCTGTATCCTAAGGATGCCGTCTACTACCAGAAATTTTTTGGGGGTGCTATATCAAATCGTGACTAATTTCTTAATGTAGTATAGTTGACCCTCCATATCTGTGAGTTCCTCATCCACAGATTCAACCAACTGCAGATCAAAAATATTCAGGAAAAAATGTTATGTTGTTGCTGATGCGTACTATGTAGTTAGGCCTACAATGGTTGGGTCTGTACTGAACATGTACAGACAGTTTTATTGTCATTATTCCCTAAACAATACAGTATAACAACTATTTACATAGCATTTATATTGTATTAAGTATTATGAATAATCTTGAGATGATTTAAAGTATATGGGAAGATGTGCATAGGTTATATGCAAATACTATGCTATTTTATATAAGGGACTTGAGCATCTGCAGATTTTGGTATCTATGGGGGATCCTGGAACCAATCCTCCAGTGATATGAAGGACAACTGGATTGCCTTCGACACCTACAGCAGAAGTATTTGGGGGTGCAGGGAAGAAAGAAAGGCAACATGATGGTGTGACTTTGTTTTATTTGTTGGCTTAAAAGACTGATAATAATAAAAGGTGATATTGGTCATCTTCACTGCCACCAGCCCTTCTCCAAAAAGATGATATGTAATAACCCAGAATGTTAAGAACCATTGCTTTAAGTTAAAGCCTTGGTTAAAGCCTTTAACCAACAGCTTACCTATATTAATGCCTATTTCTTATCCCGAGCAGAATACAATTTAACTAAAGGCTAGTTAATAGCATAATGATATATTAAAGGGGGTGTTCAGTATTGACTTGTCTCATTTCCAGTGAACCACAGACATATATTTCCAATACTTTAGTGAAATCATTTGTATATGAGTATGTTTTTGTTGAGGTGAAATTTAGAACTTTTTTTTTTCACTCCAGAGAGCTGCTATGGAGCAGTCAATTTTAGAAACCTAAATTAGGTTAATCTGTGGCTGACAATAATCAAATGGGGGAAAATTGTCAGAAAACAGGAATTTGAAGACAGAGGGGCTAGTTTGGCTTAAAAGTTTAGAGAACTTTTTGCTGGTATAAAAAATTCTACTTAGGGGACATATAAGATGGTGCCAGCTTCCTTCTGTGAACACATTAAAGTTACAACTAAATTATAGAACAATCTACCTGGAGAAACATCTGAAGTCTGGCTGAACAGAAGTTTTATAACTAAGGATATAAAAATGAAGCCATGTTGAGACTGGTAGGAGGGGCAGAGATGTGGAACAGGTCAGCCTCAAACCTCCATGTGGTGGTTGAGAATCTTGAGGGATATCTCAGCCACAGAGGTACCTACCCCCTGGCAGGGAATGGGGCCCCAGGCCCACACCAGGCTCTCCAGCCCAGAGTACTGGTGCCAGGAAAAGGAACCTCCACAGCATCTTGCTGTAAAAAACAGTGTGGGTTCCAACAATCCAAGTGAGATGGAAGGCTGTGGGAAATCCAGATGTCCTCTTAAAGGGCCCGTGCACCGACTCACTCACAGGCACTCACCCTGGGTTATGGCAGAGCGATGGTGACTCGGGTGTTAGAGGCATATGGGGAGCAGACTGAGGTGTGTGGTTTCAGTGTGAGGGCTGGAGAGCAGTTGCCATTTTCCCTATGTGGAGTCCTCCTTTTATGCAGCTGGTGGGCGGGGACCATCTTTTGTGTGTTGAGCCCTCCCTGCATACCCATGGCCATCTGAACTGGTCTGATGAGCTTCCCTGGGACCCTGCCTCACCCAACTTTCCCAATGCTGGAGGCACTTTCTCAAGGAGCAGCCATTCCCACTCATATTGAACTCTTTCTTGGAAAACTATCAGAGTCCGTGGGCCTCAGAGAGTTGGTGACTGGCCATGGTGTGCTCTGAGACTTTTGCCAAGTAGCTCCACACTCAGCACTAGCACCAAACCAGAATCTATATTAACCTGATGACCACAACTCTTCCCACTTTAGTGACTCCCTGAGTCCCTGCCTCACCCAACTTGCGTGCTGCATGAGGCTCTACCAAGGGCTGAACCTTAAGGGAGCCAGCAGGTGTCAGCAGTCCTTGGGGTGTCCTGGCTTTTTCGGAGCTATCTCAGGCCTGATACTGGTGGCAGCCTTCCTCAGTTCACAGTGTAGCCTCCCTCATTTGCCTCCAGGTTTAACACAGGCAGCAAACAACCACAGATCCCTTTGTAGCTCCTACCTTGTAGTCCAGACTGATCCCAGGCAGTGGATGACCTGGACCTGCACCAGAGCCCTTCTCAAGAGGTCCCAGAACCAACACATTTACAGATTAGCTTAAGACTACAGCAGAGCACAATTAGCCCCACAAGTGGCACACAAAAAGGGTGGTCTCAACAGGCACCAGAGCCCACTGTGGTAAATCCCACTCAGTTGGGTAAGCCCCCTGCATAGTAGCCCATAAACTGTGGACATGGCCAAACACCACAGCCAATCAGCCTGAGGGCCAGTCCCATCCCCTGATGTGCCAATAGCAATCAAGGCTCAACTATAACACAAAGGTACACACGACCCACACAAGGGACACCCTTGAGCACCCAGAGTAGGTGACCAGGGAGACTGTGCCCGGGCCCCACAGAGCGCTACATAAGGCCACCCAGCCAAGATTCATAGATACAGCAGATCTACTAATACTTAGAAACAAACACAGAGAGGCTGCCAAAATGAGGAAACAAAGAAATTCATCTGAAATGAAAGAACAGGAGAAAACTCCAGAAAAACAACTAAAATGAAATGGAGGCAAGCGACATCATAGATACAGAGATCAAAACAATGGTTATAATGATGCTCAAGGAACTTAGTGAGAACTTCAACAGAGATGGCAAGCATAAAAAAGGACACAGAAACCATAAAAAAAAGAAGTGAATATAATAACTGAAATGAAGAATGCAGTAGAAGAGTCACCAGCAGACTAGATGAAGCAGAGGATCGCATCAATGATTTGGAAGACAAGGTAGCATAAAACACCCAATCAGAACAGCAAAAAGAAAAAAGAATCCAGGAAAATGAGCATAGTTTAAGAGACCTCTGGGACAACATCAAGCATAATAATATTTGCATCATAGGGGTACCAGAAGGAGCAGAGGGAAGGCAAGGGATTGAGAACCTATTTGAAGAAAAAATGACTGAAAGTTTCCTAACATGGTGAAGGACATAGGCATACAAATCCAAGAAGCACAGAGAGGTCCCAAACAAGAAGAACCCAAACAGGCACACACCAAGACACATCATAATTAAGATGGCAAATGTTAAAGACAAAGAGAGAATTGTAAAAGCAGCAAGAGAAAGGCAAGTAGTAACTTATAAGGGAACTCCCATAAGATTGTCAGCAGATTTCTCAACAGAAAATTTGCAGGCCAGAATGGATTGGCACAAAACATTCAATGTAAAGAAAAGTGAAGACCTACAACTAAGACTAATCTACCCAGCAAGGCTATCTATCATTTTAAATTGAAAGACAGATAAAGAGCTTCCCTGTCAAGAAAAAGCTAATGGAGTTCATCACCGTTAAACCAGTCTTACAAGGAATGTTAGAGGGACTTCTTTAAGATGAAAAAAATCAAAATTATGAATAATAAAATGGCAATAACTGTATATCTGTCAACAATTACTTTTATTTATTTTTNTTTCCACAAAAGGAATTCTGGATGTTCTTTGGAATTTCATGGTATGTATCATATTTTGTGGTTTTCAACAGAGTAGCAAGTAGAAAAACAAATTTAACTTGGGATTGTACATGAACTTTGACTGGCTTTTCCAAGTAGATAGGAATAAGTGAAATGAATAAGCCAAGTAATTCTGTTGTAAGTTTTGAACTGTATACTACTTGTATTTGAGTTTTGACTCTGTAATGTCCAGTGGTGTACTGGACTCATATTTTCTCAACTCCCATATTTTCCCAAGTCCACATTCATATGGCCATGAAAGTAGTATTTACACCATGGAAAGTGGCACCTGATTCAAATCAAGCATTCCTACTTCCCCCCCCACACACACTCCTAGAACCAGTTGTTGATCATTTACCACGACCATCCCCTCCCCCCCCACAGCCCAGAATGTACCTATTTAATTTTCATTTTTGCAGTCAAATAATAGCTTTAGGCTTCACTGAAGATAGAAAACTGGTTGTAGAAAAAGGTGGTGAAGAGCAGAGGCACTGAAGCAAAACTGCCTGGGTTCAGATATCAGTTGTGCACTTATTAGCTTGTGTTATCTTAGGCAAGTCAGTCAATTTTATCTTTAATGGGATAATAGCAATGCCTACCTTGTAGGGTTGATGTGGAGATTAAATATGTTAAATGCATGTAAAGCACTTAGTTTATAGATAAATCTTATCTGGCAACCTCAATTATCCACAGCATAACCAGCATTCAGGAAGTAAACAAAAATGTCACTGAGCAACCAATATAAATATCAGAGGGTACTTGCACTGAAGCCCTCAAGCTCTCTCTCTGGAAGTTTGTTTTACTCTTTCTTCAGACCCAAGCTTGGTTGAGTTTTCGGTAGACGGTAGGATTAGAAAGAGAAGAGAGATACTGCTAGAAGCAACAAGTGAGAACCTCCTTCCTCCAAAGAAAATTACTCAGTGAGGGTTCAAAAATGAGTCAAATTGAATGATCTCTATGGTCCATTCCTGCTCCAAAAATCTATGACTGTGGTGAAAAATCATAACAGTTTGGGGACAAATAACCTTACTACTATATTAAATAATGGCTTACAAAGATGATCCACTGTCGATAATAAATCATAATCAGTATTTCCTAGAGGTAGGAAAATCAGGCACTATAGGTTACTTTTCTAAATGTCCATTCAAAATTGTTAAAATTAAATATTTGTGTAAAACTTTTTATTACTTGAAAATTTTATTTATATGGAACACCTGACAGTACCAGATAAAGGAAAGCATTATTGTAGTTAATTAAAAATGATTTTTGCCCTTAAAAGGTTGTTAGAGAGGGAATATGGCATGCCAATTGAAATACAAAGCAAAATGGAAGAAGTTAAAACCAAGTGACAAAAACAAAGGGAACATTTACATTCTCACTTGGAACTTGGAAAATTAACATAGGAGGCAACATTTGAGCTGGGATTTGAGTAATAAATAGACAGGCAGAGAAGAATGGTGGAAGTTTCAGAGCAGACGTAGGACATTTTAGACTGAGGGAACAGAAGGAACAAAAGGAGAGTTATGAAAAGTGAATGACAATTGTCAATCCCATGTGGCTGGATCTGAGTGTTCATGAGATGGGGGTGTAGTGGAGATATATCCAACTTGAAAGGCTAGTTGAGACCAGGTCATATAACACTTTAAATACTAGGCCAAGGAGTCAGACTTTAATAGGTAATAAGGAGTCAGTAAAGACTTCTGGGGCCGGCCGAGTGGCACAATGGTTAAGAACTGGCTTGGGACACCAGAGGTCCCCGGTTCAGATCTCACATATGAGGGCCAGTGACACTGCCCTCCACAGCTAAGATGCTGAACAACAGCTCAACCTGGAGCTGGGCTGCNCGGGGAAGAGCGCAATGATGGTGCCAACTTGGGCCAGCGAAGCAACATCCTCCACAACTAGACTGAAGAACAAAATGACAGCAACTTGTCTGTCCCCCTTCCCCCAATTCCCCAGCACTGTTCCCATCCCCCTAATTCACCAATAAAAATCTTAAAAAAAATAATAATAATAATAATGTCTACTTTCTTTCAAAGAACAAAGGCATGGTCCACAATGGGGAAAAAATAATAAGAAAAAGATACTAGTAAGCCATGTAGATAGAGACTTCAATATAAATGACAATTCACTCATGTATACAGACATTTCCCAAGTTTTTGGAATAATAAAATAAATAAAAATCATTTCCTTATTAAAAAAAGATAAGCGGTTTAAGTTATACTGGATGCAGGAACTTGTGTTTTTTGTTTAAGCAATTAAGGTCAAGATTAGCTATTCTTGATCACTAAATTGTCAAATATAAAATGGTATTAATACACTAAAATTGTAAAAATGAGAGCTTTTCTGCTATTCAATTCTAAAAATTTATTTATCAGCTATAACACATTAAAACCTATGAATAAATACTTGATTTATCTGCTTTAATCAGATAGTCAGGCATTTAACTAATATGTTTTATAATTTGTCTTAATGATTTTGCCTAACAATCCAGGGAGGAAAAGGATGTAAATAGGCTCACAATTATCTTTGAAACAAAGTACAGATTTAGAGATTCAGATCCTGAAATGACAGCTGTTCTGTGATCAGGGTTTAGGCCATAGAGGTTTGTTGTCCAATTAATGATCCGTTTTTCTCATCAGACACTTTTAACATAGTTTTCTTTTTTGGGGGGAGGGGGCGTGTGGTGGGGGATGGGTGCTATGTTTTTTTGGAAAAACAGAATGAAATTAATAATTGATTTGGAAATTCCATAAAGCTAGAAGAAGAAATATAGTCATATTCCTTTGCCAGACTTAACTTTAGAAATTCAGTACAGCCTTACCTCCTTGAGGCAAAAACTGCAACCCAGTGTTCTGTCCCACTTCAGTGTTATTTTTGCTACATTATGCTTCTTCCCTGGCTCAAACTCTAGTCTATTTCTGTTTATCAATTTTTAAATAAAGAGCACTACCAAATTCAGAAATATCAAAAACAAGTACAATTTGTTACTTTACAAATTATTGGACGCTGAAGGAAAAGACGTTTTCTATTTTATATAGGAAGATATCCTACTAACCCAGTATCAGTTCAGAATGTGCTTTGGAATTTTTTTTTCTACTACTGGCCATGGTGATGGATATGCACAATTCGTTTCATTGGCTTAGTTCATATTCTTCCCAGGGGTGAATGGCTAATATATAGGAGACATTTGCAAGTGCCTAGAAGGAAGGGATATATTTTATTTCTTTTTATAACTCCAAGGACTGGCATAGTGTCTGGAATGTGTGTAGATACTTTAAAAAAACTTAATTATTGAGATTAGAAGTGCTGTCTTCTGTATAAGTACTACACAAGAAGGGTAATTGAATGATAGCTTTGATCTTATTAGCACTATGTTTTAATCAACTGAGCTGTGCAACCCATATTTGATTTCTTGAGCCTGGTACCGTATTTTGCCATGTATAATGCACTCCTGTGTATAATATGCACCCATGTTTTTGGCCCAAACTTTCAGGGAAAAAAATCTTTCTTTTTAATTTAAATTTTTATTTGTTTACATTTAGGTACTTTTTTGTATTTTAAAGGAATTTTAGCATTTTTTAACATATTATGGTACAAGAAATTTTATGTAACAAATAATTACAAAACACAAGAACAGGTACAAGGTACAAGAAATTGTATGTACTGGTGACAAATTAACGATATTTACACATTATAGAAGGCCAAAAACTGAAGTTGGTCATAAGTTCAACTAAACCGATTACCATATTCCAGTGTATTATTTTGCATACAGATATTGTGATTGATTTCTAGAGTTATACTTTTAACTCATAAGCATCAATAAAAGAATTAAAACATATATATATATATATATATATATATATATATATACACAGAATTAGTACTACCCATACATAATGTGCATCCTTATTTTTCCCTCACAAATTTGGGCAAAAAAGTGCACATTATACATGGTAAAATACAGTACTTTCCAAAGGAGATAGTTGGTATAGTGAAATTTTAGATAGAAAAGTGGAAAGGTTGACAACTGTACAAGTCTATGTATTAATACATAAATATTGGTTTTAAAGATCAACTAAGCATGTTTTGAGGAAATAGCAATCATTTTAAAGATTGTGATTAAACTATTTCTATTTAATATGTTGTACTACTGTAGGAGAATAAACCAATAAGCCAAATTCTGCAGGGTAAAGAACATATAGTCAATGATATAGGTTGGTTATCAGTTAATTGAACTTGTTCTATTGAGGGTCTGAACTCTTATCTTCAAGGAAGATCAATTCTCATAATCATCTGAAGAGTGCTTTGAGTTTCTCTAGGAAGGAAATATCAGTACCCCAGCCTTTCAAATAGGCAAAAGACCATATATATATATATATATATATATATATATATATATATATATATATATATATATATATATATTTAAAGTTTACAGCAGAGGATAGTTTTATTAGAACAGAAAGTAACAGCTCTCAAAACGAGAGGGGGTCCCAACTGGAGTGCCGTGGCAAAATATTATATTTTAATCATCCTTTTGAAAAAATACCATTCTTTACATTTTCTAAATCTTGCTTAAGATGAGAAAAGCTTCTGGCCTTTATGTGTGCATTTTCAAAGTTCCCTTCACTTTCTATTCCTCAATACACCAGAAATTACAGAGGGTAAATATTCAGAATAAATTCTGAATGTGACCACATATATGGTGCTTATAATAAATGGTTAGCTTTACATACAGAATGTGTTTTGTGATGCTTTAAAAAGATCACATTTTAATTTGAGAGTTTTGGAATCAACTGAAGCATAATAATAGCCCCATGAGTCTCTAATGTTTTAGGGACACAGAAAGCTTAAGGGAAAAAAAGGCTCAGCAAGGCCTGCTTTAGCAAAACACACACACACACACANTTTTTCCATTTGTTTGTGTCTTCTTTTATTTCTTTCTTCAGTGTTTTATAGTTTTCAGAGTACAGGTCTTTTACTTCTTTGGTTAAATTTATTCCTAAATATTCAACAATTACTTTTAATGTGAATGGATTAAATGCCCCAATAAAAAGATGAGATGGTTGAATGGATAAGAAAACAAGACCCTTGGGCTGGTTGAGTGGCTCAGTTGGTTAAGAGCTCACCCAAGAGTGCGAGTTCTGAGCAACACGGTCGCTGGTTCAATTCTCACGTGGGCTTGAGCTGAGCTGCCAACAGGTGGCAGGATGGCTCAGCTAAAAAAAAAATAGAAAGAAAACAAGACCCCTACATATGCTGCCTACTAGGGACTCACTTCAGATTGAAAGACACACACAGACAGAAAGTAAAGGGATGGAAAAAGATATTTCATGAAAATGGAAATGAAAAAAAAAAAACAAGAAAAGCTGTGGTAGCAATACCAGACAAAACAGATTTTAAAACAAAGGCTATAACAAGAGACAAGGACCCAGTAACCCCACTTATGGGTATTTATCCAAAGAAACCCAAAACTCTACTTCAAGAGGACGTGTTCATCCATATGTTTATTGCAGCATTGTTTACTATGGCCAAGATGTGGAGATAGCCTAAGTGACCATTGATGGATGAATGGATAAACAGCAGGTGGTATATATATGCAATGGAATATTCCTTGGCCATGGAAGGGAATGGGTTTTTGCCATCTGCGGCGGCATGGATGGACTGTGCTGGGTGTAATAATTCTGACAGCGAAAGATGTGTCATATGATTTCACTTATAAGTGGAATCTAAATAACAAAATAAGCAAACATAAACAAACTCATAGTCACAGAAAACATTTTGATGGTTGCCAGATGGGAGGGGGATTGGGTGTGTGGATGAAAAACAGAGAAGGGATTAAGAATTACAAATTGGTAGTTACAAAATGGTCATGGGGATATAAAGTAAAGTACATGGAAATATAGTAAATAATATGTTAAGAAGTAGGTATTAATAAGTATGTGTCCAGGAGTGTACTAGTAGTAGGGGGATCACTTTGCAAATTATATAAATGTCTAACCACTATGCTGTACACCTGAAATTGATAGAAATTAATATTGAATGTCAACTGTAATTGACAAATTAAAAAGTGGACATGTTAAGGGGAATAAGAGGTCCAAATTTCCAGGAATAAAACAAATAAGTCATGGGGATGTAATGTACGGCATGGGGAATATAGTCAATAATGTTGTGATAGCACAGTACGGTGTCACATGGTTCCTTGACTTACAGTGATCACTTCTTTAGGCAAATAAATGTTGCATAACTATGGTGTAACCTTGAAACTAATATAATATTGTATGTTAGCTATATTTGTAATAAAAATCTTTTTTAAAATGCCACTTAGGACTGCTTGGTCTGTTGAGCTTTATATGACTTTGAAATACATTGACCTTCCCCATTTGCCCGAAGAGTTTGGGATATGGGGTTGGGGGGGAAAGTGAGCCTTTGAAAGCTACTGTGGACAAAATGAACATTTAGAAGTCCACTTGAATTGGTTCCAGATTTTCTAATGGAAGAAATGTTTGTTAGAGAATTATGTTGGAATTCTTCTCACCTAGATCTTATTCATTTCAGATATGAGTGAATTTGGAAGTGCTGACCTCATTGATTTGTCAGGGTGCTGGGCAGTGTTGAATGTGAGCTTAGTTTTAGAACAGCTACTTTGGCCTTCAATTGCCCTTACTACTTGTAACTCACTCATTGTAAATACTCTCTAATATTAAAAATTAAAAGCAGAATACTGGTTGAAAGAGATACTGAATAGCTTTCCCCACCTCCTTGTACTTTGTGTTTGAATGCCAAAGTGCTGTGAGCATGCCATCATGCTTAGAATATTTAATATATTGTAAAATTTTTAAGATATAGAGGAAAAACTGAGGGTTGCTAGATGGGAGTGGGTGGAGATGAGGGAGAAGGGGAAGGGATTAGACAGCACAAATTGGTAGCCACAATATTGCCACAGGGATATGAAAGACAGTTTGGGGAATATAATCAATAATGTTGTAAAGATTTTGTAGGGTGTCAGATGGACACTTGTCTTATTAGGGAGACCACTTCATGTGCGGTGAAGATGCCTGACCACTGCACTATACACCTGAAGCTGACGTTGAATAATATTGTATGTCAACTATAATATATATATATATATATATATATATATATATATACACATAGTCATGGGACGTGGAGTACAGCATAGGGAATAGAGTCAATGGAATTATAATAGATATATGTGATGTCAGAAGGGCAATAAATTGGGGGAGGGGGTTATCACTTTGTGAGGTGTGAAATGTCTAACTATTACATTGCTTTGTACATCTGAAACTAATTTATATATATATATATGTATATATATAAATGTATATATAAATGTATATATAAATGTATATTATATATTAAATGTATATATAAATATACAAACAAAATAATTTATTTTACATTTTGACACATTAATATTTAAATGTGGGGGGAGAAGTCCAGAAGCACAGAATTTACTACATAGTTTGCACTTGATAAATATTGTTCAGTGAATTTGTGTTCACAAATAAATAATTAAGATTAGACCAAAACCATATCATTAGCCTTTTAAAAGCCATGAAAGGGGTTGGCCACCAGCAGGATGCTAGACCAAATTTTTATATATTATGAATAATTACTAGAAAGTGTTTTTTTGCCAGTAGGGCCAAGAATAGACACTACATATTTATATAACATTTTAATTGAGTGATATTCAGTAACAGTAGTAAGAATCGCTACTGCCAATTTTATTACCTTTGTTCCTAAGATAGGCACATTAAAACATTTATTCATTGTTGAACACTTGAAATTGGAGTCTATATTTCTTCTGTTACTTGTTACCTTTTCCTAATCTGTCCCTTCTCCCAAAATACTTTAGATAGCAGAGTGAAAATGTGAAAACCTTGAGTCATATCGTGTTATTAATGATTTTTAAATAGGAAGTTCAAGAATTTCTTATAGGATTAAGTGACTGATACATTTGTACTATCAAGATAAGTGGTTTAATATTTGAGGCTGGATAGCAGCTCTATATGAAGACATCAGTGATATAAATGTGGACAGCATTGTGCTGGGTAGAGCAATGCCAGGAATTGACAGGACCAACAGATAAAACTGAAGCAATTAAGTTCCCACAAACACTTGACTTGGTGTTGAATCAACACTCTTCTTGGTAAACAGCTGTGTAGCAAGACATAAATGACAAATCTTACGTTTCCAATATATAAACCATGCTGGTTTAATGAAGGAACAGAATTCGTTTCCAGCTTTGTTTTCACAATGTGGGAGAAAAAACAAGTTGCTCAGTAATTTGAGTTTTACTTCAGAGATCATGTTAAAATTCTTTGTCTGCAAAATGTGAAAGGATTTAGAGATGAGCTTTGGCATGCTTCCAGCTTAATACCATCCCCCTTCAACACCAACAAAATTCTTACGACTGTAGGTGAGTCATTTTTGGAGGACATTTAATTCTCTTTTCCCACAGACTGTTTTCCAGGCATTCATTAAGAAAGCTTGGGCAAAGCCAGAAAGCTCTGTTTCAAGAGCTTCCAATCTTTCTGTTATTTTTAATTTCATATCCCCCACCTCAACACATAACACAAAATAACTCATGACTAAACATTATCTATCTTATTTTGTTTTGTTCCTTGAAGATATTCAATTGACCCTTCTCTGGAAAGATCTGAGGAAAATTTTATTAAATAATAATGTCTAGGGCCGGCCGAGTGGCGCGATGGTTAAGAACTCGCTTG
>NW_017731700.1:1416117-1450183 GCF_001890085.2 Hipposideros armiger
GCTGAACAACAGCTCAACCTGGAGCTGGGCTGCCGTGAGTCGCCGGCGCCGGCATAGGCTGCAGCCCCTGCTGCAGTGGGTTGCCGTGGGCTACTGTGTGTGGCCAGCAGCCAGCATGAGTGGCCAGCAGCTGCAGTGAGCGGCTGTCCAGAAGCTGGCGACTGACTGATCTGCCTCACCCGGAAAGAGCACAATGATAGTGCCAACGTGGGCCAGTGAAGCAACATCCTCCACAACTAGACTGAAGAATAAAATGACAGCAACTTGTCTATTCCCCTTCCCCCAATTCCCCAGCACTGTTCTCATCTCCCCAATTCCCCAATAAAAAATCTTAAAAAAAAAAAAAGACTTCTGAGCAGGGAACAGGCATCCAACCAAGGGATGGCAAAAGTCAACCAAAAAGGTAAACTCTGATGGAAATTTAAGGGAAGGGGGGAAATTGGATATTCAGCAACCAGTTAGGAGGTTAATGAAGTAGTTCATGTAAAGATATCATGACGGCCTATATTATATAGGCAGCAGGAATGGAAAGAAGAATCTGATAATAGGAGATGCCAAGGAAGTAGCATCTACATAACTTAGTAGGATAGCAGTAAGTATTCAAACATGATTCTGAGGTTCCTGAACTAGGTGACCAGATGGTTGTGATGCCGTTAACTGTGATAGGGAACAGTGGAGGAAGAAAAACTTTTAAATAGTTGCAGGGGCATGGAAAGAGGACATATATAATAATGATTAGAAATAGATCTTTCATGTGATTAGAAATTTAATTCAACAGATAGTTGGACTAGATATAGCTTGTATGAATATGAATTGGGGTGATTGAAGCACAGCATTTTTCATTATGTATAGACAGTGTATTTCTTGACTATCCTTGTTTTTTAATCTCAATCTGACCACAGTGGCCAGTATGTTCCTGAGCATTCACCCCTGCCACCCACCTCATATCTCCTAAAAGAATGAAAACGTATTTCTATTAGTCAAAAAAATTCAGAAGGACACATTTGTGATTAAAAATAAATCTTTAAAAATATTATGTATTCCCAAACCTAATTTTTAGAATTATCCATGCCTTCAAAGATTATACAGGTTACAGTATCAAAAATGAATGCTAGGTTACATAGTTAATCAAAATTTTATAACCAGAAATCTTCCTGACAGATGGCTTGTAGAGAAAAGACAAAGTTTATACTTTTAGTGCCAAAGCTAGAAATTTAAAGCCCCAAGTAAATAGAAAAATGAAACACTGTCTTGCAAAATCACCAATTCTCTAGACCCATAAAGGATATTTGGTCATATACAGATAGAGGAAAAAGTTGCAACAGCAGGCATTTCAGACTCCTTCACTTCCCATTGCTTTTGAGATTTTTTTCCCCATGTAAACAAGAAGAGAATGAGTCGTCAATATCTACCAAATGAGTGATTGCAAATGAGTCAGCAAAGTTATAAAAGCGTTTAACTAACTGGCTATCATAAATAAAAATATTGTCTTTTAGAACTTTAAAGACCTGTAATTATACCTTATGAATATATATATATTTTAATATGTACCTTCAAGTAAGGAGAGGATCTTGATATTTTGAATACTTTGGCAACTGGGAGCAGTAAATTTAAGGGATTGCCTGGGTAATAATTCTGCTATGTACATTGCTTTTTAAGGTTTGTACTCTTAATTTGATTACTTAAATTGTGGATACTATTTTAATATTGTACTTTTGTATTTAACTTCTAGTCTGAAGGTCCTTTTAGAATCGTGTGTGTGTGTGTGTGTGTGTGTGTGTGGTTTTGTTTATTCCAGATTAGTTTGATCATTAACCAAGATAGTACCTTAACCTAATATCAGTGGGAGGTTTCTCTGGTTGGTAAACTCTTTACATTCAAAGAACTCTATTATTTTGCTTAAGATTATTGGTCTCAGGTCATATAAACTAGAAGGAATATAAACCTTGATAAGCATTGAAATGGCATGAGTCATCTGACATTCTCACAACATTGGAAAAGAAAATGTTTGTCCTTTGTGTTTTTCACAGCATTTATATAGCTGGGCGGTAGGGAGGAGAAAGATTAGTGGGGAGTTAAAGAGGGAAGTGTTACAGAGATTAGACCTTTAGGCTGTTAACCGCAATGGTCGATGGTCATTGATACCAATTAACGCCAACTGGAATCCCCAATTTGGGGTGCAGTGAAGGGGGCGGATACTTTATTCAGGGCAAACAGCTCAACTGTGATATAGACAGCTGGAGAAAAGCGTAGCTGTGAGGTAGCCCTGGGCATGAAACAGCCCCAGTGTTGCAACTCAGGCCTTCTCCAGAGAGACATCTTAGCTGGTATAGCTCCAGCCAGGGAAATGCTTAAGTGCAAAAGGAAAGTGCTCTCCAAGGGCAACAGGGGAGCTTACTTACATAGAGAGAAGTCCTGGTCCCTGGTCCCTGATTGATCCACTCTCATGCAAATGAGGACTCCAAATCCTCAGTTTGGTTGGTCCAAAAAGCACTGTCCTGATTGATTAATGAAGATGTTAATAAGGTTGTAACTGCACAGCTACGATTGGATGGGGAATATCTCAGTCATATTGGTTGAAATACGATCCCAGGAACTCCTTTATAAGGTTGGCTCAGATGGCAGGAACACAGTGCAGGCAGACAGTTAAGGGCAGGCTTCTCCCTGATGCACGGCTTGTATGAGAGGCCCTTGTTCAGCAATGACTGCTAGGTTCCATTTTTATATTTCAGCCCAGTCAGCCACCAAGAGCCCTTCTTAGTAGGTATCTTCATTCTCAGGGTCAACACAACTAGGACTTAGACTACTGGACCAAGTAATTAATTTAGCCTAATTTTTGAATTGATTTTAGTTGGTGTTGAATACTAACATACATTTCTATCAATTTTATTTTATATTCATTTCTAACCACCTCAGGTCCATGAAAAACCTTACAGTACGTTGGACAAATTTTATATTGCTTTTGAGGATATAGAAAAATGGCATCTATATTACATTTGGGCTTATAAACATTATTTTTCTCAAATTACTAACCTTGATATATAAATCCTTACACTTTTTAGTAGTGAGCTCCTGAGGTAATCTGTCCTACCTTATAAATTGGGAAATGTATAGTTAAAATATTTCTGTCTTTTCCAAATCTCAGATTCCTTAGGATGTAAGCCCTATTTTTTTACCATCCAGGGGACTACTTGTCTTACAGAAAGCCTTCATATAAGAGGCAAATTAGGCTCCAGACTCAACTTATTGGAGGTTAACCTAAAGAGAGTGGAGGTATGTGTTATATATCACAGCTTCCTTACTAAACTATGCGTTCCTTATTAAACTATGAGTTCCTTATTAAACTATGAGTTCCTTAAGATTAGTAACTAAGTCTTGGCATGTTTATATCCCCTATAATTTATATATGCATATTAAGTGCCTGATAACTGTTAATTAAATAAATGAGTATCCTTCCTTTGTCTCATTGGGAGTCATTTAAAATCACTTTAGCACTTGGATTTTTATACTAAAAATGCTTTACCAAATTAAAACTAAATTCCTTTTCTTTTACAGGTGCAGGAGACATTGTTGCAATCATGATTGGCAATCTGAAAGGCACAAAAATTCTACAATCAATTCAAAGAGGCATACAAGTAACAATGGTCATCGAAGTAGGGAAAAAACATGGCCCTTGGGTGAATCACTATTCAATTTTCCTCGTTTCTGTGTCCTTTTTTATTATTACGGCAGCAACTGTGGGCTATTTTATTTTTTATTCTGCTCGAAGATTACGGAACGCAAGAGCTCAAACCAGAAAGCAGGTTTGTAAAGGTCCTTTCTTCCAATTTAAAAATAATTTACTGTATTAACTTTAGTTTTGAAGTCATGCATTTTAATATATTTCGCTTGATAGACAATAATCCATGCATATGTTTTACAAAACCTAGTAATTTTAAAAACTATATCAGCTTATAGCCTCTCAAATCTTTTATTTTCCATAAATTGTCTATGGCTTTAATCCTACCTAATTAAGTCTTCTAAAACCTCATTATGGAGCACAGCCAGCATTTAATTATATATGGGTATAAATACATATGTTTTTAAAATAGCTTTTGTCTAAATTACAAAAGCACTTCGTACTCAATATAGAAAATATAAAAATTAGAAAGTACAAGGGAGTATTTAATCTCTTCTTATGGCAGAGTAGTATTCCGTAGTAGCTAAGCAAAATAAGTCAGACAGAAAAAGTCAAGAACCCTATGACTTCACTCATATGTGGTATATAAAACTGAAAGCAACAAACGAACAAAACAAAAAAACAAAGAAACAAAAACTCATAGACACAAACAACAGTTTAGTGCTTACCAGAGGGTAAGTGGGGGGAAGGGAGGCGGTGGTACAACAGGGTAAAGGGGGTCAAATATATGGTGATAGAAAGAGAACTGACTCTGGGTGGTGAGCACACAATGTGCTATATAGATGATGTATTATAGAAATGTACAATTGAAGCCTATGTATTTTCACTGAATATTATCGCCCCAATACATTTAATTAAAAAAAGAAAGAAAGAAAGCACAGGGAGTTTGCAAGACAGGTCCAAGATGGTGGATTAGATAAATGATATGCCTACTGCATCCTGCATCCCAGGATTGCACCAAAATTACAAATAAATTATAGAACAATTAAGCTCAGGAATCATCTGAAGACTAGCTGAACAGAAGAACCCCTATAACTAAGGATATAAGGAAGAGGCCGCATCAAGACTGGTAGGAAGGGGGAAGACATGACGCAGGCTGACCCCAATCCCACAGAGGGTGGTTGAACACCTGGAGGGACACCTTGGTGACATAGGTTCTCCCTGAAAATGGAGGGGTCCCAGCCCCATGCCGGCCTCCCCAGCCCAGGGGTCCTGTGCCTAGAAGATGAGTTCCCATGGCATCTGATAGTGAAAATCAGTGAGGACATTGTCTGCCCTTCCTAGTGGGGAGAAGAGCACCTGGAAACCCAGACAACCCTCCTGTAGAGTCATCACATGCACTCACTCACTTATGGGCACTCACCTTGTCTGTGGTGCAGGGACAGCAGCTCAAGAGGCCTAGGGACATGCAGGGAAGAACTGAGTTGTGTGGCTTCGGCACAGGAGCTGGAGGGACAGGAGCCATTGTTGTCCCTATGTGGAGTCTGACACACATGTGGTCTACAGGAGGACACAATATTTTCAGGGTTAAGCCCTCCCTCAAAGGGCCAAGTCTGGGACCACGTTTGTCTGGTGGAATCCACGCCTGTGTACTACCTTGGTGACGAGCTGGGTCCCTGTCCCCTCGCACAACTCGTGTTACATCACCCAGGGCACTCTTGACTGCTGGGCTGCTGGCCCCTCCCCACAGACTGTAGAAGCCTTTTTGCAGCTGGTGGACCACCTGTAGTGGCCCTGGAAATGTTTGCTGGTGGGCAGTAACCCAAGACCTGCACCACAGTGTCTCTGAGGCAGCTCTTGGGAATTTGCGGGCCTGAGGTGGGTGGTGACTAGCTGTGGTATTCTGGGGAATTTTTGTGGGGTGATCACAGGCCCAGGACTGCTGCGGGAGTGGAGACTGCATTGACTTTGTAGAAACCACAGACCACACCCTTAGTTCCATGAAACCCCACCCCGTCTATCTAGAACTACAATACATTGCCAAGGACACTCTGGGCACCTGGGTCGCCGGCCCTACCCCACAAGCCAAGCAGGCCTTTTATAGCAGTGAACAGCCTGTGATGGCCCCAGGAGATTTTGGTGATGGACAGAGACCCAAAACCTGCAGAGCAGCCACTCTTGGGCAGCTGTCAGGAATTTGCAAGCCTGAAGCTCAGTGTGTTCTAAGGGCGAAATGGTCACAGGCTGGGCACTGGTGTAAGAACTGAATCTGCATTAACTTTGTAAAAACCACGGGCCATGCCTCATGACTCACTTGAACTCCACCCTGCCCAGCTAGTGCTGCATTGCCTGGGGCACTCTCAACACTGGTTCAACCAGCCTAACCTACAAACCTAAGGAGGCTCCTTCAACAGGTGGGCCTTACGGGCACCCGGCTGGTGGCGATATGCCTAGGGGGCCCTGGACATTTTACTAAGCAGTCTCAGGCCCACAACTGGTGGCAGCCAGCCTCAGTTTACAGCAAGGCCATCCCCACATGCCTCCAGGTCCAGCACAGGCAGCAGCCAACCACATATAACTTTGAGGGCCCTACCAGGTAGCAGCAGGCTGGTAACAGGCAAGGCTGAATTTGGCCTGGATGGGAACCTCTCCCAAGAGACACCAGACAACATACCCAGAGGCCGGCTTCAGACCACACCAGAGTACTACCTGGTTAGCTCCACAAGTGGCACACCCAAAGGGGGTGTCTAAACAGGCACAAGAGCCTGTGGGAAGGAATCCTTCTCTGAGGAGTCAGCCCCCACACAGCAGCTCATACACTGTGGATGTAGACAGCTCTCACAGCCAGTCAGCTCGGGAGTCAGTCCCACCCACTGATGTGCCAAAAGCAATCAAGGCTCAACTACAACAGGAGAACACACACAACACACTCAAGGGATATCCTGGAACACATGCACAAGAGATCAGGGAGACTGCACCATTGGACCACACAGGACGCATACCACATAAGGCTACCCAGCAAAGACTGAGAGATATAGGCAATGTACCTAAACATAGACGCAAACACAGAGATGCAGCCAGAATAAGGAAACAAAAAAACATTTCCCAAGTAAAGGAACAAGAAAAACCTCCAGAAATAGAACTAAATGAAATGGAGGCAACCAGCCTACCAGAGAGAGATTAAAACACTGATTATAAGAATGCTCAAGGAACTTAGTGAGCATTTCAACAAAGAGATAGCAAGCATAAAGAAAGACATAGAAACCATAAAAAAGAACCACGCAGAAATAAAGAATACAATAACTGAAATGAAGAATACATTAGAAGGAATCAATAGCAGATTGGATTGCGGGAACGGATTCAATGGAATTGTAATAGATAAGCATGATATCGGGGGTGGGAGGGCAGTGGATGGGGGGAGGGGGGTTGTTACTTTGTGAGGGTGAAAAGGGTAACTATTGCATTGTTCTGTACACCTGAAACTAACAATTAAAAAAAAAAAACTATTGCTAGGAAAAAAAAAATAGCAGATTGGATGAAGCAGAGGATCAAATCAGCAATTCAGAACACAAAGTAGCAGAATACACCCAGTTGGAACAACAAAAATAAAAAAAATTTAAATGAAAATAGTTTAAGGGACCTGTGGGACAATATCAAGCATAACAATATTCATATCATAGGAGCACCAGAAGGAGAAAAGAGGGAGCAAGGGATCAAGAACCTGTTTGAAGAATGACTGAAAACATCCCTAACCTGCCGAAGGAAATATTGGGTTGTCGGAAAAGTCATGATGCATTTTTGCAACGAAAAATTGAAAAAATATGTCATGACTTTTCTGACAACCCAATAGAAATACAAGCCCAGGAAGCACAGAGTCCCAAACAAGATGAATTCAAACAAGCCCACACCAAGACACATCAAAATTAAAACGGCAAAGGTTAAAAACAAGAGGAAATCCTAAACGCAAAAAGAGAAAGACGACTAGTTAATTACAAGGGAGCTCCCATAAGACCATCAACTGATTTCTGCACAGAAACTTTCATGACCAGAAGACAGTGGCAGGAAATATTCAAAGTGTTAAAAAACAAGGGATTATAACGAAGACTGCTCTACCCAGCAAGGCTATCATTTAAAATTGAAGAAGAGATAAAGAGCTTCCTAGACAAGAAAAAGCTAAAGGAATTCATTACCACCAAGCCAGTATTACAAGAAATGTTAAAAGGGATTCCTGGATTTTTGCCTGTTTTTTTTTTAAGTTTTAAGTATTTTAAATTAAAGGGTGACAATTGTTAGCAAAGTTACATAGATTTAAGGTTTACAGTTCTGTAATACATCATCTATGTAGCACACTGTGTATTCATCACCCAGAGTCAGTTCTCTTTCCATGACCATATATTTGATCCTAAAAGGGCTTCTTTAAACAGAAGAAAGAATAAAACAAATAAAAGAAGATCAAAACTATGAATAATAAAATGGTAATAACTATCTACCTATCAATAATTACTTTAAATGTAAATGGATTAAATGTTCTAATCAAAAGACATAGGCTAGGTGAGTGGATAAGATAACAAGACCCATAAATATGCTTTCTACAAGAGACCCACATCATATCAAAAGACACAGAGACTGAAAGTAAAGGAATGGAAAAAGATATTTCACTCAAATGGAAATGAGAAAAAAGCTGGACTAGCAATACTTATATCAGACAAAATATATTTTAAAATGAAGACTATAATAAAAGACAAAGAAGGACATTACATAATAATAAAGGGTTCAATGCAACAAGAGGACATGACCCTAGTAAATATTTATGCACCTAACATAGGATTACCCAAATATATAAAGCAAATATTGATCAACATAAAGGCAGAGATCAAGATAACATAATCATAGTAAGGTACTTTAACACCCCACTGACACCAATGGACAGGTTTCCAGACAGAAAATCAACACAGAAACAGCGACCTTAAATGAGACACTAGACTAGATGGATCTTTTGGATATTTTTTTAGCGTTTAACCCCAAAGCAGCAGAAGATACGTTCTTTTTAAGTGCACATGGAACATTTTTCTAAGATGGACCACATGTTAGGCCACAAAAAAGTCTCAATAAATTTAAGAATATTTAAATCATATCAAGTGTCTTCTTTGACCATAAAGGTATGAAACTAGAAATCAATTACAAGAAAAAAACTGAAAAACACACAAACACATGAACACTAAATAACATGCTACTAAATAATGAATATGTCAACAATGAGATCAAGGAAGAAATCAAAAGATACCTTGAGACAAATAAAAATGAAAACATAATCACCCAAAATCTATGGGACACAGCAAAAGCATTCCTAAGAGGGAAGTTCATAGCAATGCAGGACTACCTAAAGAAATAAGAAAAATCTCATCTTAACAGTCTACCTAAGGGAACTGGAAAAAGAACAGCAAAGAAAGCCCAAAGTGAGTACCACTAAGGAAATAATAAAGATTAGAGTGGAAATAAACGAAATAGAGATTAAAAAACAATGCAGGGCCGGCCGAGTGGCGCGGTGGTTAAAAACTGGCTTGGGACGCCAGAGGGTCCCTGTTCGGATCCCACATATGAGGGTCAGTGACACTGCCCTCCACAGCTAAGATGCTGAACAACAGCTCAACCTGGAGCTGGGCTGCCGTGAGTCGCTGGCGACGGCGTAGGCTCCAGCCCCTGTGGCAGTGGGTTGCCATGGGCTACTGTGTGTAGCCAGCAGCCAGCGTGAGCAGCCAGCAGCCGCAGTGAGAGGCCATCCAGAAGCTGGCGACTGATATGCCTCGCCCGGGAAGAGCGCAATGATGGTGCCAACTTGGGCCAGTGAAGCAACGTCCTCCACAACTAGACTGAAGAACAAAATGACAGCAACTTGTCTGTTCCCCTTCCCCCAATTCCCCAGCGCTGTTCCCATCCCCCAATTCCCCAATTTAAAAAAATAATAAATAAAAAAACAATGCAAAAGATCAATGAAACCCAGAGCTGGTTTTTTTTAAAGATCAACAAAATTGAAAATCCTTTAACCAGACTCATCCAGAAAAAGAGGACCCAAATAAATAAAATCAGAAATGGAAGAGAAGTGACAACTGACACCAAGAAATACAAAAAAAAAATTTAAGAAAATACTATGAGCAACTATATACCAACAAATTAGATAATCTGAAAGAAATAGATAAATTTCTAGAACCATAAAACCTTCCAAGGCTGAATCACATAGAAACAGAAAATCTTGACATACTGATTACTACCAACGAAATTGAATCAGTAATCAACAAGCTCCCAACAAACAGAAGTCCTGGACCAGATGGCTTCACAGGTGAATTTTACCAAACATTCAAAAAAGAATTAACACCTATTCTTCTCAAACTATTCCAAAAAATCCAGGAGGAAGGAAGGCTCCCAAGTTCATTCTACAAGGCCACCATTACCCTGATCCCAAAACCAAAGAAAGAGGTTACCAAAAAAGAAAGCTATAGGCTGATATCTGTAATGAACATAAATGCAAAAATCCTCAACAAAATGTTAGCAAACCGAATTCAGCAATACATTAAAAAGATCATATGCCACAATCAAGTGCGATTCATTCCTGGTATGCAAGGTTGGTTCACTACCTGCAAAGCAATTAATGTTATACACCACATAAACAAAATGAAAAGTAAAAATCATATGAGATGCAGAAAAAGCATTTCACAAAATCCGGCATCCATTTATGATAAAAACTCCCAGAATATGGGAACAGAGGGAACACATCTTAACATAATAAAGGCCATATGTGACAAACCCATAGCTAATACACTCTATGGGGAAAAGCTCAAAGCATTCCCCTTAAGTCAGGATGCCTGCTTTCACCATGGTTTTTTTCAACATGGTTCAGGAAGCTCTAGCCAAAGGTAGACAAGAAAATGAAAAAAATCAGACGATAAAAATAAATAAGAGGCATCCAAATGGGAAAGCAAGAAGTAAAATTGTCATTATTTGCTGATGACATGATACTATATAGAGAGAACCCTATAGATTCCACCAGAAAACTATTAAAACTGATAAATGAATTTAACAAAGTAGCAGGATACAAAATTAATATTCAGAAATCGGTTGTATTTTTATATACCAATAATGAACTATCAGAAAAAGAAATTAAGAAAATAATCCCTTTTACAATTGCATAAAAAATAAAATATGAATAAATTTAACCAAGGAAGAAAAAGACCTGTACTCAGAAAATTTTGAGATTGAAGAGAGAAATTAAAGAAGACACAAAAATTCACCACCCAAAGTCATTTCTCTTTCCATCAATATATAGATGATGTATTACAGAATTGTACACCTGAAATCTATGTAACTTTGCTAACAATTGTCACCCCAATAAACTTTGATTAAAACACACACACACATAAAAAAAAGAAGATACAAATAAATGGAAATACATACTATTCTCATAGATAGGAAGAATATAATTACAATGCCCATACTACCCAATACAATATGTAGATTCAACACAATCCCTATCACAATACAATGGCATTTTTCACAGAACTAGAACAGATAATCCTAAAATTGATATGGAACCATAAAAGAACCCAAATAGCCATGGCATTCCTGAAAAATAAGAACAAAGCTGGAGGTATCACGCTACCTGATATCGAATTATACTACAAGGTTATAGTAATCAAAATAGCATGGTGTTGGCATAAAAACATACACATAGATCAATGGAACAGAATAGAGAGCCCAGAAAAAAATCCATGCCTATATGGTCGTTTAACCTATGACAAAGGAAGCAAGATTTTGCAATGGTGTAAAGACAGTCTATTCAATTAATGGTGCTGGGAAAACTGAACAGATCCATGCAAAACAATGAAACTGGTCCACTTTCTTACACCATATACAAGAATAAACTCAAAATGGATTAAAGACTTAAATGTAAGACCTGAAATCATAAAACTCCTAGAAGAAAATATAGGAAGTAAACTAGCAGACATTACCCTTAGTAATATTTTTACTGATGTGTCCCCTTGGGCAAGGGAGACAAAAGAAAAAATAAACAAATGAGACTACATCAAACTTAAAAGTTTTTTCACAACAAAAGACACCATCCACAAAACAAACAGACATCCTACTGAATGGGAGAATATATTTTCCAATGATACATCTGATAAGGCGTTAATATCCAAAATCTGTTAAAAAAAAAACAACTCATACAACTCAACACCAAAAACACAGACAATCCAATTAAAAAATGGGCAGAGGACATGAAAAAACATTTCTCCAAAAAGGACCTAGAGATGGCCAATACACATATGAAAAGATGCTCAACTTCACTAATCATCCGGGAAATACAAATAAAAACCACAATGAGATACCACCTCACTTCTGTCAGAATGGCTATCATCAATAAATCAACAAACAACAAGTGCTGCCATGGATGTGGAGAAAAGGGAACCCTCATGGACTGTTGGTGGGATTGCAAATTGGTGCAGTCAGTGTGGAAAACAGTAAGGCGATTCCTCAAAAAATTAAAAATAGAACTACCTTATAACCCAACAATTCCACTCCTGGGTATATATCCAATGAAATCCAAAACACAAATTCGAAAAGATATATGCATCCCATATTCACTGCAGTACTATTCCCTATAGCCAAGATATGGAAACAACCAAAATGCTCATCAATAGATAATTGGATAAAGAAATTGTAGCACACTTATACAATGGAGTATTACTATGCCATAAAATAGAGTGAAATCTTACTATTTGCAACAATGTGGATGAACCTAGAGTATATTATGCTAAGTGAAATAAGTCAGACCGAGAAAGACAAATTCCATATGATCTCACTTATATGTGGAATCTAAAGAACAGAATAAATGAGCAAACAAAACAGAAATAGACTTGGAGATACAGAGAAAAAAACTGATGGTTGTTAGATGGGAGTGGTGTTGAGGGATGGGGAAGAAGGTGAAAGGATTAGGAAGTACAAATTTGTAGTCACAAAATAGTCACAGGGATGTGAAATACAGTATGGGGAATATAATTAATAATGTTAAGACTGGATAGGTTGTCAGATGGGCACCGGACTTATTGGGAGGATCACTTCGTAGATTATATAAATGCCTAACCACTGTGCTGTACACCTAAAACTAATATAAAATAATCTTTATGTCAAAAAATATATGTGTGTGTGTGTGTGTGTTTGTTTGTGTGTAGTCACAGAATGTATAGTACAGCATAGGGAATATATAGTCAATGGTATTGTAATAGCTATGTAAAATGTCAGATGGGTAGTAGACTTGGTGGGGTTATCATTTTGTGAGGGGAGTAAATGTCTAATCATTATGCTTTGTACACATGAAACAAAAAACATTAATCAACCTGCAAATTACCAAAGAGGTTTTTTTTTTAAAACAAACAGAAAAAAAGAAAGTACAAAGTACAAGGGAAGAACCTTCACCCAACATCCCATATAACAAAAAAAAAAAAACCTGTAGTCACCACCCAAAGGTAACCACTGTTATTTTACATGTATGTGTATGTCTGTGCATGTGTGTATTTGTATGTGGGGCTAGGGTTGGGAAGAGAGACTAAGCTGAATGTTAAGAGAAGGCAGGTTTAATGATCTAATGGTGCATGATAGAATGCTAGGCTCCAAACAGTCACATATTCATGATTTCTACCATATTTTAACAACTGATGTATAAGTAAGTACAAAGTATAGAAATAATAGAGCAAACATTTGAAAGTATCATTGAACATGGAAACACCTATAGTTGTGTGGCATTGATCCTATGACCTTTACACTGCCCCACATTCCCCTGATATCGTCACTTCTCTCCTTACCCAGCTTAATTTCCATGGTCACTCCCATGCATACATCTTCAGTTATCTTAGCCCTTGTCTCTGTTATACTTGCTGTCAAAATCCACCCCTGGTTAAATTCTACTTTCCACCTACTTTATACCTGCACCTTGCATTGCTGAAGTAATAGAAAAACATTGACATATGTACAGACTGATCTCACTTTAAATTTTTGACCATAAACTCAGAGTAAGCCCTTAATGCTGCCTAACAATCATACTTTGTTTCCTTAGCCATTTCCTCTCCTGCTTTCCTAGGTGAATAAATCATCATTTATGTTCTCTTCTTCTTAAACCTTCAACACCTCCTCCAACTTTACTCTGAACTTGTATTTTGGATCTTATTCCACTGAGAAAATTGAAGTAATCAAAAGAGTACTTCCACAAACTCCTACGACACCTACCATCTATCTGCATCTATGTCTTTATCATGTACCCTCTGCCTTGCCTTCTGTTGCTGTGGACACACAAAACATGCTTTTATTGCTTCCATTTTCAGAAGAACTTCTCTTGACTCCAGGCCAGAAACCTTGGAGTTATTCTTTTCCCTCTTTTCTCTCACTTCCCATATAACCTCCATAAGCAAATCCTGTTGGTTCTACCTTCATTGTATATGCAGAATCTGATTACTTCTCACCAATGCCATTGCTTCCACCCTCTTCCGAGCCACCATCATTTCTTACCTCCTCCCTGTCTCAATTTCACCATAGCGATAGAGTGGTATGCCATTTCTCCACAATGCTCAGCAGGGATTTAAAGCTTTCACCTGATCATATAATAGGTGCAAGAATATATTTTTATGTGTACTGAGAAATTCCTCTAAAGGCAGTGAAATTCTAGCCACTTCATGCACTCTTTCTCCAATAAGCAAAGATAAACCGAATTTATTTGGGAGCAGAGAAGCAGTGAGGATTTCTATATGGCAAGAAAGTTCATTAAATTTAGGAACAGATGAGAAATTGAAATCTTATTATAAAATCTTCATAAAGATTAGACACCCGCATATAGTAATGAGTGATGATTATCTCAATGTTTAAAATGAATTGACTTCTGTCCTTCTCAAAGAAGCAGCTTATCACATTGGTGGCAGGTTTGGCCTGTTACTAGCTGTAGTCAAAAGGATGTTTCGAATTCCTGTGCCAGGCCATTCAGTAGTTTCACGCTATGTTAATATTTGACCTTTGTATATTGTGCTGTTTTTATCTCTGAAGTGGGAAAGAAATTGGTATCATGTATGAGTAACCAAGGTTATAGTTACAATCATAAGAGTATTTTGTTTGCATGTGTTCATGGTAGGGTTTGTATTTCTATATTCCAAGTGCTATGATAAATCTATTAACGTGGCATTAAACCCTGTCAGCAAGTAATACAGCTTATAAAGAACTTCCTGGTGTCCTACAAGTTCCATTTTCAGAGTAATTTTCAGAGTTTATAAAATATATTTTATGAAAATATATTATAAACTGTACAAATGGTAAAGGAAAGAAATAAAACCTCTCACTTTTCAGGGAAGGCATTTGAGAGGGCCTCTTTCACTACTTAATGGGCTATATCTGTTTATCCCTTGGTGATGAAAGGATTAAATATGACTGATAATCCTTTTGCTTATAAATATTTGAATTTATATATATAATGATGGCTATAACTATATGTATGATGGCTATAACTATCACTAAATGGTTAACTGCATTATACCCATTTTGTGGGTAAAAATGGTAATTAAACTGAGTTTGGAAACTTACCTTCATTACAATATTAGGAATTCATTAGTAAATTCAGGAATTTCTACCCTCCGAACCATTATGATGAATACTATATAATGTCAGGCAAACTGATAAATGTGTAACCATACATTTTGATGACTAAAATGCCCAAATATAATGGGCAGCACATAGTGGCTGCATTCCTGACATGTCATAGAAGGATGTGTAAGAACAAATACCATCCCTATTTATCTGGATGAAAAGCTTTTAAACAAGATGAAAAGTATCAACGGGTTGTGAGTGAAGATAATGTACTAGGCATTACATGGTGGATTCGTGTCCCCACTGGAAACAACCCTAACCTGAGACAAGGAAGGTGATGGGAAACCTTATGGCATGCTCAAACTAAACTGAATTTGGGAGTAACCACTATACATTTGACTCTGGCATAGGACACCCAGCATTTGTAGGTACAGTGCATGTATCCTAATGGCACTCAAGCAATTAATACTCAGTGGCAATGAGGCATGTATTAGATTAAACATTGGCCAGTGAAAGAAAAGAGGGCTCTAGGTGAAACACAAACAGGCCTAGGTATAATGGAACAAACTGAATTTACTTTTAATGAAGAGTGACTTTCAGAAGAAAATAATTTACTCTCTAAAATAGATAGGTTGGAAGGAATCATCCTACAAGTGGAGGGAAAAGAATGAGAATCCACTTGGAAAAATGATAAACCTTGATAATATAGTCACACAGACCCAATGTATAATGCTAGAGAATGCTAGCTCTCAAGCTGGGAAAGAGCATACACTCTGATACAACAGGGTCTGTTAACTGTTTTATTGCAAATGGAGGCCCAAGTGGCGCTGGGGTAACTGCCTTCCATTTTTAGCTATGGAAGCTTAGAGAGAGCACCTTTGAGACATATGCAGATCCCCAAATTTACGGAAAATGTTCTAGATGAAATTGTAACTTACTTGTACATTGTTGATCTCTAACTAATCTTGACCAAAGGGTGGGCCAACATAAAACTAGCTGGTAGGAATAGGAATAAAACTGAATGATCCTCATGTATCCCCCAGGGGAGGGAGATGGCCTTACCGCACCACAGTAAATGGGAAACTAACTATATAATAATGTGAGTTGAGACAACTGATTGGCTTTGTCTTCAGCTAACATGGAAACTAGAAATAATGGAAGCATCGCTACTGGTGACAACATTTGTACATAATAATATCTGGTATGTAGGCAAAGAACAATTCTTCCAGGAAGGTTTAATAAATGCTCTGTGATACTTTCTGATTTATGTTGTAACCAAACCAAACTGTATCATAACCATGTTTTGATATGGCATAATACTAGCATTGTTGGTAAGATTCAACTACCTTACATAAATAAGTCACATGACAATCACATTATTGGGAAATTGAAACCTCCCCAGGATGTGATAACAGTAGAGAAGGACTATCCTGAGGAAGAAATAGATTTAGTTCATTACTATATTAAATAGCTCTGTGCAATTTATCACTAAGTTCAAGTGGCCGTAGATCAATGGAGGAGTAAACATATTAAATAGGTATATCAGTATAAATATATTTGAAATGGTGTTATGGACTGGAAGAATTGTTTCTTTGAGCCTCTTTTCACCCTTCATTGGCTTCTAAACTACAAGATATGCTTATGGTATTCTTACTGTGCCTCATGTATAAATGGTGTAACTAAATGTAGAAGCCCAAATAACTATGACTGTTATGTTGTTTAAAAGACCTTGACCAAGAACAAGGGGATGGATTGTGAGGAGAGATAACACAGATCTAGTTGCTTACTCCTTCTAAGCCTCCAAGAGACCCATGATTGGCCCTTGGCCAACCCTGGAAATGTGCTCCTCAAAGTGTTCATTATGTTGGTGATTGATGATTTTTTTTTAATAGACACTTGGAACAATGAACCATGTTGTACCAGCTTGTCAAGGCTGTTGGCACAAAAATGAAGATTGATGATATGCACCTGCTTTCATTGTTGGGGTCCTAAGTTTCAGGCAGCATGGCCAGTTGCTAGCAGAATTACCTAGTGACCAGCCCCTGCCCCTCATCTGGGCCTCAGACCCTGAGACTCAAATTGGCTCCCTGAGCAGAGATATGTCACACATGTCCTTGTAGTTCACTGCCAACGAGTTATCAGTCCTGTGTGGTCTCAGACAAGGAAGAACTAAGCTGTATTAATATCTTAAAATTTGTCCTTGAACTTAAAGCATAACTAAAAATATCTGAAATATTTCTTAATGGTTACATTAAGTTTTCTCTACTAGTACATGGAATTAACTGGAAGATTCATCAGGTGTCTGCATACGCTATCAATATACTATACACATTTGTAGTGGGTGTGTTTGTATGTATGTATCTGTTTCTGCCCCTATTTGAGAGTTACCATCTTTTACAAAACCATTATTTTGGCTCTTATATAAGAAGAGCAGATTAAACAATTTTTTGTCTGAGTAAGACCTAGTTTATAGTCTTTTTCTGACTGTCTCACTGAACAAAAGGAAGCTCTTATAATGGGTCTCAGGATTTTTATATATTTGCTTACTCTAATTTTATATTTATATCACTGATTCTAAAGGTTTTGATTGTTTTTCCTTGAAAAATGAGATGATCTGAGCCATAACCTATCTACCAGGTCGAAATCCCCTGTCTCTCACTGCTTTTCCTTACAGTGTGCTTCCTCACACTGTTCACAGGGATCACCTTTATGAGAGTGGTTTACATTCCTATTTATCCCCATCTCTGTAGTTCTAGTCTTATGGGAGCTGTTTTTATAGCCTGTGCCTCATCTTTCCTTTAGGGATATTTTCATTCAAATATTATGCATAGGTTTTTATTGGAAAAAAGATAGATTTACTTCAGTTCTTGTATACACATATCTAAACAGCCACATGACTCAAACACATATTTTGTTCACAGAAATATATCTGAGGAAAATAATCCTCTTACGGTAATTCTTGATTTTAAGTATTCTGTGTTATAAATGCTGAGCCACATTTTTATGAAAATAATTTATTTTAAAAAGCGATGACTTAAATGCAGGAGTATCTAGTGTGCTTATATCCACCCACCTTTCTTGCTTTTGCACACCCTGCCCCTATCAAGTAATTAGGTTTGACTACATACCTAGTGTTATTCATGTGGGTTTCAGTTAAGCTAAAAGCTGAATGCCTTGG
Source organism: Hipposideros armiger (assembly GCF_001890085.2). Lineage (NCBI taxonomy): Eukaryota > Metazoa > Chordata > Mammalia > Chiroptera > Hipposideridae > Hipposideros > Hipposideros armiger. The sequence goes on from NW_017731700.1 coordinate 1,434,531, forward strand.
GACCAAAATCCAGGCTGACAAATCACCAGACTGAAACATTTATTTTACTTAATTGGAAATAAATACACAAATGAGATGGTAGAATATCATTTTCAGCCCAAATAAAGTCCTACTCAGAACCAAAAAATATACGAGGTATGATCAAACAATATGGTGAATATTTAAATAAAAAATGTATTACAGTAAAAGACATATTGCCATTAGTCCCCCTCAAAATACTCCCCCTTGCTTCAAACACACTTATCCCATCGTTCTTGCCACTTTCTGAAGCAGTTCTGGAAGTCCTCTTTCGTGAGTGTCTTTAGTTGCGCTGTCGTGGCTGCCTCGATGTCCTGAAACATTTTAACTTTGGGGAAGAGCCAGAAGTCACACGGTACCAGACCCAGTGAATGCAGTGGATGAGGACACACTATAATGTTTTTATTTGACAGAAATTTCTGTATACCAAAAGCGATGTGTGACACGGAGCATTGTCATGATGGAGGATGATTTATAGCACAAGTTAAAACACACCTTCTCTCAACTGAAGCTCATGCCCAGCCTGACTGCACCAAACAAATTGATGCTTGTCACACACTGTTACTAAGGTTCCACGTGCTGCTTCCTGTACTGGAGATCCCTGCCTTTCTGTTGGATGGCACTTGGCGGCAGCATTCACTGTATTTTGTGATCACAATGGAAAAGCTCCGTGTCACACATCGCTCCTGCTATATAAATCTCTGTCAAGTAAAAACGTTACGGTGTGTCCTCATCCACCTTTTTCACCGGATCTGGCACCGTGTGACTTCTGGCTCTTCCCGAAAGTCAAAATGACCATGGAAGGTGAATGTTTTGAATGGATTCAGGAAATTAAGGCCACGACAGTGCAAGTAAAGTCACTCACAAAAGAGAACTTCCAGAACTGCTTCAGAAAGTGGCAAAAACGATGGTATAAGTGTGTTTGAAGTGAAGGGGAGTATTTTGAAGGGGCTTAATGGCAATGTGTCTTTTACTATAATAATTTTTTAATTGAAACATTCACCGTGTTGTTTAATTGCATATAGCTGAGATTCTTCAGTGACTACAGTGATCGCTTTTGAATAGAGTAATGACGTTAAGCTTCTGTTTAAAAAATCATTGGCCAACAACCAAGCTTCTTTGTATCAGTCTTCAACTCTGCTGCCAAATATCCTTAGACCAAGTATCTCTTAAGTTAGGAGAAGTGGAGGGGAGAGTCTACTCATATAAAATACTTGTTTAAAAGAGTTCCCCAAACCTCAGTTGGTAATCAATTTAGAAAGGATTTGAAGATTGGATAATATTGGGTTGTCGGAAAAGTCATGAAACACTTTTTTCCTATGATTTTCGCTGCAAAAATGCGTCATGAAATTTTTTGACAACCCAAAAGCTGACTTTGAGATTTCTTTTTTATTATCTCTTTCCTTTATCTTCTTCACAAGGAATGTGAAGTCTTTTAAAGGTTTCTTTGCTATTGTACAATGGAGATAGTGTGCTATAGTGGAGAGATCATGTGCTTTAAAGCCAGATAGAACCTGGGCTTGAGTTGGTTCACAGTTCTGCAACTAATCAGCTGCCTGGATTTTAGTCAAGCTTATGAACCTTTCTTGTCTATAAAACTTGGATATTAAAATACCTATTCCAGGCTGGCCGAGTGGCTCAGTTGGTTAAGAGCGTAAGTTCTAAGCAACATGGTTGCCGATTGGATTCCCACATGGGCCAGTGATGTTGTGCCCAAGCCGAGCTGCCAACAGGTGGCAGGATGGCTCAGCTGGTTAGAGCACGTGCTCCTAACAACAAGGTTACCGGTTCGACTCTTGCATGGGATGGTGGGCTATGCCCACCTGCAACTAAGATTGAACACATAACCTTGATCTGAGTGGCCTCAAGCTGCCGACAAACGGCCAGATGGCTCAGTGATTAGAGCGTGCGCTCTTAGAAACAAGATTTCTGGTTCAACTCCCACATGAGATGGTGGTCTACGTCAACTCACAACTAAGATTGAACACGGCACCTTGAGCTGAGCGGCCACAAGCTGCTGAAGGGGTGGCTGGATGGCAACTGCACTTGGAGCTGAGCTAGCTGCGCCCTCCACAACTAAGATGAAGGACAACAACTTGGCTATTCCCCTTCCCCAGTTCCCCAACATTGTTCCCCTTCCCCAGTTCCCCAACATTGTTCCCCTTCCCCAGCTCCCCAATAAAAATCTTTTTAAAAATTTAGAAAATAAAATAAAAAGCAGATTTCAGGGGTGGCCAGTTACATAGCTCAGGTGGTTAAAGCGCAGGCTCATAACACCAAGGTTGCCGGTTGAATTCCCACATGGGCCAAGAAGCTGTGCCCTCCACAACTAGATTGAAGGCAACTACTTGACTGGGAGCTGATGGGTTCTGGAAAACGCCTTCCACAATCAGACTGAAACAACTACTTGACTTGGAGCTGATGGTTCCTGGGAAAACACACTGTTCTCCAATAAAATTTCTAAAAACAAACAAACAGAAAAACACCTCTTATAAAAAAAATACCTATTCCATAGGTTGTTAATGATTAAACAAGATGACATAAGTAAAAAGTGTAGGGTTGAACTTGATACGTGGTAGGGGTCCATATATGTTCTCTAAACCTTTCTTTTCCCAAATTTAATGGAGTACAGGCTTTTACTTTTTTTTACCTTTTTAATTAGTTTCAGGTGTACAAAACAACATAGTGATTAGACATTTATATAGCTCACAAAGTGATAACCCCAACAAGTCTATTACCCACCTGACACTGTACATCGTTATTACAGTATTATTGACTATATTCCCTATGCTATACTATTTTTTTAATTATAGTTGACATTCAATGTTATTTTATATTAGTTTCAGGTGTACAGCATAGTGGTTAGACATTTATATAATTTATGAAGTGATTCCCCCGATAAGTCTAATACCCATCTGACACTATATATAGTTTTTATAATACTATTGACTATATTCCCCATACTGTACTTTACATCCCCGTGACTCTTTTGTAACTACTTTTAATGAGTAAAACTGTGACTTGAATGAGAAAATCATGAAAATCCGTTTTAATTTTCTAAATTCAGAAGCTATTGTTTGAACAACTAGACACTATGGAAACTTTTTAAAAATGATTGAAGCCCAGGCTTCCAGCTACTCTCCATCTAGTAGAAGAGAAAGACATGAATAATACAATTAAAAAATATGGTAAGAGGTAGAAGCAGTGTCCTATTGGAATTTATAGGATAGGCAGGAATTCTGATACAGTGGGAAGGCATTGAAAAAGTGCCAATGTAATTTCTATGACAAAGTAGATGTATTCTTGAAATTCTGTTTTTTAAGGAACAAAATATAAATTACAGTTTGCATTGTGGCATATTGTCTTTAAATGTTGGAGGCATATTTGAGCACACAGAAGTTCAACTGAAGTAACTTTATCCAAATGTAGGTATGCAATGTAAACTACTTGGTCTTAATGTTGTTTTCATATTTCAGTTTTTAGAGAAATGAATGCATTTTGGAAACTCTTGCTATCAGTGTAACCGTGAAATAGTTTGAGTACTAATGGCATTTTTGCGATTGAATTTCATTGAAGCTCTAAAAATATATTCTGTGCTTCTTACCAAAATCATGTAGCTCATACATATTTAAAGAAAATGGCTTTTCTTTTCTTTATAAAAGCTTAGCAGGAGTTACTGGAAATATCCAAATTTTCTTTTAAAGGATTTTTTGTTTATTCCAGGGCTGCTTTGTTAAACATTGGTTTCTACTGTCCTGCAAATCTTTTAGAAATCCTTCATAATCAAGTCCCCTGCTTAGGATCTTCTGGCATCTTGGGTTTTACCCTGTGTTTTTGTATCTGCCACTATTTTTTTTTACATTTGTCTTCACGTAATTTCTACTGTTCTCATTTGCAAAGACTTGGCCATTTAAAGCTTGCCTTTGATACCATCCCTCAAATCCATCTGCATTAGTCTTGGATGTAATTCAAGTTATATATTTAGCATTCATTTCTAATAAGTTCATGAACACTAGCACTGGAGGCTCAGCAATTTATATGGTATTGAATTGAATGTCTTGGAATGTTAAATCAGACTATATAGACTTAATCAAGTAAATACACCAGCAATCTATCACTTCCTTGTGAGTGCATTTCTCCAATTGTGTCATAGAGCTTGCTGCTTAAACCTAAATCAGAAGTGCTCCAAAGACAAAGTGCAAAATGATTGTCAAAGACATCATCAACTAAATTTTTTTTCTTTTCCTGTTTTTTCTTCTTGGCTCTATTTTTTTATCATTTACATATTCCTCATCTTGGTGCTTAAATAACTCATGATCTATAATGAAAAGAAAGTAGTAACATTTGGAAATCTAGGCCAGGGCCAGGATCCTGGGGGCATACTGGTTGTTCAATGTAAGGACTGACTACCACGTGACAAATGATAGAATCCAGGAGTCGGCAAACCTTCATAAGGTAGCTAAGTTATGGATGGGTGTATTGTAATGAAATCTTGGAATATGAAGAACAGAGTTTCAGTAACAACTTTACCATTTAGAGGCTGCATGCCCTTTTGGACAAGGGTTTTTTGATGTTGTTGTTTTACTTTTTACTTTTCCAAGCCTCAATTTGCTTATCTTTAAAATGGGGATATTATTGCCTTAGATAATTGTTATGATTAAATGAGGTGAGAGATATAAAATATTTTTATATTATAAAATAATTATATAAATATAAGGAAGTAGTAGTACTAGCTTCCTGGTCTAAGCCACGTCAAAAAAACCACAAAACTCTGGGCTTCAGTGGGACTGACACCAACTCCGAGTTTTTGAGCAAGTCATTCCTCCTCTTAGAGCATCAATTTTCTTACCTGTCAGATTACAGTAGATATCAGGCTAGGTGAACACTAAGCATTCTTCTAGCTCTAAAGATCCTAAGTGTACTTCCTTTCATTGTCACTCTTATTTACTTATGACACAGGTAACAAAATCAAAGGGAAAATAAAGTACCATCATAGAATACCCTTTGTGAGTTAACTCACAATTAAAACCCGAACTGGGAGTGAAAGACCTCAATTAGCACCTCTTTCTTTCTGAGGACTAGGCCTTCCTATTAACTGTTTCTAATAAGCTATATTTGCTGGTCAGGTAACAATCTGAGAAGTTTCTGCTGTTCCTGCGACAGCAAATAAATAGTTTGACAATTTATCTCCTTGGAGTTAAACCAAATACCTTTCACAAAATTATATATATATATATATATATATATATATATATATATGAGGTAGGTTTGGGCATTAAAGAACTTCCTCACATACCTCTACTCATGGATTATTCCCTTCTAAAATATATTTACTACAGATATGTATAAACATGTTACAAGAAACTGTTAGGCTTACTGATGAAGAGTACTTTATATTTTCATCTAATAAGCATGTTCTCAAGTGTCTGCTATATGCCAGACATTATGCTGGATGCTGTACTTACATTATCTCTAATTTTCACGTAACCTAGATGTCAGGTATGGGTCTCCCTGCTAGGGGTGGAGCTACATATAGTGGGATAAGGAAGCTATTTACATTCTCACAGTGATCTCTGGTTCTGAGTGCCTACTTTTTACTGCATTTCTTCCAAGTTTTTTTTTCCATTTTGCAGTTCAAAATGGGAAGATTGCTTATTATCTTGGCATGTTGCACATGCTATATCTCTCTATTCCACACAGCATCCATCCAGGTGTGAAACCTAGCCTCTTCTTCAATTTACAAATGAGTTATATTCACTGGAAGTGTTTGAGTATGTGCTAGATTTTAATTAAAGGGACAGAAAAACTTTTTGTGGCATTACAAATAACTTCAAATTAACACCGAATATCACATACCATCTGGGATTTTTTTCCTTTGTCCAGTTCACCCCACAAAGAAGGTCGGTCTTTCATTGATTAGTGTCGTTCTTATCTTTCCCTTAGGCTTCCACCTATATGCTAACTTCACTTCTGATTCAATTATGTGTAACATTTCAGTCCTTATTCCCTAAGTGAGCCTGGGGCTTGCCTTTGCATGTCCAGACTCATCTAGGTATATGCTCAGTGGGGAAAACGAAAACAGTCCTACCACTTGCAGAATCTGCTTTCCTTATAAGGCAATAGTGGTTACAAACAGTATTTTTTTCTCCTAATACCAAATAACACTGTATGAGTTGGTATTATCCTCATTTAATAGATGAGTAAACAAGCTCAACGAAGTAAATGATTTATCCAAGATTATTCGCTTAGTAAGTGTCGAAGTCATATTTTGAATCTAGATCCATTTGAATCCAAATCCTGAGCATTTTCTACCAAGCAAAAACAACAGTTTAAAAAAATGGGAAAGGCACACTTTAAGGTTCTGAGTTTGAAAATAGAAAAATTGCTTTGAAAATTCATAGCATCTGAATTCATTTGTAATAAGGACACGTAGCTTTACCACTGTAGCCAAAAGATGCTATTTAAGAAGGTACGGGGGCAGCCGGTGGCTCAGTTGGTTAGAGCGTGAGCTCTGAGCAACAGGGTTGCAGGTTCAATTCCCACAGGGGCCAGTGAGCTGCGCCCGGAGCTGAGCTGCCAACAGGTGGCAGGATGGCTCAGCTGGTGAGAGCACATGCTCTTAACAAGGATGCCAATTCGACTCCCGCATGGGATGGTGGGCTGCACCCCCCCCTGCCCCTTCTCCACCCCGCCCCCCTCCCACAACTAGATTGAAAGCAGCAACTGGACTTGGAGCTGAGCTGTGCCCTCCACAACTAAGATTGAAGGACAACAATTTGACTTGGATCTAATGGGTCCTGGAAAAACACAATGTTCCCCTTCCCCAGTGCCCCAACACTGTTCCCTTCCCCAAATTCCCCAATAACATATTTTTTTAAAAAAAGAAGGTAGGGAAATATAATAAGTGAAAAGTTTCAGTAATTTGAAAAATCCTGCCTGATATCAGATAAATGGGACATTATGGTTAATTAAATTTCATCTTTTAAAATTCATTTAACCTAATAAGTATTTATTAATCCTACCTTTTTCAGTTTTTTAAAACCGTTTTCCTGATACCTGTTTTTTTGTATTTTTTTAAATTACAGAGACAATTAAAAGCTGATGCTAAAAAAGCTATTGGAAGGCTTCAACTACGCACGCTGAAACAAGGAGACAAGGTACATTTATGACTTGAAAAGGTTTTTTGTTTTAAAGCAGTGCTTAGCAAGCCATTGTTAAAACTGAGTATTCTTTCAAAGTAGTATTTTCATTGCCATTTATAAACCTTACTGACTTTAAAAAATCTATTTGATGCTGGAAGTAGACTGAGTAATGGCCCCCAAAGATATCTAGGTCCCAATCCCTGGAACCTGTGAATGTTACCTTATATAGCAAAAAGGACTTTGCAGGAGTGATTAAATTCAGGATTTTGAGATGGGGAGATAATTCAGGGTTATCCAGATGGGTCCTAAATATAATCACAGTGTCCTTATAAGTGGGAGGAATAGGGAGATTTGACAGTAAGAGATGTGACAATGGAAGCAAGGAGTTAGAGTGATTTAAGAAGGGCCGTGAGCCAAGGAACACAGACAGTCTCTAGAAGCTGGAAAAAGTAAAGAAAGGGATTCTCTCCTGAAGTTTTCAGAAGGAGCACAGCAGTGCCAACACCTTGATTTTTAGAATTCTGATTTACAGGACAATAAGAGAATAAATTGTATTATTTTAAACCACTAAGTAATGGTAATTTGTTACAACAACAGCTAACTAATGCAGTACTTCAGTATAACTTTACTTGAACATCCATGATCAGATTTAGGACAGTTGAAAACTACCATCAATGTGTAAAACACGTATAAAAAATGTCTATAGAATGTATTAAAATAAAAAGTACCATTTATAATAGTACTAAAACTATTAAATACTTAGGTATAAATCTTACAAAATATGTACAAGATCTATATACTGAAAACTGCAAAACATCAAAGAAAGAAAGAAATCAAAGAAGACCTAAATAAGTGGAGATATATACCATGTGCATGGTTAAGAAGACTCTGTTGTCAAAATATCAATTTCTGCAAACCTGGTCTATAAACTCAATGCAGTTTCAATCAAAATCCTAGTTGGAGCTTTTGTAGAAGTTGAAAAGTTGATTCTAAGTTTATAAGGAAAAGCAAAAGAACTAGAATAACCAAAACAATTTTGATAAGGAACAAATTTAGATGCCCCACGTTACCTGATTTCCAGGGTTATTTTAAAGCAACAGTAGTCAAGATATTACAGCATTGAGAAAGTATAGACTTTTAGATCAATGGAACAGAAGACAGAGCCAGAAATAGACCCACACATACATGGTCAATTGATTGCTGTCAAAGGTACAAAGGCAATTCAATGAAGAAAGGATAGCCAGTTGTTGGCTCTTCATTAGCAATGTTTGGATATCCATATTCAAAAAAATGAACCTTCATCCATATTTTATATTCTTTGTAAACTTTAACTCAAAATGGATCACATACTTAAATACAAAACATAGAATTATAAAATTTTTAGAAGAAAATTTTGGAGAAAAATATCTTCATGACTTGGGTTAGGCCAAGGTTACTTAGCTGTGACACAAAAAAAACATGTCCATTAAAGAAAAAAAATGAGAAATTTAACTTTCTCAAAGTTAAGAATTTTTGTTCTTTGAAAGACACTATTAAGAGACTGAAAAGACAAGTGACAGAATGGGAGAAAATATTTGCAAATCCCATATCTGATAAAGAGCTGTATCCAGAATACATTAAGAACACTCAAAGACTCAACAGTAAAAAACAATCTAGTGAAAAAACTGGGCAAAACAGACATTTTACTGAAGAATATATATGGATGGCAGAAAAAGCACATAAAACAATATTCAACATCATTAGTCATTAGGGAAATGCAAATAAAAAACACATGAGAGGGCCGGCCAAGTGGCACGTTGGTTAAGAGTTGGCTTGGGATGCCAGCTCTGAGCAGCAGGGCCCTGGTTCGGATCCCACGTTAGGGCCAGTGATGCTGCACCCTCTACAGCTAAGATGGTGAATAACAGCTCAACCTGGAGCTGGGCTGCCGTGAGTCACCAGCAATGGCGTAGGCTGCAGTGGAGCTGCAGTGGGCTCCCGTAAGCTACCATGAGCATCGGCAGCCGGCATGAGCTGCCAAGAGCCACCGTGAGTGGCTGTCCAGTGGCCAGGGACCCACCTGCCTCACCCAGGAAGAGCGCAATGATAATATCAGCATGGGCCAGTGAAGCGATGTCCTCCACAACTAGAGTGAAGAACAAAAGGACAGCAACTTGTCTGTTCCCCTTCCCCTGATTCCTCAACGCTGTTCCCCTCCCCAAAATCCCCAATAACATCTTTAAAAAAAACACAAAAAAACATGAGATGCCACAGCACATTCATGATTTGGATTGTACCAGAGAATGAGAATGGCTATAAACAATACAACTCACAATACCAAGAGCTGGCCAAGATGTGAAATACTTGGGATTCTCATGCATTCCCTGGTAAGAATACAATGTACAGCCAGTCTGGAAAACAGTTGGGAAGTTCTTTATGAAGTCAAACATACACTTTCCAAAGAATCCAGCAATCCCGTTACTAGATAGTTACCCTAGAGGGAAAAACACAATATGTGCACATAAAAACCTGTACATAATTGTTCAGCTTTTTCCATAATTACCGAAAACTGGAAAGAACCCAAATGCCTTTCAACTGGTGAATGGATAAACAATGGTGGTACATCCATATGATGGAAAACTATTTAGCAATATAATGGGGGGACCCTGCTGATACACATGACAACATGAAGGAATCAAAAATATATTATGTTAAGTGAAAGAAGCCAGACTCAAAGGTTAGGTAATGTATGATTCCATTTATATGACATTCTGGAAAATCCAAAACTATAGGAACTGAAAATGTTTGCCCAAACTTGCAAAACTATATACCAAAAAGAGTGAATTTTACTGTATGTGAACTATATCTTAATTTTCTTTAAATTGGAAAACATAGCTGTAGAATTTATACAAATGGCTTTTTGTAAATTGAAAAACTGTTTAAATCAATGTTCCATGTTTCCCTTTGTCCTGTTTCCCTGTTGGTTGACTTTACTCTTTTACCTTTTTAAGTCTAAATAATTTTATTTTAAATTTCAATTTATATAATACAGAGTTATCAACTATAGTCACCATGTTTTACAGCAGATCCTCAGAATCTATTCATCTTGTAGCTGAAACTTTTTACTGTCATACCAACTTCTCCCTATTTCCTCCACCCCCAGCCCCTAGAAACCAGTTTTTAGTCTCTGTTTGCATAAATTTGACTTTTCTTCGTATTCCAATTAACACTAAATAATTTTAAATTGTTACTGAAACATAGTCATTTCGTGATATGACATTCCTCCTTCTATAGGAATTTATGAAAAACATGTATATTCTAATCTTGCTCTGTAGTTTAATGTATTTTTTCTTAACCATCAGAGTAACAATAACTATTTGCTATAGGAAATTGGCCCTGATGGAGACAGTTGTGCTGTGTGTATTGAACTGTATAAACCAAATGATTTGGTGCGCATCTTAACCTGCAAGTAAGTTTGATTTTCGTTTATATCACCAATAAGAATTTCTGATTTACAAAATTGATTGTAATGGGGAGAAACTATTTTTAATGTTTCCAAATTGATGTAAACAAAATATTTATTTTTAAGTTATTGTCACTTAAATATAGGGAAATGCTTTATTCTTTTTAATATAATTGAAATTGGTATAAGGCTAATTACAAAAAGTTTCCAAAATGTGGTGCAATTTGGAAACTAGTTCCAAACTTAGAACCTAGCCAGCACCACAACCATACATACATATATATATATATATATATATATATATATATATATATACACACACACACACACAGTGGATTATTTAATTAAAATTCATTCTGGGGCCGGCCGAGTAGCACATTGGTTAGGAGTTGACTTGGGATACCAGCTCTAAGCAGCAGGGCCCCCGTTCGGATCCCACATGAGGGCCAGTGATGCTGTGCCCTCTACAACTAAGATGTTAAACTATAGCTAGACCTGGAGCTGGGCTGCCGTGAGTCGCCGGCGACGGCATAGGCTGCAGTGGGGCTGGCCGGCAGCGGGCGTGCGCTTTCATGAGCTGCCGTGAGCCGCCATGAGCGGCTGTCCAATGGTCGGCGTCTGACTGCCTCACCCGGGAAGAGCGTAATGATAATACCAACATGGGCCAGTGAAGCGACGTCCTCCACAACTAGACTGAAGAACAAAAGGACAGCAACTTGTCTGTCCCCCTCCCCCAATTCCTCAATGAAATCTTTAAAAAATCAATAAATAAAAATACTATGTTATGGAATTTCCAAATTTTGCTTCTGTGGCTCCTTCTTAGCATTTATACTGTGATCATATGTTTAAAAGGGGAAAAAAGCATCTGTTAAAAGACTAAGTAAAATTACAGGGTAACCTGTAGTATATTAGACAAAGTGTTGCCATTTCATAACTGATAACTAAAGTGTGTGTGTTTTTTTCCTTCATTAGCCATATTTTCCATAAGACATGTGTTGACCCATGGCTGTTAGAACACAGGACTTGCCCCATGTGCAAATGTGACATACTCAAAGCTTTGGGAATTGAGGTAAACATTGCTTAACTATTTATGTGAAGAAACTCAAGTTGTGTGTTATTTATGTACCTGGGACTTCGGGAAAATAACATCCTTATATTTTAGCTATGTAATGTGCCAGACTTATAGTTTTACCAAAGTTCGATCTATTTATATCATAGTGACAGTGAGGTGCCATATTGGATCACCTCCATTTTCCTTCCTTCTCCTTTTCCTCAAATGTACTTATTTTTTTGGTCAGATTTTGAAGTAATGACCATCTAAAATACCAACTGTCTTCTGATAACCCCATTCTGGTTTTTATTCTCTTACTATTGCATAGCAACCAAACTTATAGTTAAATGATCATGTATAGTTTCAGGAAGTATAATAAATATTAAATTATAATTATATTTGGTAAATGAAAAACTACCTTTCCCATAATGCACACAACAAGAAGTCAAGCTGAAAAAAGTCTTCCCGATTTGAGGAGATATACAGAAGACAGTCATTCTCAATTCCCCTAGGGAATAACATGAGATTTCTTTTTGATCGCCTGCCTTGGACCATTATGATGTGCTGGGACCACCCAGATGAACATGTCAGATGTGGTGACAATCTGCTTGTAACACCTTTTGCCCCTTTGGTGGACCCAGGTACTCCAACTGCTCTGGCAGAGACCAGCAAGAGATTTTTGTGATTGACAAAAGGGATTATAGCTTTATAAGGCTATAAAAGCATTGCTGTAATGAGTCACCTAGGAAGAAACATTGTAGTGATATGGCAAGGAAAAGCGTGTAACTCTGACAGTCTTTGAATTTGTTCAAATGCTTTCCAAAGGTGAGTGTTGAAGATGGATCGGTGTCTTTACAAGTCCCTGTATCCAATAACACATCCAGCAGTGCCTCTCCTCATGAAGAGGATGATCGCAGTGAGACTGCATCGTCCGGATATGCTTCAGTTCAGGGGGCAGATGAACCACCTTTGGAGGAACATGTGCAGTCAGCAAGTAAGTACCATGCTGAGGGTCAAGTTCTCCACAAAGGATCCATTGTGGGCCATAGTCCTGCTTCTTAGCATTTCTTCCATTCATCCATTAACACATTTCAGATTTTTTTCTATGAAAAACAGTGCAAGGCAGGATGCACCCCTACCTTAACATACACGTATTCAAATATACCTGAACCAGATAAAATGCATCAGGAGTGGGTATTATTCACCGAAGAAAAATATTTATTGGAAAGCTTCTCTCTGATGCATTATGTGTTAGCTTATTAACATACAAAAGAAGGCCAAGGAGAAACTTTAAACTTTTGAAGCTGTTATTTATTGCAGATCAATCAGAAGTTAAGATAAAGGAGTTCTGAAATGATAAATAGAATTCAGTTTACAAAAGCTTGATTTATACACAACTTCTCAGGGACCCATCTTTTGCACAAATCAGAACTAAGAATGCTATGTGCTGCCACCTGTTGATTGCTTATCATGAAATGAACAAACCTTGGAAACTAAATACAGTAGTGCCCCCTTATCTGCAGTTTTGCAGTCTGAAAATATTAAACGGAAAATTCCAGAAATAAACAGTTCATAAGTTTTAAACTGTGCACCATTCTGAGTAGCAGGATGAAAGCTAGTGCTGTATATGCTCCCCACCCATTAGTCACTCAGTAGCCACCTTGGTTGTCAAATCGACTATAGTGGCATCGCAGTGCTTGTGTTAAGGTAACCCTTATAGTAGCCTAATGCTGTGTCACATTACCTACGTCATTCACCTCACTTCATCTGATCACATAGGCATTGTATCATCTCACATCATGACAAGAAGGGTGAGTACAGTATAATAAGATATTCTGAGAGACCATATTCACATGACTTTATTACATTATATTGTTATAATTGTTCTACTTTTTCTTAGTTATTGTTAATCTCTTACTGTACCTAATTTACAAATTAAACTTTATCCTAGGTATGTATGTATAGAAAAAAACATAATATATATAGGGTTCACTACTATCCACAGTTTCAGGCATCTCTGGGGGTCTTGGAACATATCCTGTGTGGATAAGGGGGGACTACTGTATATTATTTTCAAATTCATGTGAATCAGTATTGCAACTTAGTAATGCTATAGCCATAAATAAATATTAGGGAATTATGTTACTTTTTTCCTTAGAAAGGGAAAACCCCTATAACAAATTATTTTCCCTTTCTTTAACTTCCACCATTTTCCTGGATTTTGGTAGTTTGAACATTTTTTCTCAATCCTCATTTTGAGATAACCTAATTCTGGCATACAAGTAGAAAAAAACTAAATGTCAAGATGACTTATGAAACGTCAAATATCAGCCTCCTATAACATAAACCTTTGTCCTCTGTAGGCCTATCAGTGCTATCGATACTATTTCTGAAAATGTCATGAGTAATACTGTCATGCAAATGCAAACCTTGTATTGCGTGTAATCTAATCTTCAGATATATCCTAGAGTATAAAGTCGTCATCAGAATCCTAATAATCTCTGGATTATCTACCTATAATAGAGAATCATTGTCTATTTGCCCCAGATGATATTTTGTTCCCATAACTGTGTTGTAATAGAATTCAGAAAAGATAAAGGAGAGTGCACAAGATAATGTAGTTTATTGCTAGGCTTGTTTAAATAAAGTTCCAACCTACTTTTTGTGCTCTGTTCTTGTGGAGGAGGGTGGTAAGCAGAAGTTTTTGTAGAGAATTTGAGAAGCAAGTGAAATTATGATCCATGTTCCTCCTCCTGTATTATTTATCTGCATGAATGGTAGTAACACCCACCCAGGTGCCTCAAACCAGAAACCAAGGAGATCCTTGATTCTTCCCTCTCCTCTTTCCAAGTGATTCAACATCCTTTTTCTCTAATTCATCCCCTAATTTCCAATCTTAATTTCACCGTCATAACTTGAGCCACTATTTTCTCTCTTCCCATTCCATTCCTTCTGCTCTTTCTCCCCCAAGAAATCGGGGAAATCCAGTCTAACGCCTATTCCTCCTTTAAAACTAACCCCCCTTTGAGAAGCCTCCCTTGACTCAAGTGTGTGGTCCTACCGTCTGCTTCCATAGAACTTCTATCATTGTGCTTATTGTACTCAATTATATTAAAACTTTTTAAAAGTCCTTTGGGTAGGGACAATATCTTATTATTTACTATGGTATACCCAGCACCTAGCACAGCCTACCACATAATAGATACTCAAATGAGTGTTGAATAAATGACCACCTAGAAGAGATTTATCTGTGATTATATATTACTAGTTTCGGTAACTTGCCTGTTAACCACTGATTATTATGGTACTAGTTGATTTAAACAACTTTCTAAACATATAATTGATTAGTGCAGGTCTGTGTGTCCTCTCATTGGGTTAAGTTCTGTTAGAGCACTGGTTTTCAAACTTAGGCATGCATCAAATCACCTGGAGGGCTTGTTAAAACAGAGGAGCTACCAATTTCTAACTCAGTAGATCTGGGGTGGGCCTGAGAATTTTCATTTCTAAAAAATTCCCAGGTGATTATGACGCTGCTAGTCCAGGGACCACACTTTGAGAACCACCGAATAAGGGCCTTAGTTCATAACCCTGGCTGCCCATTAGAATCACTCAGAAAAATTTTAAACATTACCAATGCCTGGGCTCTACTCCAGAATAGTTGTTAAATCAGAATCCATGAGGGTTGAGATCAAGACCAGGTTTTTTTTAACTTTATTAATTTTAATTTCAAGCAATTTCAGGCTGACTAAAATAAAAGTTTCAAAAATAATACAAAGAATGACCATATACCTATCACCAAACTTTTCAGAAGGTAAACATCTCATATAACCATATACAATGATCAAAACCAGGAAATTAACTGATAAAATATTAACTAAACTACAGCTGTTACGGGCCGGCCAAGTGGCGCGATGGTTAAGAACTCGCTTGGGACGCCAGAGGGCCCCAGTTCGGATCCCACATATGAGGGCCAGTGACACTGCCCTCTACAGCTAAGATG
>NW_017731700.1:1450338-1547293 GCF_001890085.2 Hipposideros armiger
AGAACAAAACGACAGCAACTTGTCTGTTCCCCTTCCCCTAATTCCCCAGCACTGTTCCCATCCCCCCAATTACCCAATAAAAAAATCTTTAAAAAACAAAACAAAACAAAAAAAAACTACAGCTGTTACTCGAATTTCACCAATTAATCAACTAATGTCCTTTTTCTGTCCCAGGATCCCCTGTTGCATTTCCTTCCCCCCCACCAGGTTTATTGAGATATACATACTTGACATATAAATTGTATAAGTTTAAGGTGTACAACATGATGATTTGATACACATATATATTGCAAAATGATTACCACATTCATGTTCAAAAATCATCATCTCACATAATTATAAAATTTTTGTGTGTGGTGACAATATTTAACATCTACTCTCTTAGCAATTTTGAAGTATATAACACAGTATTGTTAACTGTAGTCACCATGCTGTACATTAGATCCCCAGAACTTATTTATAACTTGAAGTTCATACCCTTTGACCAACATCTCCCCATTTCCCCTACCCCCCAGCCCCTAGCCACCACCATCATACTCTGTTTCTATGAGCTTGGCTTTTTTTCTTTTTTAAGATTTGACGTATAAGTGAGATTGTATAATATTTGTCTTTCTCTGTCTGACTTATTTCACTTAGCAGAATGCCCTCAAGTTCCACTCAAGTTGTTGTAAACAGCAGGATTTCCTTATTTCTCATAGCTGAATAATATTCTGTATACCGGGGGTGCCAAAAAATGTATATCCATGACTTGTATTCATCTTTTCTTATCGGTATATATTATTAAAATTTTAATAGTTTTTTTCCTTTCTTAAAATGTATACACATTTTTTGGCACCCTCTGTATATAATCACATTTTCTTTATCCATTCATCTGTCAGTGGACACTTAGGTTGTTTCCATGTATTGGCTATTATGAATACTGCTGCAGTGAACATGGAGATGCAGATATCTCTTTGAGATAGTAATTTCATTTCCTTCAGATATATACCCAGAAATGGAATTGCTGGAGGTTCCATACTGTTTTCCACAATGGCTACACCAATTTACATTCCTACCAGTAGTGCCCTAAGGTTTTCTTTTCTCTACATCGTTGGCAACACTTATCTCTTCTCTTTTTGATAATAGCTATTCTAAAAAGTGTGAGGCGATATCTCATTTTGCTTTTGCTTTGCATTTCCCTGATGATTAGTGATGTTGAGCATCTTTTCATGTAACTGTTGCCCATTTGTAGGTATTCTTTGGGAAAAGATCTATTCAATTCCTCTGACCATTTTTTTAATTGGATTATTTACTTTTTTGCTATTGAGTTGTGTGAGTTCCTATGTATTTTGGATATTAACCCTTTAATACATGGTTTGCAGACAATTTCTCCCATCCTATAAGTTGCCTCTCCATTCTGTTGATTGTTTCTTTGCTGTGCAGAAGAGTTTTAGTTTGATATAGTCCCAGTTCTTGATATTCGGTGGTGTAGCTTGTGCTTTTGTTGTCATATCCAAAAAAAGTGTTGCTAACACCAATGTCAAGGAGCTTTTTCACTATGGTTTCTTCTAGGAGTTTTATGGCTTCAGTTGTTGTGTTTATATCCTTAATCCATTTAGAGTTCATTTTTGTGAGTGGTGTTAGGTAGGGGTCCAGTTTCGTTCTACTGCATGTGAATATCCAGTTTACCCAATACCATTTATTAAAAATACTATCTTTTTCCTATTGAGTATTCTTGGCTCCTTTGTCAAATATTAGTTGACTGCATGTGCATGGATTTGTGTCTGGGCTCTCAATTCTGTTTTATTGATCTATGTGTCTGTTTCTTTGTTAGTGCTGTTTTGATTACTATAGCTTAGTAGTATAGTTTGAAATCCGGAAATGTGATGCCTCCCATTTTGTCCTTTCTCAGGATTGCTTTGGCTATCTGGGGTCTTTTATGGTTCCATATAAATTTTAGGATAGTTTTTTTCTATTTCTGTGAAAAATACCATTGGAATTTTGATAGGGATTGCATTGAATCTATAGATGGCTTTGGGTAGTATGGACATTTTAACAATATTAAGTGATCTGATCCATGAACATGGGATCTTTCCATTTATTTGTGTCTTCAATATCGTCCATAAATGTCTTATAGTTGTTTTTGGTGGTGGTGGGGGTTTTGGTTTTCTTTTTTTTTTTTTAGTTGAGCCATCCTGCCACCTATTGGCAGCTCAGCGGCAGCTCAGTTCAGGCTAGGAATCAAACCGCTGTTGCTCAGAGCTCACACTCTTGAGCGAGTTCTTAACCAACTGAACTGCTGGGCCGGCCCTTTATAGTTTTCATTGTACAGGTTTTTCACCTTCTTGGTTAAATTTGTTCATAGTATTTTATTGATTTTGATGCTATTGTAAATGGGATTTTCTTTATTTTGCTTCAGATATTTCATTGTTAGTATATAGAAACGTCACTGGTTTTGTATCCTGCAATAGTCTTGTGGTGGAGTCTTTAGAATTTTCTCTATATAAGGTCATATCATCTGGATACAGAAACAATTTTACTTCTTCCTTTCTGATTTTGAGGGCTTTTATTTCTTTTTCTTGGCTAACTGCTTTGGCTATGACTTCCAGTACTATGTTGAATAGGAGTGGTGAGAGTGAGTACGCTTGTCTTACTCCTGATTTTAAGGGGAAAGCTTGCAGCTTTTCATCATTGAGTAAGATATTAGGTAGGGTTTGTCATATATGGCCTCTATTATGTTTGGGTATGTTCCTCCTATGACCGATTTGTTGAGAGGTCCACACTGTATTTAATTGTAATATCTTCTTAGTTTCTAATCTGTAACTATTCCTTAGTCTTTGTCTTTCATGACCTTGACACTTGTGAAGACTACTAGTCAGTTATCTTGTACAATGTCCCTCAATTTTGATTCCTCTGCCATTTACCAATGGTTAAACTCATTGTCCTTTTCTATTTGGGGCAAGAATACCACAGAAATTATGTCATGCCCTTCTCTGCCTCATATTATAAAATGAGACACATGATGTCCATTTCTTATTCCTAATAGTTTTAACTTCGCTCAATTGCTTAAGGTGGTGTCTGCCAAGATTCTCCTTTCAAAGTTACTATTTTTCCCTTTGTAATTAGTAATCATCTTATAGAGAGACACTTGGAGACAATGCAAATATCCAGTTTCTTATCATACTTTTACCCACTAATTTTAGCAATCATTGATGCTCCTTGCTTGCAATAATTATTACTGAAGTGTGTGCCAATGGTGGGGTTTTTTGTTTTGTTTTGTTTTGTTTTCAAAGATTTCAATTGGGGGATTGGGGGGATGGGAACAGCACTGGGGAACTGGGGAAAGGGGAACAGACAAGTTGCTGTCCTTTGTTCCTCAGTCTAGTTGTGGAGGATGCTGACTCACTGGCCCAAGCTGGCACCATCATTGCGCTCTTCCCAGGTGAGGCAGATCAGTCACTGGCTTCTGGACGGCCGCTCACAGCAGCTGCTGGCCACACACGGTAGCCCATGGCAACCCACTGCCACAGGGGCTGCAGCCCGCCGTCGCTGGCGACTCACAGCAGCCCAGCTCCAGGTCGAGCTGTTGTTCAGCATCTTAGCTGTAGAGGGCAGTGTCACCTGGCCTCCCATGTGGGATCCAAACCAGGGCCCTCTGGCGTCCCAAGCCAGTTCTCAACCACTGCGCCACTCGGCCAGCCCAATGGTGGTTTTTTTATTTCCATCCTTCTTTCTGCATTAATTAAGCTTCTATTTTAAGGAAGAGCAATCCTTTTTTTTTTCGTTTATTTATTCAAATATTTATAATAGTATAGCTTCATAGGTATTTCTTTTATTCTGTTATTCTCATGATTTATTCATTGTTTAGATTATCCTTGATTTGGTCATTGAGAACTCCCTCAAATTGTTTTTTGTTTTCTTTAACACACTCCATCATTTTTTTTTTGAGCACTTCCTTACTTTCTGGCACCACAAAATGGTCTAGACCAGGGTTTTGCAAACTTGTTCTGTAAAGTGCAATATAGTAAATATTTTAGGCTTTCAAGGCGCCATAAGTTTGTTGCATTTTTTGTTTGTCTTACAGCCTTTTAAAAATATGAAAACCACTATTAGCTATGGATTGGTCTTGCAAGCTGTAGTTTGCTGACCCTTAGGCTAGAATCTAGGTTAATCTTGTACTCTCCTTGTCCTAGCCCTAGAATCAGTCATTTCTTCAAAGGGTCTTTTATTGGAGAACAGTATTTCAAAACCAAGATCTGGGCACTAGGTGTGCTCATTGCTATTGGGGTGTTATTGCTGTTAGCCCTTTTAATGAACAAAAGCAGGAAATATGAGTATAAACTCACACAAATATACACATCTACATCTATCATCTATCTATCTACCTATCTATCATCTATCTATCTGTCTGAAAAGCAGTGAGCTCATATTGATACATCTGATTTCAATCCAAGGTATTCTAGCCTTACCTTTTCTTTATTTGTAATTTCTCTCTCACTGACAGTGAGAAACCTGGCTCTCATTATCTATAATACAGTTGCTTATTTGTTCAATCCTAGAACACACATAAAATAATTTCAACATTGCTAATTCACAACCCTGTGAAAAACAATTTCACTAACTAGTGTATAGTTCTTTTTGTTTTTAGCCTTTTAGGATGTAGTCAAAATACTGTTTCCAAAATTACTTAATTCTTTTCTTCAGAATGGTTATATATTTAATGGCTATATTACATAATTATGTGCATTTGTTACTGTTTGTATTCCATTTGGGGACCTCTCCCCAACTTTCTGGTGTGTGTGTGTGTGTGTGTATCTGCCTATCTATCTATGCATTTGAAAAAGCATAGGTATTATAAATTTTTAAAGTGCCCCTATGATTGAAATGAGAAGCTAGGTTTAAGAACTTATATTTAGGATAGAGAAGAAGCAGAAGATGTAACTTTTGCTCTGAAGGAGGCTATAATCTAGGTAGAAGTAAGCACACATGTGAATAAAAAAAAGACTAATTGTAAATATAATAATGTCATACGTGCTTTATAAGACATAACATAAATAATATAATTATTAAAGGAACAGGGAATGAGTGTAATAATCAGAGTATGGTGGAATTAGACAAGAAGGGCTTCTCAGACATGAGTGTTGAATGTTGTTTGAAAGAAGAGAAGGGTAATACCATCCTAAAATTGCTATTTCTTTCTAAAGATGAAAATCTACAGCTGGTAAACCATGAAGCAAGTTCCGTGGCAGTGGATGTTGTTCCTCATATTGACAACCCAACCTTCGAAGAAGATGAAACTCCTGATCGAGAGACTGCTGTTCGAGAAATTAAATCATAAAATCTGTGTCAATAGAAAACTTGAACCTTTAGTAATAACAGAACTGCCAATCAGGGCCTAGTTTACTATTAATGAACTGGATAAATGTAATAAAATAAGAATGATACTGAAAATGCTGAGATGACTAATATTATGCTATAGTTAAATGGCTTAAAATATTTAACCTAATAACTTTTTCCCACAAACTCATGTTTTTCACAGGCAAGTTTCCTCTCAATAGTGATAGCAAGATTT
The DNA here is from genome assembly GCF_001890085.2 of Hipposideros armiger. NCBI lineage: Eukaryota > Metazoa > Chordata > Mammalia > Chiroptera > Hipposideridae > Hipposideros > Hipposideros armiger. Next base: position 1,455,890 of record NW_017731700.1, read on the forward strand.
TTAAACATTCAAAACTCTCTTCAAGTAGTCATGTTTTTCTTTTATAAAAAATTTTTCTTATAAAAACCTGTTGCTTTTAAAATGTGAAGTAGCTGTAATCACTTTATTTTATGATAGTATCTTAATTTAAAATACTACTACTTTAGCTTGGGCTATATGTGTCAGGGTTTTTTTCTAGGTGCTTATATTGATCTGGAATTGTATTGTAAAAAGCAATGCAAACTTAGGTTAGTACTTCATGAAATGTCTATTTAAGCTACATTAAGTTGATAGAACAATATTAAAGAAAAATATTCATTTAAACTATTTCTTGTTTTTAAAATTAGGCTAAATGTACTTCATGTAAGTGTCGAGCATAGTTTATCAGAGAATATGGACTGGACTGGATTAATTAGTATATTAGTGACACAGATTTGACAAAAAAGTTTCCTTACTAAAGTGCTATATAACAATTCCTCAAACTTTACTTACGTGATTTTCAAAAGCAGAGTATATAAATTATACTATTTGAAAATGTCACACAAAATTGGTAATTGATCTTTGTGTATTAGTTAGCCGGCATAAATTAGTCTGTAGAAAATGTTTTCCAAACAATGTTGACTTTGAAAATTGGGTTTACATTCTACCTAAATGTGCTAAAATTACATTAGGTAAATTAAAATTCTGTCCATTTAGCTATAAATTTCATGAATGCATCTTCTTGGTGTTCGAAAAAGAATTGGGGGATGGGTGAGAATTCCAGGTGCCTTAATATAAAGTTTGAAGCTTCATCCACCAAAGTTAAATAGAGCTATTTAAAAAATGCACTTTATTTTTATTCTGTGTGGCTTATCTTTGGTTTTAGAGTTTAGTTTCCAGTGCAAATTCCAGCAATATTTAGGTAAAGACACAACAGACATGTATTTTTTGTTTGCTAAATGTAGAATGGATGAAACCATTGCATTCTTGTACACTGATTTGAAATGCTGTAAATATATCCTGATTTGTATTGATTCTCTTTAAATAAAAAATGTAAATAAAATATTCCACTAAAAGTTTGTGCCTGCTATTAAGTTTAGCAATCATATACTAACTTTTAATGTATGCTTGGATTTAGGAGTAAAACAATGGTTGCATATAAATGGTAGTTGATATATTTGATCAATAAAAACTAAAACTATGGTATGATATACATTTACATATTTCATTACATAGAAACTGCTGCCATTGTAATATAACAGCACCTACCATGAATTATTTTCAATGTCAGCCAGGTAAATAATAAGGTTGACCACTGATAATATAAGGTTAGAAAAGACCTTGATGCCAATCTATCTTTATACCACCTAAGACTTAAGGCCATTTTATTACTTTAAAGTTTTGTTTACCTTCAGCCTTCTCTTTAGAGGTATGATTATTGAGATGCTGTTAAGGAGTTAAGTGCATCTCTTTCTTTTGTCAAACATGCTACGAATAAACAAATGCTTGGAATGCCACAGAACCATGATTATCAAATCAGCGAACATATATGTCTTATTTGGCAACGTGCCAGGTGTATGAGTGTCTGATGCCATACAACAAGGCCTGTGTTCTTAGAAAGTTAATTATTCAACGTTTTATGGGGGTTCTTTTGAGAGGGAATTTATAATTTTTTTTGAATTTTAACAGCTGTATTCAAGTATAATTTACATACCAAAAATTCAGCCATTGTAAATGCACAGTTCTGGGATGTTTACCAAATGTAGAGTTGTACAACTTTCACCATGATCCAGTTTTGGAACAACTTATCACCCCAAAAAGTTCCCTCATTATTCATTTGCATTCAATTTCTCCCATTCCCAGCCCCAGACAACCACTAATCTGCTTGCTGTCACTATAGATTTGCCAATACTGGACATTTCATGTAAATAGAATCATACAATATGGGGTCTTTTGTGACTGGCTTCTTCCGTTTAGCATAATACTTTCAAGGGTCATCCATGTTGAAGTTTGCATCAGTACTTCATTCCTTTTCATTGCTGAGTAATATGTACATCCCATTGTATGGCTATTCCACGTTTGGTTATCCATTCATCAGTTAATGACACTTGGGTCATTCTCACCTTTGGGCCATTATGGATAATGGTTAACATTCATGTACAAGTCTTTCTGTATATTTTTTATTCTCTTTCTTATATATAGAGGGGAGGGAATCCATGTAACTTATGAATTTTCTTCTAGCTATTACCTTTTGATAATAAAAAAGATACTTTCAGCAACAGACTTTATTACTCTCACATTATAATCAAAATATAAGCTGATTCCTTTAAGTGGCAGTAGATATATTTGTATGCATCGGGAGTCTCTAAATTAAGAAAGAGGGATTTTCTGAGAGTTCATTTGTAAGTTTGGCAGAAGTCAAGTTGTATTATCTTATAAATAGGAATATTTGGGGTTGTCGGAAAAGTCATGTATTTTTTCTGTGCTTTTCATTGCAAAAATGTGTCATGACTTTTCCAACAACCCAGTATAAGTTTTGACAATTAAGTTCGCGAACTCATCCTAGAAAAAGTGCTACATACCTCATTGCTGAATATCACTACGGTCACCTTTAAAGTACTCTCCCTGGGAAGCTATGCACTGATGCCAGCATCTGGTCCACCCTTGGAAGCAATTTTGGAACTCTTTTTCTGGAATGGCCATTAGAGCTGTCATCATGGTATTACACTCAATGTCCTGAATGTCATCAAAATGTCTTCCTTTCAATATTTCCTTTATCTTTGAGTAAAGAAAAAGACATCAAGGTTTAGAACAGGTGAGTAGGGAGGATGTTCCAATACAGTTATCTGTTTACTGACTAAAAACTTCACGGTGCATGTGAGCTGGTGCATTGTCGTGATGCAAGAGCCATGAATTATTGGCAAAAAGTTGAGGTCATCTAACTTTTTCACACAGCCTTCTCAGCACTTCCAAATAATAAACTTGGTTAACTATTTATCCAGTTGGTACAAATTCATAATGAATAATCCCTCTAATATAAAAAATAGGTTAGCAATATTTATGCAACAAGTTCATGAACTTAATTTTAATTGTCCAACTTCGTACATGGTTCCCAGGCAAACCAGTAAAAATACATTTAAAGATACATTTGGAATGCTAGGAAGATTCCGTCTCACTCCCCTGCCCCCCATATCTAGTTTTTGTTCATTTTCTAAATATTTTAATTAAGTTCTATAATATCTGGAGAAATTTCATCACCTTAGGCTATAATAAATTTTGAGTTATTTACCTTACCTCTTCTGTTTGAAGTGGATATTTAAAATAGTTTAAAACTTTCTAATGTAAAGTTTAGGTTTGAGACTTAAAGGAAATTCATGATTATGGTGGGCCCTTTGACCTGCAGAGATAAATGTTCATTGTCCTCTACCTTACAGCTAATTCACTGAAAAGTTTGAAAAACCATACCTACTAGTTCTTAATTTTTTTCTACAGAAATATACAATCTCATGCATGTGAAACACTTGGGGACATACCTAGATTTTAGTGGTTAGAAAGTAGTATATATAAACAGGGTTTAGCATGGATAATGGCAATTTCTCCTCTGATACCTCAGTTCTCAACCACTGCCTTAGAAAATTTTAATTGGCATGTCCTGGTATAAGCTTTTCTTAGAAAAGCAATTCAGTCACCTAAAATTCATTAACAGAGCTTATTTTTTAAAAATATGTCCATGTAGTTCTTAATGGAAACGTGAGTGATCACCTCCAATTTGTTGTAGAGTTTGATTTTCAAATACCTAATTTGATATAAATTAGTGTGTCTAAAACTTTAATGTGCCTACCTATTACCTGGGGACATTGTTAAAATGCACACTCTGCTTCAGCAGCTGTGGAATGGGGTCTGAGATTCTGAATTTATACCAAGCCCCTGGGTGATGCAAGCATTGCTGGTCCATGGTCCACATTTTGAGTAGCAAAGCCTTAAATGTCTCTCCTCTAACAGTGCCCTTCCCATTTTGAATCTTACTGCTTCTAAACCTGACTTAGACTGTAAAGCATCAAGTAAGCTTGAGAAATTCATTTCAAATAAGAAGCCAGCAAAATCTTGAGAGAAAGCCTCAGATTTTCCTTGGCACAGGGTTTGGAATTGCTATTTGGGGTTTCCCAGTACCTTTTCACATAGGTGTTTGAGGCTATAATTTAGAAGGCTGGATCAGCTGAAAGACTGACCTCTGGATAAATGAGGTATTATTCATCTCTGCATGGTATAACATTGTGTCCATAAATTTGTGACTTAGATACATCAGAAAACAAAATTGGAAGCAGAAAGATGAGTTGGGAAGCTAGTATAATAGTATAGCCATAAAGTGAGGGGCTACTCTGAAGCAGTAATAGGAGAATGGGATGGACTTTTGAAAAAGAATTAGAAGGGCATGTATATGTGACAGTGAAGGTGGTAACAGTAAAAGTTTAAGATTATTATTCCAAGTTCCTTAGCTTGAGCATCTTGGTAAAGAGTGGTGCTCTGAACTATGAAAACCTAGTAGGCGGAACAACCTTGGGCACAGGAGATATTGGGGAAATAAGTCTGGCTTTGGACATGTTGTATTTGAGGTATTTACAAATCATATGCATAGGTAGTACAGTGTCATGGTTTGTAGTCAGACAAATCTAGGTTCAAATCTAAGCTCTGCTTTTTATTTTACTATTTTTTATTACTTTCAGGTGCACAAAACAATGCAATAGTTATCCTTTACACCCCTCACAAAGTGACAACCCTCTCCCCCAATCCACCACCCCACTCCTCTGATATCATACATATCTATTACAATTCCATTGACTCCATTCCCCAAACTATACTCCACATACCGTAACTACATATATATATATATATATATATATATATATATATATATATTAAATTATAGTTGATGTATAATATTATTCAATGTCAGCTTCAGGTGTACAGTGCAGTAGTCAATCCTCTACACCATCAATGAAGTGATCTCCCTACCAAGACATGTGTCCATCTGACAACCTACAAAATATTTACAACATTATTAATTTCCCAAACTGTCTTTCATATCCCTGTGGCAATATTGTAGTTACGAATTTATGCTGTCTAATCCCTTCCCCTTCTCCCTCATCCCCATTCCCTTCCATCTAGCAACCATCAGTTTTTCCTCTATATCTCTTAAGACTATTTCTGTTTACTTTGCTCATTTATTAAATTATTTAGATTCCACATATAAGTGAGATCACTTCCACATATACGGTATTTGTCTTTCTCCAACTGACTTATTTCACTTATAATGTTCTCTAGGCCTATCCATATTATTGCAAATGGTAAGATTTCATTCTTCTTTATAGCTGACTAATACTCCATTGTGTAAATGTACGACATTTCCTGATCCAGTCATCTACCGATGGGCATTTTGGTTGTTTCCAAGTCTTGGCTATTGTAAATAGTGCTGCAATAAACATAGGGGTGCATATACCTTTTCAAATTAGTATCATGGGTTTCTCTGGATACATACCTAAGAGTGGAATTGCTGCGTCATAAGCTAGTTCCATTTCCAATTTTTGAGATACTTCCATACTGATTTCCACAATGGCTGCACCAATCTGCAGTCTCACCAGTAGTGCACCAGGGTTCCCTTTTCTCCACAGCCTCGCCAGCACTTGTTTGTTGATTTATTGATGATACCCATTCTGACCGGAGTGAGGTGGTATCTCATTGTGGTTTTTATTTGCATTTCCCTATTGATTAGTAAGGTTGAACATTTTTTCATATGCCTGTTGGCCATCTGTATGTCCTCTTTAAAGAAATGCCTCTTCATATCCTCTGCCTATTTTTTAATTGGGTTTTTTTGGTGTTAAGTTGAATGGGTGTTTTATAAATTTTGGATAATAACCCCTTATCAGATATATCATTGGCAAATATCTTCTCCCGTTCAGTAGGCTGCCTTTTTGTCTTATTGATGATTTCCTGTGCTGTGGAAAAACTTTTAAGTTTGATGTAATCCCATATGTTTATTTTTTCTTTTATTTCCCTTGCCTGCAGGGGTGTATCAGTAAAAATATTACTGAGGGTTATGTCTGCAAATTTACTCACTGTGTTTCCTTCTAAGAGTTTCATGGTTTTAGGACTTACATTTAATCTTCAATCCATTTTGAATTTGTGCTCGTATATGGTGTAAGTAGGTGGTCCATTTTCACTTTTTTTGCACGTGTCAAATTTTCCCAGCACCGTTTATTAAATAGACTATCTTTACTCCAATGTAAATTCTTACTTCTATTGTCATAGATTAAATGACCATATATGGATGGGTTTATTTCTGGGCTCTCTATTCTGTTCCATTGATCTATGTGTCTGTTTTTATGCCAGTACTACACTGTTTTGATTACTATAGCCTTGTACTATGATTTGATGTCAGGTAGCATGATACCTCCAACTTTGTTCTTATTTTTCAAGATTGCTGGGCTATTTGGTGTCTTTTATGATTCCATATAAATTTTCGGATTATATGTTCTATTTCTGAGAAAAATGTCCTTGGTAGTTTGATAGGAATTGCATTGAATCTATATATTGCCTTAGGTAGTATCGACGTTTTAACTATACTAATTCTTCCTATCCATGAACATGGTATGTATTTCCATTTATTTGTATCTTCTTTGATTTCTCTCTTCAGGGTCTTATAATTTTCTGAGTACAGGTATTTTACTTCTTTGGTTAAATTTATTCCTAGGTATTTTATTGTTTTTGAAGTAATTTTAAGTGGGATTGATTTCCTGATTTCTTCTTCTGACAGTTTATTATTGGTGTATACAAATGCAACTGATTTCTGAGTATTAATTTGTATCCTGCTACCTTACTAAATTCATTTATCAGTTCTAACAGTTTTTTGGTGGAGTCTTTGTGATTCTTTATATATAGTATCATGTCTTCTGCATATAGTGACACTTTTCCTTCCTCCTTTCCAATTTGGATGTCTTTTATTTCATTTTCTTGTCTGATTTCAGTGGCTATAACTTCGAGAAATATGATGAATAGAAGTGGTGAAAGTGGGCAGCCTTGTCTTGTGCCTGATCTTAAGCGGAAAGCTTTTAGCATTCCCCATTGAGTATGATGTTGGCTGTGGGCTTATCATATATGGCCTTTATTGTGCTGAGATATGATCCTTCTATTCCCACTTTGCTACAAGTTTTTATCATAAATGGCTGCTGGATTTTGTCAAATGCTTTTTCTGCATCTATTGATATGATCATATAATTTTTATTTTTCATTTTGTTAATGTGATGTATTACATTAATTGATTTGCGAATATTGAACTGACCCTGCATACCAGGAAGGAATCCCACTTGATCGTGGTGTATGATCTTTTTAATATGATGCTGAATTCGGTTTGCTAGTATTTTGTTGAGGATTTTTTTCGTCTATGTTCATTAGGGATATCAGCCTGTAATTTTCTTTTTTTGTAATGTCTTTGTCTGATTTTAGGATCAGTGTATTCATGGCCTCTTAAAATGTGCTTGGGATCCTTCCCTTCTTCTGTATTTTTTGGACTAGTTTGAGGACAATAGGTGTTAATTCTTTTTTGAATGTTTTGTAAAATTCACCTGTGAACCCAAGAGTTCCAGAACTTTTGTTTGTTGGAAGCTTGTTAATTACTGATTCAATGTCTTTCTTTTCTTTTTTGTTTTTTTGCTGTACTTTTTAAATAAAGATTTTATTGGGGAATGGAGGGAGAAGAACAGTGTTGGGGAAGGGGACCAGCCAGGTTGTTGTTCTTCAGTCTTCATTGTGGAAGGCGCCAGTCGCCATCTGGCTGCCCGTCGGCAGCTTGTGGCCTCTAAGCTCAAGGTGCTGTGTTCAATCGTAGCTGTGGGTTGGCACAGCCACCATCCCATGCAGGAGTCAAACCCGGCAGCCTTGTTGTTAAGAGTGCACGCCCTATCCACTGAGCCATCCTGGCGGCAGCTCAGCTCAAGGTGCCGAGTTCAGTCTTAGTTGTGGGTGGGCGTAGCCCACCATCAAACAGGCAATCTTGTTGTTACACCAGCTGAGCCATCCTGCCACCTGTAGGCAGCTCAGTGACAGCTCAGCTCGGGCACAGCGTCATTGGCCCATGTGGGAATCGAAACGGCAGCCCTGTTGCTCGGAGCTCACACTCTTAAACCAACTCTTAACCAACTGAGCCACTCGGCCGGCCCCCTGATTCAGTTTCCCTGGTAGTAATCAGCCTGTTCAGAGTTTCTGTTTCTTCTTGGTTCAGACTTGGAAGATTGTGTGTTTCTCGAAATGTATCCTTGTCTTTCAGGTTGTCTTAATTTGTTGGCACATAGTTGCTCATAGTATTTACTTAAAATTTTCTGTATTTCTGTGGTATATGTTGTCACTTCTCCTCTTTCATTTCTGATTGTATTTATTTGGGCCCTCTCTCTCTTTTTCTTGCTAAATGTTTTTCGGGATAAGTGTTTGTCAATTTTAACTTTTCGAAAAACCAGCTCTTGGTTTCATTGATCTTTTGTATTTCTTGTTTAGTCTCTATTTCATTTATTTCCACTCTGATCTTTATTTTCAGTCATTATTTCTTCAAATCTGTTCTCAATCCCTCGCTCCTTCTCTTCTCCTTCTGATACTCCTATGATGCGTATGTTGTTGTGCTTGATGTCGTCCCACAGGTCTCTTAAACTATTTTCATTGTTGTTGTTTTTCAAAGATTTTTATTGGGGAATTGGGGGAGGGGAACAGCGTTGGAGAATCGGGGACGGGGAACAGACAAGTCCTGTCTTTTGTTCTTCAGTCTAGTTGTGGAGGACGTCGCATCACTGGCCCATGTTGGTATTATCGTTGTGCTCTTCCCAGGTGAGGCAGATCAGTCACCAGCCACTGGACAGCCGCTTATGGTGGCTCTAGGCAGCTCACACTGGCTGCCGGCCAATCACGCCCCCTGTCAGCCACTCACGGTAGCTTATAGCAGCCCACTGCCACCTATGCTGTCACCCGCAACTCACGGCAGCCCAGCTCCAGGTTGAGTTGTTGTTCACTATCTTAGCTGTAGGGGGTGCAGCATCTCTGGCCCTAATGTGGGATAAGAACTGGGGCCCTGCTGCTCAGAGCTGGCGTCCCAGGCCAACTCTTAACCAACGCGCCACTCGACCAGACTTATTTTCATTGTTTTTTATTCTTTTTTCTTCTTGTTGTTCCAACTGCGTGATTTCTGCTATTTTATCTTCTAAATCGCTGATCCGATCCTCTGCTTCATCTAATCTACTGGTGATTCCTTCAAGTGTTTTTTCATTTCAGTTATTGTATTCTTTAGTTCTAACTGGTTGTTTTCTCTTTTTTTATCATTTCTCTATCCTTCTTTATGTCCTCCTTAATTTCCTTAAACATCCTTTTCATCAGTGTTCTAAACTCTGTCTTGGAAAGGTTGAATACCTCTGTTTCATTTAGTTCCATTTCTAGAGGTTTCTTCTGATCTTTTATTTGGGACATGTTTCTTTGTTTCTTCATTCTGGCTGTCGCTCTGTGACTGCTTCGATGTATTAGGCAGATCACTTATGTCTCTCAGTTGTTACTGGGTGATCTTATAGTATATGTCCTTTATATTCGGATTACACAGATTCCCTATTCTCCTGTCCTGTGTGTTCCAGAGGTGTTGCTGTTGACGTTGCTCTTTAATTGGTTTTGGCTTGTCAGATGGTGGGATTAACCCTCAGACTGATTAAGTGGGAGAATTAGCTTTACTCACAGTGTATGAGATGCTGTGTGGAGGTTGATCCTCTCAGAGGAGGCTTGGTCACTGTGGGTTCTTGTGCCTGTGGAAAATGTCCTTTGAGAATGCCACTTGTAGATTCAACCAGGTAGTACTCTGTTTTTGTCCAACACTGGCCTCTGGGTGTATTGGTTCTGGTGTCTCTTGGGTGGGGCTCCCACTCAGAGCCATTTCAGACCTGCCTGTTCCTGGTCTGTAGCTACCCAGTAGGTGCCTCAAGGCTGTATGCAGTTGGCTGCTGCACGTGCTGGACCTGGGGTCATGTGGGGATGGTCTCTGTGTGAACTGAAGCTGGCTTTCCCCTATTTTGATCCTGAGGCAGCTTAGGAAAAGGCCCAGGGCCCCCTAGGCCTGTTGCCACCTGTCAGATGCCAGTAAAGCCTACCTATTGAAAAAGGCTTTTTAAGGGTATGTGTCTGGCTATTTGACCCGGTGTTGAGGGTGCCTCTGAGATGTGGCACTAGCTTGGCAGGATGGTGTTCAAGTGAATTATGCGACGTGATTGGTAGTTTTTAAGACGTTAATGCAGATCCAGCTCTTACACCAATTCCTGACCTGTGAGCCCCTTGTATAGCATCCCAAGGGCACTACAGCCAGCCTCCAGCTCAAGCTCACAGATTCACGAAAGCTGCTCCTGAGTGGCTGTGGTGCAGGTTTGTGGTCACTGAACACCACGAAGATGACTCCAGGGCTCTGCAAATCACCTTCTGTTGTAAAAAAACATTTTCCACATTTGGTGGGCGTAGGGCCAGTCAGCCCAGCACCCCGATTGCCCTGGCAATGCAGTCGTAAGTGAGAGAGGTTGTGTTACAGGGGCATAAAGGCTGTGGTCAGTAGTATCTACAAATTCAGTGTAGTCTCAGCTCTTGGACAAGTGCTGGGCCAAGCCACTTCACAAAACAAAAACAAAGCAAGGCAACCCAACAACACCAAACAACAAATACACTCTCACAGAAACTCGATAAATAATGATCAGACAGGTGAAACAAAAGTATATAAAAGAGACAAACACAAACACAAAAACAGGAGAACCAGACAGAAAAACAGTTACCAAAGCAATAGCCAGATAAATAAGTCTGAGAAACAATGACAAAAACAAAACAGATGAAAGAAGGAAAAGGAACAAAAAGATGAAAAAGAAAGAAAAAATATAATAATAAAGAAAAAAAGGGGGAAGCAAAAAGGAGGAAAGAAAATAACAGGCTCTGTGCCCACTTTAATCTGCAGACCACTTGCTCAGCAATAGAGTCTCTGGGCAACTCAGAACCAGCTATGTTGGGGGGAAGGGCTCAGTGTGTCATGCGCCAGCGTCCCTCTCAGGCTTGCAGTGAGCTTCCCGCAATTAGCTGCTGTGTGCTCTGGAACTGTGCTCACCGCCAAGAATCCTCACAGGTTGTTGTGGGCTGCCTGCTGCTGCAAAAAACCCTCTGTGGCCTGCAGAGGTAGGAGCCAGGGACCAGGGGCTCAGGGTGCCCCCGGCAACACAGCTCTAGGTGGGTGGGGCAGGCCCCCAAGGCACCACAGGTTGTGGTCAGTGGCCCCCACCAAGTCAGAGCAGCATGCACTCCTGCACAGCACACACAAACGTGCCAGGAATGCCCCGTCCGGATCACGCAGGCGAACAGCTCCTGGCCCAACATTCCCAGGAAAACTCCCAGCCTCAGCCTGTCCCAATCAGCCGCTAGCAGATCAGGCTGAGCAGCCCGCCACCCAATCGCCAGCCTGGCAAATCAGCACGTGCAGTGCAGAGACCCAAGGCGGCTCGCGCACTCCCGGGTCTCAATGAGCAGCCTGTTAGAGCTGGAGCACATCAGTCAGGCATTTCCCTGGCTATGCAGCACAAGCAGTGTGGAGGGTGAGGACCCAAGGCCACATGTGTGAGCACACACAAGCACACCTGTGCCAATTCCACCAGACCAACGCAGTCCCGGACTTGAGCCTCTGTGGGAGGGCCCAGCCCTGAAAAAATGGTGCCCTCCCGTACACTACTCATGTGCAAGCTCCACACCAGGGGAACAGTGGTCCCAAAACCCTCCAGCCCCCGTGCCAAAGGCACTCAGTTCAGTCCTTCCCGGAGGCTCTTGGGCCTCGCTCACAAAGCCCCTCCCTCCACCAGGAACCAGGTGAGTGCTCACCAGCGAGCGAGTCGGTTTCCCGGCTCCACTGGTTCTCCAGCTGCCCTCAGCCTCACCAAGTTGAGCAAAGAGAGTCCTCACTATTTTCTACTTCCATCTATCGTGGGACTCCTCTTCCCGGCAAAGTAACTCTGGGCTGGTGAGCGCGGTGTGGGGCTGGAGGGTCTCTCCCCCAACCGGAGAAGCCTCTCCACCACTGAGGTGTCCCTCACAGGGTTCTCTGTCCTCTGTCTGTAGGCCTGGAGTCAGCTTGCCTCACACCTCCGCCCCTCCTACCAGTCTCGACATGGCCTCCTGTTTATATCCTTCATTTAGAGGTTCTGTTCATCTAGTGTTCGGGGGACTTCCAAGGTATAAATTATTTGTAATTTCAGTGTGATCCCAGGAGGCAATTGGCACAGCATCCATCTATTCCACCATCTTACCGGAAGTCCCTCAGCTATTTATTTAGCTATGTGATCTTAGGCAAATTACTTAACTTCTCTGAGCCTCATGTTCTTCATCTGTAAAGTAAGGATATAAACATCTGCAAGCTTATTAATGAAGTCTCTCTCTCTCTGTCTGTCTGTCTCTCTCTCTCTCTCTCTCTCTCTCTCTCTCTCTCTACCTCTACACACACTCACACACACACACACACACACACACACACAAATACAGTACCAGGAATGATATCCAAAGCAGTTTGTAATTCCAATCCTTTCCTAAAAACAATTTATATTAACATACACAGTTGAATATTGATTAGTAACTTGCCCTATTTTTAAGACATTTTCAGAAAAACACTTATTTACAAAGGCTTAAAATATAGTTTATGATCAAGCCAAAATTTGTATCACAGGAGTAATTTAATTTCAAAAAATGTTTCTTTAAATAATCCGTGAAATGTTTACTAAAGCAGGAGCTCTCTAAATGCCCCTGCTGAGCCAAGAGTGGGTCTAGTTCTAAAACAGGGAACAAGTGGGCATATCTGGATGGAGTTTCCATAAAGAGGCATTGGAACCATCCAGTTCTGGACAGCCCTTGCAACAACTCTAACCTGTAAGAAAAGAATGTGGCTTGATGGGGAAGGAGATTTTTTAAAAAGGGAAGGAATGGAAAGATAAAAAGAAGGGCACCTAACATCTCTCTGCATTTGCTACATTTACTGATCTTTCACCAGGAAAAGAAATTATCTTACTTAATACACATCCAAATTGGGAAGGCTTTTCCCAGCGATACATTGCAGTTTGGGCTCTGGGAAGATTGCCTCTTCCCATCCTCTCCAGAAAGCTGCCTTGGGACTAATTGTGACAATTGCAAATTGACCCTTTTCTCACCCCCCAAGAAAATTCTCTGCTTTTAGCACGTCTGCCTCCCTTGACCTGCCCTCATCTTGAGAGGTTTAAGCCAGAAACATTGCTCCAAGGCAGAGTTCTTTGACTCCATGACTTGGCATTTGCGTGTGCCCCGCCCCCCTTTTTTAGCCAAGTGGCCTTAAGGCTTCATTCTCAAAATAGCTTGCCAAGAGCCCCTTGTTTATTGTACATTTCCTCCCAATTCCTTCCTTCTTGTAAACCTTCCTTCACTTTTAGTGCAGTCTTTGATTTTGGTGGGTTTAGTTATCGCAATAAATAAAAATGCCCCTCAAATAATTCCTCACTGCAATGTCATGCAAATCACTGCCCTCATTCACCTTAGTGTTTAAGCAGCTGTGTATCATTCATTGCCAAGGTACTAACAGATGATGACTGCACCGAAAGGGATTTTTTTCTTAAAGAGCTTGAGAAAGAAAAAAAGTTGCTCATAAATTGTTTAGATCCTGAAAAGGAAAGTCGGACATTTTCTGTGGCTGATTACAGTAATTAAATAAAAAAAAATTAGGGGGGGGGTGTAGTGGGGGAAAGAAAGGTCTCACACTGTGAAGAAAACTGTGTGGCTTCCGGAGATTTTATATTCTTCCCGTAAGGGCAGAAAGAGCTTAATCTAAGGAAGATTTTGAATTAGACATGAAATCATATCAAGGCTCCACTTACTGTGGAACTTGGTTAAGTCAATTCGCCCATCTGCACTTTTGTTTATTTATGTGTAAAATTGGGAACAAGATCTACTTCGCAAGACTTCTGTAAGGATCACGTGACATAACGTACACAAAATCGCTTCAGTACATAGTAAGAGCTCATTAAATGCCAGTTGGTGCTACTGTTGCTTCTCAGATTGGGCCATTCGCTCCTCCAAAATTCCAGAAACTTTGTTTTCTACAGTTTAACACCCTCGGCTGCAAAAGGATGAGAAGATGCAACTTTTATACCTGGGGCTCACTTATTTAAACAAAAACCCGCTTCAATCTTTAGATAGGCAAAATACACTTAACTGGTGGCGGGACCCACTTTGAAAGCACCCCCACCCAATTCTCACTCCAGTGGATTGTGGGAGGTGTAGTCCCGCGCTCCAGTGGCTGGAGCACAGAAAAGCTGGTAGGAAACTACAATTCCCAGGAGGTGAAGTAGCGGGACTATTTTCCAGTCGGGCGGTAGCGCCATGGGAGGGAATTGGCAATCTCTCTGCCTACGTGGGACAAAAGGGAGGGTTGGGGGAGGTGTGGAAAACCTGAACCTGAGCCGCTGCCGCCTGAAGAAGATTTGGTGGGAGGAGAAGTAGAGGGGAAAAGACGGGTGGAGGGTGAAGTGAGGAAGGCACCTGGGGCGCTGCTCGCGGCCGGCACAAAGTTCTTGGCGATGTGGCTGAAGCCTGAGGAAGTGCTCCTGAAAAATGCGCTGAAGCTGTGGCTGATGGAAAGGTCCAATGATTACTTCGTGCTGCAACGGCGTCGGGGCTACGGGGAGGAAGGCGGAGGTGGGCTCACAGGTAAGCTGTGTCCACCCCCACCCCTTAGGGCTGTGGTCGCTGGTACTTAAAAGGTGGTGATAACAGCCGTCGCCACCCGCCGCCCGAACCATCCTGAAACCTGGGTGGAGGGACAGGGGTTCTTCTCCCGCCACCACCTTTCCATTGCCCTCTCCGAGTGCTGAGAATGCCTCACTGGACCAGCAGTTGCTCTTTGGGTGGGACAGGGAAAAGGAGATGTTCTTTCTGAGGCCAAGTGCCAACCCTGTCCCTTCCCATGGGGGAGGGGGCTGATAACGAGTGTTAGAACTCGACCGGTCGCATTTAGCCTGGTGACTGGGGCCAGTTCGCAATTGTGGACTTAACTTTTTTCACAAAACCCACTATCGATAATCACCACCCTGAGGAGTGTAGGGGGTGGGCGCTGAGGGGGTGGGAGGATGGTGAGAAATTACCGCAATCACATCCTGAGGGACAGGCTTCAAGAAAGAGATTAGGGAGGTTGGGGGGAGAACGAAGGAGAGGACCCAGAATTTCTGACCTCTTCCAATTTAGCATCTTTTACTTAATCTCCAAGTTTTCAATCCTTGGGATCCCCACTCAAAGTAACTGTCGTAATTTATTTCTGTTTTGAGTGGCGCTGCCCTTTCTGTCAAAGCCATGGTTGTAAGCAAACCAATTAAACAAACAGACGTTTAACTCTTCCCGCTTAATCCAACCTGCCTTCAATTCTTTGATTTACAAATCAATAACTGTGCCTTGGTCAAGTGTTTTGAAGCCATCATATAATTTTATTTTGAGACCACGCGTCTCAGGCAGGGCATTCAAACTTTTAGGCAGTGGGGAGACCAGGTCTCTTATTTGTGACAATTACTAGTTTGGTGATGTGGCCTGGAAGTGCTGGACCAGGCTTAATTTAGGCAGCGTGATGTAGCAAGAAGAGAGAAGAATCCGAAACCCTGCATTTTAGTCCCATTCTCATCTCTTGTTGAATGACATTTGACAAATTATTTCATTTATTCAACCTTAAGTGCCTACTATGTGCCACATGGCATGCTAGGATACAAAGACAATTAAGATTCAGGTCCCTGCCTTGAAGTGCTCATAAGATCTCCTAAGAATGAGAAGGTGGGGTTAGGGGGAAGTAACCAGTAAACCAGGCAAATTATAATTATAACCAGTAACTAGTAACAGGTAAATTATAATTAGAACCAAATAATTGAAGGATTGGATAAAGGTTCATGTAAGAGATTACGTTGCTTTTCCTCATATGTAATATGGTGTCTACCTCATAGAGTTGAGAAGATAAAATGAAAGATATTAAGTGCCAAAGCAATGTATGTTGTTAAGATGTGGTAATAAACATGTGCCGTTATTTCCTTTTTTTCAAGCCATCCCCAAGGTGAAGAAAATTCTGAGGTTCTACAGGACATTTTTTTAAATCTTGCAAGACCGATTCATCTTATCCAGCTTCTAAAAAGGCCCTCTTGAAAATATGGCAGTGAAAAATTGTCTCGTTAAAATTGACATTTTGTCATTTTCTGATTTTTAAAAGTTGCAAGTGCTGTTTTGTAGAGGAATATTTCCATTTAATAGATGCATATATTTTCCAGATTTAAATTTGAGAATCAGTGTTCATAATCACCCAGTGATATAATTTATCCTGTTGAGTCCATTGAGAGCAGGGCAGGATATATTTAAAATAGATCTTACAGCTCCATGTTACAGCATAATATTTTGGTTCCCCATAATTTTACTTGACCAGAGTTTTTCTGGTGCTCTTGCCCATATTTACCCATATTTG
Organism: Hipposideros armiger; assembly: GCF_001890085.2. Lineage (NCBI taxonomy): Eukaryota > Metazoa > Chordata > Mammalia > Chiroptera > Hipposideridae > Hipposideros > Hipposideros armiger. Next base: position 1,472,391 of record NW_017731700.1, read on the forward strand.
CCCACATTAAGAAGTGTATTTCGCCTTGTACAACCCTGTTCCTGGAAAATAATAGGCAAATCAGATTCTTGAGAATCAAATCACTGTGTTGTATTAAATTTTTTTTTAATTTGTTGCACATTTCCTTTAAATAATCACTCCTTGTTTTCTGTGGGGTTTTTTTTCATTTGACATGTTTTCTTAAAGCATGGACCAATTGCACCAGTTTCTTTTCTCTATCCCACCCACTCCCCTGAGATATGCCTGAAGAAATAAATCAAGATTTCTACCACACATATATGTTGAGAATAGCCATAGGCCCAATTTTGTGGTCAGTTTATATCTCTGCATGATTGTTTTACCTGTAGTATTGTCAAGATGCTTGAAATTACCATGTGAGAGCTGCCACTATATTTCATGTAAATTAAACAATGGATAAGAAAGAAGCAAAGATGTTTTTAAAGTTTGGGGTTGTTTGGTTTGTTTTTGTTTTGGTCTAGAGCTAAAGTGTGTGCTGATTTTCATGGCTGTTCAATTACTGCATTCTTACTTAAAATTGTGAATCCAAGAGCTTTGCTCTGCTTTACCACAAATCCACATTTGGATTAGCTCTCACGGAGTTTGACTGTATGCCAACATAATCTTGCCTTTGCCCATTTTGTGTTCTAAAATCTAATATGCTACTTCTTTAAAAGATTCATTTATACATTTTGTTTAATGAAGAAAAGATAATGACCATCTAGAAGTGTTAATAGTTGTACTTTCTGTAAGATTTCACTTTTTTGCCATGTGGTAATTAGCAATAACCACCAGCAATGTAATGACTTTCACTGTAGAGTTGTTGACTCTAGTTTGTAGTTTGTTTTTTGTTTTGTTTTTTCTAATAATGGAATCGGGCAAAAGAGAACCCTGTTATGGTTATAACAGGAGACTAGTTGGGAAGTTAGAATTCACAGGTCCTTTTCTAAATTCTGAAACACGTCTAGTGGCTATCTGGTAGATTACTTACCATTTGCCAAACTTTATCTTACTTAATTGTACTTGTTCACAACAGGGTGGAATATCTTGTGAAAAAATTTGTTATACATAAGATTATTTTACAGATACAGTGATTTCTTTCATTTAGAGAATTTCACCAATCTGGATTTTTGCAGTTACCTTACATTATCCCTTGTTCCCCCGGCCTGATTAACGGTAATGGCTCTTCTGTGCCATCTAAATTTAGCACCAGATTTTACACGATTAAAAATAATTTATGCATATTTGGCTTACTAAGTAAATCAATTTGCTCTGCTTGGCAAATGGGAGCTACTACATGAGTGGAATTATGGGGCTACGTTCTATTAAGTACTCTAGTATATAGGATTTAGGAAGATCTGCTAGTTGGAAACACAGTGTGATTTGCCCTCCTCAGGGGTTACCCTATGAGATTTTCTTTTTAATAGGTTAACTATAAACCACCACACACAAATACGTAAATATTCCACCAAGTCCAGTGATTGCACTTACCCCATCAACCCTGCTTCCTTTATCTTCCCTGATTCTTTAATATCTTTATACCTCTATTCAGTTGTAATTGGTTTTATAGTGGCTTTTTTTCCCTCATCTGTACAATGGAAACAAAACTTATCTTCCCTACCTTACAGCATTATTATGTGAGTCAAGTGAGTTTTGAAACCTGTGAGCAAATATATAAATGTTTGATATTCATTTCTCTATTATAAAAGGAGTAAGATAGTAAGTGCCATTTTCTGTACATGAAAACCAAATGAGGATCTATATTTGTACCATTTTCCCTAGTAATTACTTTTCCCATATTGTATATAGAAATTGATTTGGAGTAGTAACATTGAGTATGTCCAATATGCAACAATATCACTACAAAAGCAAAACACTGATAGTTAATCATTCAAGAATTTTGATATGATAGTGATTGTGCATTTATGTTTATAATCAGAGTAATGCACAAAAACTAGAGTAAAATATCACAGCAGCATTTCTTTTTGATCTATGATTGCCCCAAACCTAGAAATTCTCAAACATAGCTTCTATAGATATAAGTATCATTTGTTGTCTTAATGAGTGGTATTGAAGAGTATGTAAAGCTTTAGTTATCTTAGTTATATTTTTCAAAACATAATACTTAAAGAAGAAATAATGATTCCACTGTTGAAAATATATGCTTCTGGTGGACAGTTGTGGAAGGACTATGGATGTAAGGTAAGCTAAAAATTAAAATAAAATATAGGACACTATAATGTTTGCCATGCTGTTACATGAGTACATCTATGACATGGATTTTATATTACCATTATGTTAGAAAATGTACCCAGTTTTCAACTTTTTGCTGCTGCTATGGAAGCACAAAAGGAAATGTGATGGTACAAGATATGTTGATTCAACAGATAATTACAAATGCCTTCTAAAACCAAACACTGTTTTAGGAGCTGGAGGTAACAGCAGTGAGCAAAACAAAATCCGTGTTCTCATAGGGCTAATGTTTTAGTTGAGGGATATAAATAAACAAATAATATATTATATGGCTGGTGGTAATGAGTGATTTCAAGAGAAAAAAAAGTAAGGTATAATGATAGAGAGGGGAGGGGGTTGGAATTTTAGATGAATTTGGAAAGGGAAGTTCTCTTTAAGGTGACCTATGAGCAGAGACTAGAGGGACAAGCAGATATTTGGGGTCAGAGTGAATATACATAATAATTTCTAGGACTTTTACTGTGAAGAGAAGCATAGAAATGGGGGTGGTAGCTGGCTACTGTGCTGGATGTTTGGTATACAGTGGTAATGAAAGAGAAGTAGTCTTACCCTCACAGAGTTTATAATCTGGTGGGACAGACAGATAATAAGTAAGCAAACAAATCTGTAGTTACTGTGGTCAAAAAATAATATCAGTCTAGTTTTTTTTTTGTTTTTTTTTGTTGAGCCATCCTGCCACCTGTTGGCAGCTCAGCTCGGTCTGGGACTCGAACCGCTGTTGCTCAGAGCTCAAACTCTTGAGCGAGCTCTTAACCAACTGAGCCACTCGGCCAGCCCTATATCAGTCTGGTTTTAATGGCTTCTAAGTAGTTATGAATAAGGGGCATTTCAAACCCCCAAAGCGATTTTCCAAGGCCATCTCTGGTGTTATGCTTATCAGATGTCCTGTTAAATGATACAAAGATTTCCTAGAAGCAGTGATTAATAACAATAGGTGGTATTCTGCTGGCAGAATTCCTGTGTGACATCTGTGGTGCAACTTTCCAAAGACCAGTTTGGATTGTTGTTGTTGTTTTTTTAAATTAAATCGTTCATCTATGAGCAATAACATTATCTGGGATGTGGTGGATACAACATTCTAAGTGGGAGAAATAATATGATAGTATAAAAGCAAAAGAAAATGGCAGTTGTTGAGGACTTAGCAAGTATTCTAGATTCATTTATTTATGGTTGAAAATATGAGACTCAAGAGATAGTGCCCTTAGCAACTAGAAGATGCTGAAAAGCAATGACCTCATCTATGGAAGATGAAAACCTGAGGTAGAGAATTAAAGGGACCTGAGAATTAAACCTTTGTTATTTTTGGTCTCCACTGCTCTTTCAACTCCAGCCTAGTCTTTTTTCTCCCTTACTCCAGTATAAAGAAGTGAAGTTTTAACACAAGGAATAATCATATATGTTGATTTTTATCATTATATTAGTTGTCCTCTTGTTTTAAACTTACCAAAATAATAGCCAGCCTTACTACTTCTAAATGTTTTTAAAGTACTGTACTAATTCATTTATTCATTTGCTGCCACACTTGTGTGTTGCTTTTCACCTACCTAGGAATTCAGATGTTGTATTTTGTTTAATTTTCTGTGGACTACTCTTTTTGTACATGGATGCATAAGTTTTAAAGTATAAGAAGGTGCTATAAATAAAGATGGTAACAATTCTCATAGTTCCCTATGTTTTAATCTTTAGAAATGTAGCTGGGTTTGATTGATAGGTCATGTATTGTTTTTGTTTTTTGGGGTTTTTTGCCCACATGCCAATGCAATCTGCCATTTGTAGCGTCAGTTATTTCCCTACATTTTAAACAAATCCTTTAATGAGCAAATATTTCAATTAGGGAAGGAAAGAAGTGCTTATATATTTCCAGTTTCCAAGTAAATGTCTTTAAAAGAATGTATAGAGAGGGGAAACAGGAAAAAAGAAGAATTATTAACTGTTTTCCAAAGCTCTTAGTATAAAGTTGGCAGCTTTCAAAATGCCAACTGTGGCTATTTGATGATTCTAAAATAAGCATTCACAGCTCTGTTTTAAGGACTTAGATCTGGTGGCAAAAGCAATAGATTTAGGAAAACCCACAATCTCTACTGAGAACACTACTTTCTCCTATTTGAATGTATTTCCTACTAAGTGTGTTGGCAGTTTACTAATTAGTTTGTTCATGAACATTTAATGAAGTTGAGATTATAAAAAATTCAGTAAAGGTATACTTGTTTGGCTTTGTCAACATGGCAATTTATGACAAGATACAGAATCCACTGTAAAGTTCCAGCAATCATTTCTATGGCCAAAATTTATAATTGAACATTTTACTTAGAGTGGAAATAAATCTTGTTTGTAATTAGGAAGTTCATTTAAATGATTCTTCTGTGGCTAGAGCAGTGTTGCCTTACACAGTGCCCTCAATCTAGTTTACAAGCAGAAAGAGCCACTTGTCAAACTAAAGTGTACTAAACTAGCACATTGATAATAAGTGCCATTTTCAAGCCATGCTGTTTTAGTGGCCTCTCCTCCAACACTCAGCCCTTGGTCCTACCTGATCATCATTTTCATTGACATAATACAAAAAAAGGAATGTTTATCAAATTTGCAGGTGTCTGAAAATTGAAAAGGACAATTAATACCAAAGATCAGTTTTCTCAACACTGGCTGCATGTTAGATTCAATTGAGAACCTTTTAAAACAAACTAAATGATGCTAGAGTATTTATGGGTAAAGTGATATGATGCCTGGGATATACTTTAAAATAGTCTAGGAGGGGCAATGACAGAAGACTGACAAAATGTTGATAATTATTAAAGTTAGGTTGTGGGCACATAGAAGATTCAATATAGTATTGTCTTATTTTTTTTATATGTTTGACATTTTTTATAATACAAAATTAAGGGGAAAATATAATACCCAGGCCCTACTCCAGATGAATTAAATTACAATCTCTGGACTTTAGTGGTTTGAAAACTTGAGCTTGAGTAGTTTCAAAAACACCTCCAAATGATTCAGTTTTGCAGTTTGGGTTGAGAATCACTGTCATAGAAGATAAAATCAGGATTCAGAAAGATCTTTATAAGTTTAGAATGGTCAGTTGAAATCAGTGAGATAAAATTTAACATGAGTAAATAAATGTACATTGCTTTTAGGTTTTTTAAAAATCAACTGTATAGGACAGAGTACCTAGGTTGGTGCTTGATTTGTGAAAAAGATGAAAGAAGCTTAGTTGATCACAAGCTTAGTATGATAATATGATTTAATAGCTTAAAAAGCTACTATAGTATGATCTTAGACTGCATTAACAGAACCATGAAGCCCACAGTATAAAAAACCTGCAATTGTCAGACCATATCTGGTATTCAGGTTTGAATGACATATTTTATAAAAGACTGACAAATAGACAAGGGAATGGTAGAAGAACTAATAAGAGGTCCAGACAATCTCATACAACAAAACAGTTGAAAGACCTAGGTATATTTTAAGCTAGAAGAAAATAATAATAAACAAGGGGAGACAAGATAGCTATAATCACATTTGAAGACCCATCATGTTCAATAGAGTATAGTGTGTTTTGTATTGCCTCCAGATTGCAAAGAAGTAGCATTGTATTTATCCTAAAAAAGACCTTGCTTGTTTTAGAGTGAAAGAAATAGCTTTATTTTTTCTAAAAGGTTAAAAAATGTTTATTGTAAAAATTTCAGGAAATATGTATAAGTATAAAGAGAAAATAATGATCACCCCATTATCCCACTGCCCACAGATAACCACTTTAACCAGGATCAGCTAATTGTGGGGCCCAGTGCAAAATGAACAAGTAGGGCTTTCTGTTTAAAAACTAAGAATTTCAAGATGGTGACAGCAAAGCATTTAACCAAGCCATAAGGGCCCTTCTGAGCATGGGGTCCTATGGGCAGGTCACAAGCCCATGAAGCCAGCCCTGACTGTAACATAAGGATATATATATATATATATATATATATATATATATATATATATATATATATATAAATCCTTTCATATTTTAGAAAGCACTTTCTAATTTATAGAAATTCCCAACAATATGGGCTGCCTTGGGAGAAGTAAAATCAAGTTATAAAGGAAAGGGGAGGCTTTCTGTCAGGGATAATATAGGGTAGATGAATGTGCTGGACATTGGGCTACATGACCTTTAGGATATCGTTCATCTCGAAAGTCAGTGGTGCTATATCTCTATTCAGCCGAAATGAATTGGTTCTTGAACAGTAATCATTACCTGCAAATTGCCTATTTTTTTTAAATCATAGAACCTTGCTTTTTTGTTATCTTGCTATGCTGTTTAGTAAAAAGTATTTCACATCAATGATGGTGGTAAATTTCCTTAAGAAGTTTGATGTTACTGGTATGACAGGATGCTCCCAAAACCCTATCAACCTTTACCAAGGCCTAGAACATTGGTACCTTACTCAATTACAGACATTCAATGGATGATTTGAATTTCTTGATATTTTTAAATCTCTTATTTTCTCATGCAGCTGAGAGACAGTATCTATTCTCTTTCCAATTTACTGTAGCTATAGAACTTCCCATGAGTAGGCTGATTCATGACCTTGGATGTTCAGGCTGTAAGATGGTAAACCTCTGTGTATAATGGAAAAGCAGCCGAAGGTTGTCAGCTTGTTTTTTTGTACTTTTAGAACCCAGACGTTGGCACATATTAATTCCTGAATGACTTGCAAAGACTTAACGATTATAGCTTAATGTGCTGCAAGATTTCCCCAAGTGACAAGAAATGTATTCTAGAACTAGCTTCCCAATTATTTGTTGCATAGTTTTATACTAATTGCCTGATTTAATGCACTTACACAAACTGAACAATTTCCTTTGTACCTAGTGTACGGCACTTACCTTGTAAACATTTCTGCTGCAAAAAGAAATGACCTTTCCTGCCAGTAATTTCGACCACTTTGTCCCCAGTCTCAAAACTTTCTGTCAGAGAACTAATGGTTTTGATATTACTCAGGAATGATTATCTGTGGCCTCTCCATTCCTCTCTGCCTCCTTACATGTCCACACTCCCACTAGTATCTTTCAGAGTGAGTCAAACTTTTCTTTATCTCTGTTCTTTCTCCTGTTCTTCTAATATTTATTACTTTTTCTAGTGTATGTAAATAAGGTAATCAGATTAGAGCTAGTTTCATTTCAAATGTGGTAAAGGTAAAATGATTTTCCTCACAAATTTGAAAATATTTTTTTGAAACCTTTTTTGGAATTTAGGTTCTTGGAAGGCAAATCTAACAGCTAAAATAGTGCTGTGCTTAGTAAGTGCTTTTATTTGACGTTATAATTGCTTTATTTTGACAATTTTGTTGAGTTATTATATATATATATGTTTATGTACGAGGTCAGACAATTAAGTTCTCGAACTAATCCTAGAAAAAGTGCTACATACCTCATTGCTGAATATCACTATGGTCACCTTCGAAGAACTCCCCTTGGGAAGCTATGCACCGATGCCAGCACGTAGTCCACCCTTCAAAGCAATTTTGGAACTCTTTTTCTGGAATGGCCACCAGAGCTGTTGTCATATTACCCTTGATGTCCTGAATGTCATAAAAATGTCTTCCTTTCAATATTTCCTTTACCTTTGGGTAAAGAAAGAAGTCATTGCGGGCCAGATCAAGTGAGTAGGGAGGGTGTTCCAATACAGTTATTTGTTTACTGGCTAAAAACTCCCTCACAGACAGTGTCATGTGAGCTGGTGCGTTGTCGTGATGTAAGAGCCATGAATTGTTGGTGAAAAGTTCAAGTCGTTTTCATCCAACTTTTTCATGCAGCCTTTGCAGCACTTCCAAATAGGAAACTTGGTTAACTGTTTGTCCAGCTGGTACAAATTCATAATGAATAATCTCTCTGATATCAAAAAAGGCTAGCAACATCATTGCCGCAAGTTCGTGAACTTAATTGCAGACCTCGTACACAGTCATACACTTGATTTCTATTTTCAACCTGAAGAAAGTTAACCTCTTTTGGTTCTGTTTTTTAAACAAAGTCTTAATTCATACAGTAACCTTTTTCATATCAGATAACTTCTTTTCTCTATAATCTGCACATGGTGCCATTGCCAAATCTTTTTTCTTGATATTTTACCCCCACTATCAAAATCCTCTGTCAGGTTGCTGATTAATATTATGCTGCTTTTGTGACCCCTGTTTTTAGTTTTTACCAATTCCTACATCCACTTTTCCACCCTTTCCTTTTAGTTGAGCCAAATTTCTCTTTATCTCTTTGTTCTATCTCCTACTCTTCTCATTTACCTCCCTCTATGCTTATGATAACTTCCTACCTCCCATCTGCCAACCTACCTATATTCTCATTCAAAGCTTGCTTGAAATCTTAACTCCTTTTAAGTGGGTAAAGACAGGAAAATAGCCAAAAGTCTGCTTTATAAATGACTTAATTTTTTTCTCAAAAATCTATATGCTAAATTAAAGAGAAATGTCTCATAAAGCAAAACCAACACTCAACCAATCAAAGCTTCCAGAAAAGGAAGGTCGATTTATATATTTCAGCCATTCCCATTGATAGAGTTAAAGTCAATAAATTTTGCTCCTGTTGTGTGCAGCAATATGTTAAAAGTTAGGGATACAAACCCAGAGGTAGAAGATGTGGTTATTGTCCTCATAGAATTGATAATCTAGGTAAGGAGATAAGCACTTAGTAAGTAGTTATAACTAGCCTAATAATTAAAATGATAGGTTGTGTTGTATAGACTTTAAGTGCTGTTAGTATCAAAGAAAAGGAAGGCATTATTGCTTGGGGTTGCCAGTGAAGACATCATAGGGGAAATGGGTCTTTTTTTTAAGATTTTATTGGGGAATTGGGGGAGGGGAACAGACAAGTTTCTGTCCTTTTGTTCTTCAGTATAGTTGTGGAGGACATCGCTTCACTGGCCCATGTTGGTATTATCATTGTGCTCTTCCCGGCTGAGGCAGATCGGTCGCTGACTTCTGGAAGGCTGCTCACGGGGGCTCTTGGCAGCTCACATCAGCTGCCGGCCACTCATGGCAGCTCATGGCAGCCCACTGCAGCTCTGCTGCAGCCTACGGCGTCACCAGTGACTCACAGCAGCCCAGCTCCATCCAGGTTGAGCTGTCATTCACCATCTTAGCTGTGGAATGGACTGCGTCACTGGCCCTCATGTGGGATCCAAACCGGGGCCCTGCTGCCAAGAGCCGGCATCCCAAGCCAACTCTTAACCAATGCGCCACTCAGCCAGTCTGGGAAACGGGTCTTGAAGAAAATGTTGAATTTGAATCAGCTGGACTGGCCTAGAAGGCATGTGTTAACATTTCTAGGTAAAACGAGAATTGCTTAGCAAAGACCATAAGGGAGAAATTAGTTGGTTGTTTAAGAAAACAGCCAACTTTGTTCTAGTGAGGAGTAGCAAATATTATCAGATCATTAAATTGGAACTAATTGATCAAAAGCCTTGAATTCCCCATTGAATTAAGGATTGTTAAAAAGAAAATCCTTTTACCTAATTATTTTAATTAATCACAGTTTTATCTTGTTTAAATATCTAAGATTTTCTTATATAATAGTATTAGCTAACATTGAGTGTTTTCCTATGTGCTAAGCATTGTTCTAAGTATTTTATATGTAATAGTAACTCATTTTATTTTTACTATGCCAGGATTCAAACCTAGGTAGTCTCTGGTACCAGAATCTACATTCTTGTCTGCTATACACACAACCTTGTAAAGGAGGTATATAAGTGCTGTAAATACATCGTGAGATTTGGACAATTGAACCTGACTTATTTTATTGAAAGATCAGTTCCTGAAGTACTGCTCACATCGAAACACTAATATCTTCATCCAGAATATATATATTTTTTAACAGAAGTCTCTATAAGGAAACTTTGGGCTAGAATTTAAAAAGTAAATCCATTGGGTTTTGGGGCTTTTTTTTTGTCATATGAAGAGCTATTGATATTATCTCTTGTAAAATCCTATGTCAACAGTCTCTTTATTACAACAGGGCTTCTCGTTGGGACTCTTGATTCCGTCTTAGACTCAACTGCTAAAGTAGCTCCATTTCGCATTCTACACCAGACACCAGATTCTCAGGTTTACCTGTCAATTGCATGTGGTGAGTATGATTTTTAAAACCTATAATTCAAACAAATAAGGATACTAATAAATTGAATCAATGTATTTATGTTCCCCGGTTGTTTTGATTTAGATGTGTTAAATGTGCAACTCTACTTTGAGAGAATATGAATACTTCTAATTGTTTATTTAAAAATATCACAGATTATTGTGATTTTAAAAAATTGATTAGTGGGAGGCACATGAAGCATGTGTTGCAGCAGGGCTGCTTCTGAGCAAATTTTGGTCATTGCTACTGCTGTTGACTCCTTTCTTCAGCTTAATTCTCCTGCTTCACTTAACTCCAGGGAAGATGAGAACTTCCACATGAAATACTTTGTTTCATCTGTAATAACTCAGTTGAGGAGAATCAAGCCCAAAACATAAACATCCTCCCCTAAGAAGGTGTAAGCCTGAAGAATTGAATCTTCTTTAGTTACACACATACTTTCTTACAAAAGGCATCATTTTTGTGACAACCCCCCTCCCCCAATCTGCCACCCCACTCCCCTCCATATCATACATATCTATTACAATTCCTTTGACTCCACTCCCACACTATACCCCACAACCCGTGACTATATATATATTCAATTATAGTTGATATACAATATTATACAATATCAGCTTCAGGTGTACAGTGCAGTGATCAAGTCTCTACCCCATCCATGAAGTGGTCTCCCTAACAAGACACGTGACCATCTGACACCCTACAAAACATTTACAACATTATTAATTATATTCCCCTGTCTTTCACATCCTTGTGGCAATATATGTAGTAACTACAGTATTGTCACAGGGACAGCTTACTGTGTTTATGATGCCATTATAATGTTGGTCTAAATTAGAATCCCAGATTTTTGGCCTTTTTAATATTGAATGACTGCTTTTTTTCTCTTTCTTTCTCTTTTTGCCCATTCTCTTCTCAAGTAGATATACTTTTTTAAAAATTCATGTGACTTTTGGATAGTTCATATCTGTGAACACATAGCTACAGTATACGATTAATTTTTAAAGATGTGTGGCTTGTTTTTTGCTACTCCCTCTAAATTCCCTCAGTGTTGTTAGTGAATGTTTTCTTCTCACTCTCTTAAATTGAATGGCATTTAAACAAAATGAAGAAGACATTACACCTGCTGACATTATGAGACGTCAGTAACTTCGGCTTTAAATCTGGTTGGTAGAAATTGTTTAGAAAAAAATGTCCCTTCTACTTTCTATTTAAATAATGTTTATATAACTTATTCCTCCAAATTGACCTGATGCAGAAATATAGTAGTTACCTACTAATGAAGCCCCCTTAGACATAAAGGACCAAAATAAAGGCCTAAAAAATTTCCCATGGCTTTTTTTTTAGAAATATCATAAAACATTTTTATTGTGAACACTGCTTCATACAATGCAAAACTATTTACAATGTGTTGTTTTCATATTGGTTGATTTTACATCGTATATATACCCAACACATGTCTTCAGCCAGTAGCTTCAGCCCAGTTGCACATTTTCCTTAGACTCCATAGCCCTCCAAGGTCCCTGGAGATTCAGGAAATCTATCCACTTACATTCTCCTTAGTAATTATGGCGCGGCAGGCATGCCACCAAAATCATCTGTAGCCCAGAGACTAGCAATCACTCATATGTAAAATGTGTAGACTAGCTTTTTCTCCGGTAAATACTAATTTGGCATTACAATCCATTTCCAGCTTAAGAAATTGTTTTCAGCTAGGAAAGCATTTTTTTTTCTCAGTGGAACTAGAGTGAGTAGTGTGTTTTTCACACTGGAACTGAGTTATGATGTTTTTGTATATAAATATAGCATACTTTGACCAGAAATATAATTTCTTGTTAAAGAGTTTATTTGCCTTCACACACCAGATTGCTACATACATTCCCAGTTTTAATATACTATAATTAGCTATTCTAGTTGTGCTTTAAAATACCAAATATTATTTTCATTAGTGCAAAGAAAATGTTCCATTTGACTACAGTTGGTCCTAGAATTATAAACTCCATAATAATTTCTAGGAAGTTCCCTCATTCTCCAGTTTCATCATTTGTTTTTTCAGGCATGATTTCCAGGCTCTGGCATTTTCTGTGCCTGGTTTATTCAGTCCACATGAAACAGCAGCATAATGGATTTGTTTTAGGTTCTCTAAGGTCTGGTTCTTGGTGTATTTCAAAAGAGCCACTTGTTCCTTTAGGATGGTAATATTCAAGGTAAAGCTCTCCACTGCTTTTTGGAGTGTTTGTTCCTTCAAACCTTCCTTGGTGGCTATGCTGTGCAAGTGTTCATGGGATTCCATGGCTGCCTTCTGACACTGCAGCCTCTTCACACACAGCGTCTGCATTTTCAATCAAGGCCTTGAGGGATTGTACCATCATGTCGTAAGTTGTTACAGCCTTCTGTAGAACCTCAGGCATGATTCCCTGCAACTCCATCGTGGGATACTGCTCGCTGAGATTCAGGACCACCCGGGGTGTGTTATCAGGCCCCAGAAAGCAAGGGTGGGTAGGACACCACCAACATGTACTGCATGAGATTGGCCACAGAGGAGAGGCCACAGAGCTTTAGTGACACAACTGCATGCTGCAGTGGCATCCCGTATAGGGGGCTGGGCATTCTTGAACACCTCATCTACAGTTTTAATCCACAGTTTTCTCAAAGGTGTACATTCCCTGGATTTCTTTTCAGAAAGGCCCCTTTTATGAGGTTTCCCTCATCTTCTTCAGTTAGAGATAGCCACATGGACAAACAAAGAGGCATGTGCTAGGACCTCTCCAGTCAATGACTGCAGGGGGACATGTTGGTAGCCTGTCCGTAAACATTCAAAGGGAGTAGTACACTAAGCAATAAATTCACCTCCAATGTCGTCATCATCTAGTACTACAAAGCACTCCACGGCCAGTTCCAGTAGGTTGATTTTAAATTCAAGGCTTTCATCAAAAATGGGAGCATCTCCATTCTAGTCCACAGTTTTTGTCCTTTGTTCTGCATATTTGGCAGGGATTCCATGAATTTGCACATAGACATAAGGAGCCACCATGTCACCTTTGACACCTGATGCTTTGGGTTTGGGACTGTTGATTGCTTGAAAACTGAACTAAAAGGAAATTGATTCCAGGTCTAGTACAAAGCCCATGGAAAAACCTCAACAAATTCTTCCTTTGTGACTTCAGTATCAGCTTGGTCCTTGAATTTGTGCAATTCTTTGAAATTAAGCTTTGTTTTGCTAGTTTTTAAACCAGGATTGAGGTTTTTTGATACACTGTACCATATTACACAGAGTTACGTGTCCAAGGGTATCTACATCAATTTCACTAAACATTTGTGAAACCCAAGAAGTCCTCTTGTTGTGTTAGCTACTTTCTAATATATCAAGTGTATGTTTTCCATAAGAAATTAGATATTGCAGTCCTGGGACCCAGAAGTTCACAACATCTGCAGAGTTGACAACAAGATCAAGTGACTCATAATTCTCACCACAGATGACTAAAAACACACGATCTTCAGCTATCTGGTCAGAAATACAATTGGTGTGGAATATGTCTGTATTTTTTCCTGTTCTCACTTCCTTGATGGTTTTAATGTCAATCTCGGCTTTTTCAGAATCCTTAGATAGTTCTCACCTCAGCCCCTGCATGTTGGGCATCCAGTAAAATATACCTATGGTAAATACTGGAGTTGGAGAAAACCTTTTTGAGTTCTGAGCCCTCAGCCATTGAATTGATACAATCACTTTCAGTGCTGACCTTCTCTTTCGGCATGCTACTGAATGACACTCGTTTTTGTTGTTCTTTTCTGTTTTGTATCATCCTTGAAGCTGCTGCTCTGGTGAGGCAGCCACCTGGTTTGCTTTCCTGGGGGAAGGGCAGGCGGCCTGGCTAGAGGTCGGAGCAAGCTCTGCCATGGGGTCCCCTGGTGGGGCTGGCCTTGCTCTGCCCCGCCTTTGGCTTTCAGGGCTCCCTTGGCACTGAGGGCTGGGCCTTGGGAGGTGAGTAGGGCCCTGCAAGCCGCAGCCCCCTCCCTGCACCACACTGCTGCCGTGGGTGCCCCATGACCCGCCAGCACAAAGCCTCATCCCCAAGTCCCCTCCCATGGTTTTTATTTGTGGCTCATTAAAGTTATACTTGGTATGGTGACTTTAATAACATGAACGCGATTCTAACTGAATTGTAGGAAATAGGCAAGTTTGCAGTTCCAATACATTTTTAATGTGTCACCTTCCATATATCCTGAAACACTAAGAAGTAAAGATAATTCTTTTGATTGAGATTTGTATAATTCACAATGCTGGAGAAATCTTAAAGGTTTGTGGGTTCTATGGAGAGATTGATATAGAAATGTTCTTCAAGCTGAAGCAACCCAGAGCTAATTTATTTAATTAGACCTTCAATAAGCCACCTAATTCTGATTCAGCAGGTAACATGGATTTAACCCTGCTACAGAATTTCTGACCTCTTTCATGAAATTTCTTTTTTTAATTCATTCTTTAATTAAAGTTTATTGGGGTGACAATGGTTAGTAAAATTACATAGGTTTCAATTGTACAATTCTGAGGGGCCGGCCGAGTGGCTCAGTTGGTTAAGAGCTCGCTCAAGAGTTTGAGCTCTGAGCAACAGCGGTTCGAGGCCAGCCTGAGCTGAGCAGCCGCTAAGCTGCCAATAGGTAGCAGGATGGCTCAGCTAAAAACAAACAAACAAACAAACAAACAATTGTACAATTCTGTAACACATCATCTATATATCACATCATGTATTCACCACCCAGAGTCAGTTCTCCTTCCATCACCATATATTTGACCCCGTTTACCCTCATCTACCACCACCCTTCCCCCGTACCCTCTGGTAACCACTAAACTGTTGTCTGTCTCTATGAGTTTTTCTTTCTTTATTTTTCTTGTCTTGTTCCTTTGTTGCTTTCAGTTTTATATCCCACATATCAGTGAAATCATATGGTTCTCGCTTTTTTCTGTCTGGCTTATTTCGCTTAGCATAATAATCTCAAGATCCATCCATTTTGTCGCAAATGTCACTGTATCATGTTTTCTAATGGCAGAGCAGTATTCCATTGTGTATATATACCACATCCTCTTTATCCAGTAATCCAGCAAAGGACACTTTGGTTGTTTCCATGTCTTGATCACCATAAATAAAGCTGCAATGAACATCGGAGCACAAATATCTTTACAGATAAATGTTTTGAGATTTCTTTGGTATATACCCAGGAGAGGGATTGTTGGGCCATATGCTGATTCTATTCTTAATTTTTTTGAGGCACCTCCATACTGCCTTCCATAGCGGCTGCACCAATAGTGACTAGGTCTTTTAATTTAAGGGTGACTCTGGGCAATGGCTTCATATCTTCTGAAATAGAGTTGCCACAGTTGAAATTCACAGCAAGCATAGGATTTTCACGTGCATGCTGTTTACAGTCACACAGCTTATAGGCACAGTACTATTTTTTGAAGTCTAAGAAATAAATTATGTATATTTGTGTTCTGGTACTCTATATATTATCTTAAAAGATACTCATTATTTTAAGCAGTAGTTACTGGCAACTTGTTTTCAGAATTTTATCTTTCTCAAGTTGTATTTACTTTTCTCCTCTTTCATTAGCTATTTTATTCTTTTTATAATATTTATAATGAAAAATAGTGTTCATGCCCACATAGGGATGAAGTAGAGAACAAGTAATACTTTTTTATGATCATCATTTTTGAAAATGGGCAAAAATAATTTTATTTTACAATTTTATTAAACTAAGCTTGTAAATATCAAGAGCACTTTCATTGTG
This sequence comes from Hipposideros armiger, assembly GCF_001890085.2. Lineage (NCBI taxonomy): Eukaryota > Metazoa > Chordata > Mammalia > Chiroptera > Hipposideridae > Hipposideros > Hipposideros armiger. Next base: position 1,488,546 of record NW_017731700.1, read on the forward strand.
GAGTTTCTCTTGAGTCTTTTATTCTCTTTCATAATTAATCAGGAGCCAACAGAGAAGAAATAACAAAACATTGGGATTGGCTGGAACAAAATATCATGAAGACCTTATCTGTGTTTGATTCAAATGAAGATATTACTAATTTTGTACAAGGAAAGATAAGAGTAAGTGGCATGGATATAATTTGTAGATGAAATACAAAAATATTTCTCCCACTTATTTGATGATCAAAGGCTTCATGAAAGGTCATTGCTTTATTGGCACCTTTCAGGATTAGCAGAAGCACACATATGAATGTCAGAATCAGGGCTAAAGAAAATTGTCATCAGTGGTTCGTCTTTGGTGCCCTTGTGAGTTGTCGTAGGGATATTTTCATTTCACTGTCTCTTGAGTTTGGAGTTTGAACCCTTCACTCAATCAAAACAATATTTATCACCTGAATTTGTGGTAGCTCTTTGTGAGGCATTAGAAAAAGCCTAATGATAAATTTAAAGAAAATCTGCTCACCTCTACCCTAAGTGTGTAATACATATACACATATATATGTGTGTGTGTGATACATGTACCTGCATAGACATACACAGTTGTATTCAATGAACTGTTTACATATAAAATATATTTTTGTTGGTAGGTAATGATTAATTTTCAGAAAATATTTTGTCTCCCTTAGGGATTAATTGCTGAAGAGGGAAAACATTCTTTTGCAAAAGAAGATGATCCTGAGAAATTTCGAGAAGCCCTTTTGAAATTTGAAAAATGTTTTGGTTTACCAGAGCAGGAGAAGTTAGTGACTTATTACTCATGCAGTTATTGGAAAGGACGGGTTCCTTGTCAGGGTTGGCTCTATCTTAGCACCAACTTTCTGAGCTTCTATTCTTTTTTGTTGGGATCAGAAAGTAAGTGGTTTCTATTGCTTATCATGACTTTGAACTTGCTGGAAGACCTGTCACCTCCTTGGTGGTGTTAGGTTATATATAAGTAATAGGATTGATATTAAGAGTAATTGACTTGTACATTAACATTTCACTTCATCTAGAGAAAGAATCCTTTTAAAGCTGGTTGCTTAATGTAGGAACCATTAGAAATATGTATAGAATGCCTTGCATATTGTGGGAAGTGAATGAATATTAAATGATGATGGTGATCTGACATGTGATTGTAACACCTTTTTTCCCTTGTTCTAAACTACCTGCCTTCTTCAATCCATGTTTTAATCCTTGTTTTAAACATACAGTATAAATATAGTAACCATAGTACCTAATGTCCCACAGCTACAAGAAGAATCAAACAGTATGGTTCATAGCACACATGTAGCTTTTATATCAGTGATTATGTAATTATGTAAAGTAACAGATTCAAATATTAAATCATAATATTTTTTTGAAATCTTTAAAATTACCATATTTTGCCATGTATAATGTGCTCCTGTGTATAACACATTCCCTCATTTTTGGCCCAAACTTGCAGGGGAAAAAATCTTTTGTTTTAATTTTTTAATTCAAATTTTTATTTGTTTACATTTAGGTACTTGTTTTTTGTATTATAAAGGAATTTTCACATTTATTTTTTAACATATTTTGGTACAAGAAATGTTATGTACCGGTAACAAATTTACGATATTTACACATCATAGAAGGCCAAGAACTCTTCATCATTGCAAGTTCTTCGTAAGTTCGACAAAACCGATGATATTCCAGGGTATTATTTTGCATACAGATATCATTATTGATTTCTAAAGTTACACTTTTAACATAAGCATAAATAAAAGAATTTAAAACATTTATGCAGATACAAAATTAGTACTACCCATGTATAATTCGCATCCTTATTTTTCCCTCACAAATTTGGGCAACAAAGTGTGCACTAGACACAGCTAAATACGGTATGTATCTATTCTTAGAGTTACCAATTATTGTATATTCATGGTTATGATTCAGAATTATAACTGATATTGAACGCAAGTATTTTAGTTGTTTATAGCATTTTTTCAAGTAGTTAAATATAGTTTCGAAAGACCTGATTGATAAACATTAATCAATATTGAGAAATTTAATTTATCTACTTATAACCCTTATTTGCAGTAAAACTCATTATCTCCTGGGATGCGGTCTCAAAACTTGAAAAGACTTCAAATGTCATACTGACAGAGAGTATTCATGTGTGTTCCCAAGGGGAGAGTCACTACTTTTCAATGTTTTTGCATATTAATCAAACATACCTCCTAATGGAACAGTTGGCAAACTATGCTATAAAGAGACTTTTTGATAAGGAAACATTTGATGATGACCCAGTCCTTGATGATCCTCTACAAATCACCAAAAGGTATTCAAAGCTTAATTAATACTTACTTTTTAAATAATTGTTTGACCAAAAAACAGTAGCATTGATTAGCATTAAAAGTTAACTGTTCTATATTACATGATAGTTTTTCTTTGGTATTAGTTATCAATGTGTGTGTGTGTGTGTGTTTTAGTTTATTCATATGCATTTCACAAATATTAATAGTATCCTCACCATGAAATTGAATCCTAAGAAGCAATAGAAGTTAGGTTTGAAAATTATTTCTTGAGATCCCAGTAGGATTTTCCCTGGAATGCTTTTTAAAATGTAGAAATGTGTGTGTGTTGTTAGTCTAACTCTAAATTTCTCTATGAGTAGTATAGATAGTTTTGGGTCTGAAATTGTTAAATGTATTGTTTTTAAACATAGTTTATAAAGAGCATCTTTTGTTGTTGTTGTTTTGTTTTGCTTTTTATGAAGAGGCAAGTTAGTGGAGTCAGTGGAGCCATGGGCTTTAGAATGAGAGTAGAACAACCCTTGGACAAGTCATGATCTCTCAGAACCTCTGTTTTCTCATCTGTCATTTCTACCTCAAAGAGCACCTGTGAGGAATGAGCAATATAATGTGTGAAAGCACTTTGTAAAATATAAAGCAGTAGATAAATGTTAATCATTATTAGTGCCTGCATCAGAAGCGTTTGTCCAATAGCGATTTGCCACTCTACTGGGTTTGCTGAAATTGACTCTTTTGTCCTGCTCAACACTCAGAACATTTGACTGAAATGAGTATGCCAAAGTGGAGGGAGAGAGGAGAGGATTCAGAAATAGCTAGTAAAAGCAGCTTCTGTCAAGGAGAATGAAGGTATAGACTAAATGGGAAAGTGTAAGAGGAACCGAAGCCACAGTCCTATGGATAAACCAGGATAAGTGACCTGGTAGGCTGTATGATTACTATATAGTCCTAACTGGGTATAATCATTCCTCTTGCCTATTCCTAAACCATTCCAAAACTGTATATCCATAAGGATTCCTTTGTGAGCCTGCCTACTTTTCTGGAAAATAGATCGAGGTGAACTTTTTACACCTATTACCAAAATTATGTCCCAGTGTGCATCACTTATAAATAGAACTCTAAAATTAAGAATCCTGTTTATGTTATAGTTGAGCATTTGTTTTCGTAGTTTGGGGTTTTTTTTAGATTTTATTGGGGAATTGGGGAAGGGGAACAGCATAGTTGTTGTCCTTCAATCTTAGTTGTGGAGGGCGCAGCTAGTTCAGCTCCAAGTCCAGTTGCCATCCAGCTGCTGGTGAGCAGCTTGTGGCGGCTCAGCTCAAGGTACCGTGTTCAATCTTAGTTGCAGGTCGGCATAGCCCACCATCCTATTCAGGAGTTGAACCCGCAACCTTGTTAGGAGCACGTGCTCTCACCAGCTGAGCCATCCTGCCACCTGTTGGCAGCTCAGTGGCAGCTTAGCTTGGGCGCAGCTCACTGGCCCATGTGGGAATCGAACCGGCGACCCTGTTGCTCAGAGCTCACGCTCCTAACCAACTGAACCACTCAGCCAGCCCCTCGTAGTTTGTTTCTTGATTGGCCACCATAAACAAACTTTTGGGTCGTCAGAAAAGTCATGACATATTTTTTTCTATGCAAAAATGCTTCATGACTTCTCTGACGACCCAATATTTAGCAGTTTTATTTCCCTTAAAATGTCCTCTAAGAGGCCATCTGTCAATGAGTTATTCATTACCACGATGGTATTTAAATGAGATCTAGGAAATCCATTTTTGTCTATGCATTTTTAAGAAAGCGTATTGAAAATGAAATATATCTAAATCCTTTTTTTATACTAAGTTGAAAAGAACAACAGTTTATTTAGACTTAGTCTTCAGATGACTTTTTTCTTTTTCTTTCTTTTTTTTTTAAAGAAATTTTATTGGGGAACATTGTGCTTCTCCAGGGCCCATCAGCTCCAAGTCAAGTAGTTGTTTCGATCTAGTTGTGGAGGGTGTAGCTCAGCTTCCAGTCCAGTCACCATTTTCAATCTAGTTGATTGGGGCCGCAGCCCACCATCCCATGTGGGAATCGAACCAGCAATCTTGTTGTTCAGAGCATGCACCAGCTGAGCCACTCAGCCGCCCCCAGATGACTTTTTTCTAAAATGAAATATCTTTATTGCTTTGACTTATTGTTTTTACAAATATGCATAACTTAACACAGAAATATAATGACAGTAGTTATGTTCAGTGTATATCCTTCCAAGTTTTTATTGCATGAATTAAAAAATATTTGCAAAAAAACATGAATTAGGTTAAACATATGTTCTACAATTTGCTTTTTTTCCACTTAAAATAATGTATCATGAACATCTTTTTATTGGTAGAAATAGACATACTCTTTTAAATAATAGTGAAATAGCCCACCAAATTACTCTTTAAGTGGGGTAAAAATTAATATGGTTTTCTCTTCATATCTATCAGAATTATTTTGAAAGACATAATGAAGTGCCTCCTATTCAAATAGTATATGCTGGAAGGATAAATTTAGTTTTAACTTTGTTGGCTTTGAGTTAGAATTTGCATAATTTACTTAATACCCCAGATGGCATTGCTGCTTAGCTCAAGTGTTTAGTGCCTCTAGAAAAATTGTACTATTTTAAGCAATTATTTTTTATTTATATATTTATATATATCACTGAACAAGTCATCTGTGTTTACTGACACCTATCCTGTGCCCAGTGCTGTTCAAGCAGTGTTGTTTTATCTTGCCTCTACTTTGGATTTTTTAAAACATTCATTTAAATTTTTGCTTCTCTTAGTTTTAATATTATCTTTTATGCACTGCTTTTCCTGTCTACATTTTGATGCCATACATTTTCATTTTATTTTGTTTGAACTGGTTAACTGTCTTGATTTTCTGATAACCAGATATAACAATTATTGTCTGCCAAGATTGATTTTAGCACATGACTATATAATAATCATATAATCTTACAGCAAATCAGCCCTTAACAGATGGTTTGAAGACCTACGTCATCTCTAACTTTTGTGCATTGTAATCCACTAATAATATAAAATTGGAAAAGAGAATAAACAAAATGAATTTTTTAGGAACCAGTGTGTTTCTTCCATTTCATAATTTGTTGAAGAATATAGCATGTAGTGTTTAATCTTTCTGCTTTACAGTGCATTTAGATTAATCAACATAGGCATATGTACACTTAAAATTCATTATTTAAGCTGCCCCCGCCTTTTTTTCTTTCCTGCAGAGGTCTGGAAGATCGAGCCCACAGTGAACAGTTTAATGCTTTTTTTAGGCTGCCCAAAGAAGAAACTTTGAAAGAAGTACATGAATGTTTCTTATGGGTACCATTCAGCCACTTCAATGCTCATGGCAAAATGTGCATTTCTGAAAACTATATCTGCTTTGCCAGCCAGGATGGCAGTCTATGTAGTGTAATCATTCCATTTCGAGAGGTAATGTAAAGTTGTTTACATATCGGGGTTTTTTTGTTTAAAAATGTTATCATTCACAGAGTAAAATGTCCTTTAATTCTGTACGTTATTAAAGACTCACTATATAACATCCTTTTAGTAATTTTTAAATAATCATTATTTAAAATTCAGCATTATTCTTCAGAATAAGAGTACCATTCTTCAATATAAGACTATTAGGATAAGAGCCTTAATAGCTTTTGTTGAAAGTGAAACTAGAAAAAAATGAAAAATTTAGAAACAACATGAGGGTTTGTTAGGATGACACAAAATGGAACATGATAACTCAGACACTTATGACATGAATATTTGATATGCACAGTCAAAAAGAATAGAATTGATAGCTTTTGTGTAAGTCAGAAATAAGCTATTGGCAATACAGCACTGAATTTTTACATTTGTTTTGTCATTTTTAAAGGCAACATGTTAGTTACACCTTTTCCTTAAGAGGTGAAATAACACTCACTGAGTTTACTGGTATCAGTGGTACAACTAGTACCCAAAGTCTGTTTCTTAATTAGCCATACCACGGACCTAAACTTTTATCCACAAAAGAGTAAGCTAAACACATTTTGCCCGAAGGTATCAGCAACAAGGGAAAATGTGATTCATTTATACTATGTTTTACCCCCCAGGTCTTAGCTATAGATAAGACAAACGATTCCAGCAAATCTGTCATCATTAGCATCAAAGGAAAAACCGCTTTTCGCTTTAGTGAAGTTAAAGACTTTGAACAACTGGTGGCAAAACTCAGGCTCAAGTGCGGGGCAGCTTCAACTCAATATCATGATATTAGCACAGAGGTAATTATATAGCAACCAGATCATTTGGAAAAAAAAGGTTTGTGTTTTTTGTGGTCCCTTACTTCAAATAGAATTCATAGTAACTTTCCTATTCATACTTAGGTTTAATTTTTTAAAAGACTAAAACCAAAGAAATTATATTCTCTCAGTCACATCATAAAGCAGAAGTGAAAATTAAGGACTTTATCCTTGTTTAGGAACTCATACTTTATTACAAAACTATTATTATTTGATCTTTCTTGACTATATTTGTTGTTTATCAAGTATGTACATCTTGTACTTTCTTGATGTACTTTCAGCATGTCTTTTTAACAACTCAAACTATATTTCAGAATTCAACAAGGTCTAGGAAAAGAAGTCTCTCCTCTTTCTGCTGTAGAGAGACAGCAATTTTAAACCAGTCTGAATATATTTTATATTATATCAAGTGGGTCAGCCTTATTTATATAATCTAGCCCAAAACAAAATAGTGGCATATCTGTTTACTAGTAAAATATTAGAGGAAACAAATATTTTTGGCAAAGGGTGGTTAAGAGCCTGATTTTGATGTTTACAGTGTTTTTCATGGAAATGTAGATAGTGTCAAATTAATATTTTCAGTGCCTAGGAACCTCATGTTTTTAGTAGATTGATAAAACGTATAAGTATTTATATTGTAATTAAAAATTCAAAGAAAAATCAACATTGGCTTTACTAGTTATATTATTTTATTTGAATTGGATTATAGAGGCTTTTACCGCTCCAGAGACTGAAAAGATTATGCTCAGTCAATTATAGATTATGCTTAAGTCAATTATAATGCAGCATTGGTAACACTAACATTCCCTTTGATAATAGAAACTCACAATGAAAACATGTAATATAATATGTATGTATGTATGTATGTATGTATGTATGTATGTATATCTCAGTTCCAGACACAGAACCTTCATGTTGGCCATCAAGAGTTTTATTGCCCCAACTTTCTAATCTTCCTTCTCTTCATGTATGTACCCAGGATATTCCCTAGTTTGATATGAGGACAGAAGTAAAATTTGATCTGTCTTGCTAATTTCTCTAGAAGTTGGGCCATTTACAAAAATGAACTCAAAATGGATCAAACACCTAAGTAAATGTCAGAGCTGAAACTATAAAATGCTTAGAGAAAACAGGAATAAATCTTCATGACCTTGACTTAGGCAATTTTTTTCTTAGCTATGACACCAAAAACACATGAGAAAAGAAAAAAAAATAGGCAAATTGGACTACATCAAAATTACACTCTTTTGTAGTACAAATGACACCATGGTAGTCTCTTAGGATCTTTGTATGTCTGTGGTATCAGCTGTAATGTCTCCTCTTTTGTTTCTAATTTTATTTGTTGGAGCCCTGTGTCTTTTTTCTTGGTAAATTTAGCCAAAGTTTTGTCAATTTTGTTTATCTTTTCAATAAAAAACTCTTAGTTTTGTTGATAGTTCATTTCTTTTTTTTTGCTGAAAATTATTTCATGTTCTTGATATACCACAATGTTTATCCATTCACCTACTGAAGGATGCCTTGGTTGCTTCCAAGTTTTGGCAAATATGAGTAAAGCTGCTATAAACATTCCTGTGCAGGTTTTTATGTAGACATAACTTTTTAACTCATTTGAGTACATACCTAGGAGCACAATTGATGAACGTATGGTAGGACCATACTTAGCTTTGTAAGAAACTGCCAAACAGCCTTCCAAAGTGGCCATACCGTTTTGCATTCCCACCAGCAATGAATGAGAGAGAGAGTTCCTGTTGTTCCGCATCCTCAGGAGCACTTGGTGTAGTCAGTGTTTCTTGAGACATTTTAATAGATGTGCAGTGGTAGCTCGTTGTTGTTTTAATTTGCAATCCCCTAAGGACATATGATTTTGAGCATTTTTTCATATGATTATTTATATGATTATGTCATCTTTATGTCTTTTTTGATGAGGTCTCTAATTAGATCTTTGCCTATTTTTAACTAGATCTTGGTTTTTTGTTTGTTTGTATTGTTTGTTTGTTTTTGAATGTAGTTTCCTTTAGTTCTTTAACACCTTCTTTACATTCTTAGTTTACAAAATCCAAGAACTACACCCCCTCAGGGACATTTTTGTTGTTGCTTTTTTGTTTATACTTCGTGTTTTTATTTTTAAGCCTGGCTTAACTTAGATCACCCACTAAGTCAATATAAATTAGTGGTCAGCCAATGATGGCTCAGAAGACTTCCTTAAATGTCTTGAACCATGAGGTTTTCCACCTTTGCCAAGGGGATCTTTGTGCAAAGGCATACCTCAAACTTCCAGTAGTTTATACATCAGCCTTAGCTTTCATTTCTTACTTCCAACGTCGGCCAGAGTTGAGTGACTGATACATTCTTCTGTCCCATTTTTTTCCTGGGCAGGTTCAGAGCCCTGTACATACATACATACAGTTAGATCCCCCAGAATATGTTGGCACCTTTCAAAGTTCCCTATGGTCATCTGATTCACCAGGTCTTCATTTTCAATTTCAGCCAGGGTCTTGTTTGTCCCATAATGAAATAGCCTTAGACAGCTGTGATGTTATCAGCAGATTGCTCTGGTTTGCTCTACTGCTGTGAGAAAGGGGCCTCTCTTTCACAGAGCTGAACTCTGAATCAAATCAAATGATAACAACCTCCTGGGAATGGAGATTTTCCAGGGTGCTGCTAGTGTGGTCAAAATATTGACTGTGTCCAGGGGTTGGAACTTTTAATGAAGCTCCAAAGGATTCTTTGCTGTGATAATGCTGGCTTTCATCACTACCACACTCCTGAGCTTGGGAGGGTGACATAGGAATAGCCTCAAGTTAAAACTTCACAGACTCGGGTGTTCTTTTTGAGGTTCATTAGTTTTACTTGAATTGATGCTTTTCAGTTTGTTCTGTGCCTTTGGTTAAGTTCCCATGTTCTGAATGTTTTTTTTAATGTTTTGCCAGTATTTTGTTGCTTTTGTAGGGGAATGGGTTCACTGAGGTCCTGAGTTTCCCGTTCCAGACATTGATTTGTTGACATCTCTAATTTTAATAGAAAAACAATGTCTCCCTGAGATATTGCTTTTAATTGTGGTTTATAAATAACAGATAAAACATTAGCACCTTTTCTTGCAAAAACTTTTAAGCATACATTTCAGACAATTACATTCTTTTTTTTTCAGGTCCCTATTAGTTCTGATTCTACAGACCCATCTGATAATATTGAGGTACGATCTTTGACATGTCAGAGAGAATGCAGGAAAACTGTGAACACCGAAGCCTTAATGACGGTATTTCACCCTCAGAATTTGGAGACTCTTAATTCTAAAATGGTAAGGAAACAAAATATTTAAATCTATGGACTAAAACAGTTGACAAAAATAAAAATCTTAGAGCAAGTGGCTAGAAGGTGCCACTTCTAAACACTCTTCTTTTGGGGCTTGAAAAGGTTTACCTGCTGGAAAAACTGTGTATTGTGTTTGGTTCCATTACACAAAAGGATTATTATCATGAATTAAGATAGAAGATGAAAGTTGACTATTGGGTTTTATTTGCATCGATTTCTAATAATCCTAATCGAGGTGATTTGGGGAGAATGATGGTTCAAAGCTTTACCTTCTAAGTGTAATGCTTATTCCATTTTTATATGAGTTTAGCTAAGAATTAAAATAGTAAATTAAAGCTGTTATGTTCACATGGATTGAAAAGATTGTTGTGATGACAGTGGTCCAGTGTTTGGCCCCTTTGTGAATACTGCTTTTGACCTTCTTTTCTATTCCATAGGTATTGTGTCATGGTGAAGACAGTTATCAAGATATTTGAAAGAAGTTAATTTCTCATTATGTTTAGTTGCTTTGATTTTTGTTGTTGTTGTTATAGTTGAAAGAAAAGATGAAGGAACAGTCATGGAACATCCTATTTGCAGAATGTGGGCATGGTGTTAGCATGTTTCGGACCAAAAAGACTCAAGATCTGGTTATAAGAGGGATTCCAGAGTCCTTAAGAGGAGAGCTCTGGATGCTTTTTTCGGGTATTATATTTATTCACTTTATTTAACAGACATTAATTGTGCCCCTTCTAGGAGTTATGTACCAAGCTAAATAAAAATAATTATTCTTATTCATCATAAATCCAGACCAATCAGAGAGAGTACATTAGTTATGTGTATTTACCTATACGAGGCCTGACAATTAAGCTAGCGAACTTGTCACTGTGCACTTACACTGGCAGCACTGTCCAAAGAGCTCAGCAAGGTTTCATAACCTTGGTATATCAATGCGTCACAGCTGTGTGCGTGATGACGTGTGGCGGTGTCTTGCTGAGTGGCATTCATTATTGTTGTTGCATGTTTTTGTGTGCCATCGTGAGACTGTCTGAGCTTGAAGTAGAGAAATGAACAAACATTAAACTTCTTGTTAAACTTTGGCAAGAGTGGAAGTGAAATAAGGGCCATGTTAGTCCAAGTTTATGAGGATAATGCCATGAAGAAAATGGCAGTGTGCAAATGGATTAAACGTTTTTCTGAGGGGAGAGAATACATCACTAATAAAGAGAGGTTAGGGCGGCCAGTAACTAGCAGAACTGATGAAAACATTGCAAAAATTGTCGAATTGTGGGACAAAGTCGCCAGCTGAGTGTGAGAAGCATAACAGACCAAGTAAACATCGATAGAGAAACAGTTAGGAAAATCTTAACGGAAAATCTTGACATGAGAAAGGTGTGTGCAAAAATGGTCTCAAAGGAGCTCTTGCATCATGACAATGCACCAGCTCACACGGCACTGTCTGTGAGGGAGTTTTTAGCCAGTAAACAAATAACTGTATTGGAACACCCTCCGTACTCACCTGATCTGGCCCCCAATTAGTTCTTTCTTTACCGGAAGATAAAGGAAATCTTGAAGACATTTTGATGACATTCAGGACATCAAGGGTAATACTACAACAGCTCTGATGGCCATTCCAGAAAAAGAATTCCAAAATTGCTTTGAAGGGTGGATTAGATGCTGGTATTGGTGCATAGCTTCCCAAGGGGAGTACTTCAAAAGTGACCATAGTGATATTCAGCAATGAGGTATGTAGTACTTTTTCTAGGATGAGTTCTCGAACTTAATTGTCAGACCTCGTATATGCATACATCCACTGTCTGAGCAGACATAACTAATTATTGGGGGTCAGATCTCTATCTCTAGTGTCAAAGGAAAGTTAAGGGGGGAAAACAGTTCATGAAAATGTTATTCTTTTGGATGAAATTGGGGTCCTCATGTTAGATTCTACTGTGACGTTTTTTCTTTTGTTTGTGGTCACATACCACTTAAGCATAAAGCTAAATTTAAAGGTATTCCAATTCTTCCTGTATATACACAAGTAATATCTTTATTATATTCCTCTTCTTTTGTATGTCAATGCAATCATCTTGACAGGAGCTGTTAATGACATGGCTGCTAATCCCGGCTATTATGCTGACGTGGTTGAGCAGTCCTTAGGGGCCTGTAACTTGGCTACTGAAGAAATTGAACGTGATTTGCGTCGCTCCCTGCCTGAGCACCCAGCCTTTCAGAGTGACACTGGCATATCTGCCCTGAGGCGGGTACTCACTGCTTATGCATACAGGAATCCCAAAATTGGATACTGCCAGGTATGACTTCGTTATGAGTCCAACTGTGTCCTTATTCCAAGTGATACAATCACATCAAATCCAGCTCTACTAGCTTAAAAATTGTGATAATAAGGACAGAGGGTGGGCGGTGATTGATAATGGATATTTTTAACCTAAGTAGAATGGTAATGGAAATACTTAGCAGAACTAATGTTTCATTAATTCATTTTTCTTTTATATTTAGCAAATGTTTATTGAATTCCTGCTTTGTAAAAGATATTGTGGTAGGTGCTGAAGACTGTATAAAGATGAATCAGATAAGGGTCTTCCCTTTAAAAATATATAGACTGGTAGGTATTAAAGCATATTCATTGGCAAATGAAAAACAAATGAGGCAGATTATTAGAGAAATGTAAAGTCCCATCAGGATTTCTAATAGGGATAAATTATTTTCACCTGGAGGAATCAGAGAACACTTCGTGAAAGAGAGAGCATTTATTTGTAGGTCTTGGAAATTGGTGAATTTTGTATGTATGGAAATGGAATGAAAGAACATTCCAGGTGAAGAGATGAATGTAACTAAACACAGGTAGAGGTTGATGTGGAATGTATTGGGTTGTCGGAAAAGTCATGATGCATGTTTGCAAAGAAAAATAAAAAAAACACGTCATGACTTTTCTGACAACCCAATACATAGGACCATGTCTGTTTAGTAGAAGTGTATGGGGAATGAAGTGAAGTAGTTGGAGAAAAAAATCAATGAGGTATATAGATAGGGATAGGTCGGTAGTTTGAATTTTATCTTGTGGGCAGTAGCAGAATCATTGAAAAAAATCCTATATTAATTAGGGTATGGTGGACTGCTAACAAATAATCTCAAACACGTAATAGCTCAAAACATAAAAGTTTACTTAAAGGAATAAACAGAGGAGAGCAAGTATTTAAGTAAGTAGGCAGCTCTCCTCCGTGAGATTATTCAGGGACTTAGGCTAACAGCAGGCTCTGTCATCTTCAAAAGATGGCTTCCAAGGTGCTCTTTCACCGTTACTACTTAGAGGGAGGAGGAGAGAGCATGGAGAAACAATTTGGGAAGATTTGATCAGGTAGGCCTGGAAGGTGCACACATCTTTTCACCTACATATTATTGGAGGATCTTGGTTTCATGGCCACACCTATTCACACAGAAGTCTGCAAAATGTTGTGTGGTTGAGCACACGTATGTGCAGATACTGTGGAAGAAGGGGAGATGGATTGTGGTGAATAGCTAGCACTCTCTGCCACAGATTCATTTATAATGGGTGGGGCACCAATAAGTTGTACATATCAGTCCTATTTATTCATTGAAAGTTATCGATACAGGACAGTTTTTTTAAAACGCAGTTTAAGTGAATGCAAATATAAATGGCGATATTTACTTTTTATTTTTCTGAATTTTAGGCAATGAACATTTTGACTTCAGTGTTGCTTCTGTATGCAAAAGAGGAAGAAGCTTTTTGGCTTTTGGTTGCTGTGTGTGAACGAATGTTGCCTGATTATTTTAATCGTCGAATAATTGGTAAAAACAAAAAACAAAAAAACCCTCATAAACATATACAAATGTACTTCTTTTCCAAACAATTTATATGCTTGTTGCCTATGCAGTTACCTATCAAATGGAAGACCTGATCAATTAGGTTTTAAAATATACAAAATGCAAGCAATATCAAAGTGTCACATTCACTGACATGCTCAAGAGAAGAGCTTTTTGTACTGAATAATGATTGGGAAAATTAATATGTTACTTTTTTAAAAACTAAAGTACCTGGCCTGTTTCTTAATAAAATAGAAATTTTAAGTTTACTGTCTCCATATTGTTAAAACAGTGGTGATCTGAAGAACTACTGGAAATTTTTTAATAGATGACAGATAGATTTTAATCAGCTTAAAATCTTCACATTTATATGAATTGTACAGATATTTTCAAGATTTGAAAGAGGGATGAAGTTCTTGGTTTCTTAGTTGTAATATTTTCTTCAGTCATCAAATATTTATAGATCTGTGATCACCTACCTTAAAACCATAGGTGGTCTAGGGCCGGCCGAGTGGCTCAGTTGGTTAAGAGCTCGCTCAAGAGTTTGAGCTCTGAGCAACAGCGGTTCGAGTCCAGCCCGAGCTGAGCAGCCGCTGAGCTGCCAACAGGTAGCAGGATGGCTCAGCTTAAAAAAAAAAACCATAGATGGTCTCTTTTATACCCACATAAGCCTTCAGTATCATGGCTAGGTCATTGATTGTATTGCCTTTCATTATAGTTATTTGTGTATTTATCTTACGTTGTACTAGATATTAAAGCTTTCTGAAAATGAAACCATTTCATTAATTGGTATATCTCTGATAGCACCTGCAGGTTTCTACACATAATAACAATTCAATAAATAATTGTTCACATGAATTTGAATTGGGTTTCTCAAGTGTTTCTTCACACAAGCCACTCTGTTAGCAGATAAAGAGATATGTGAAAAATAGAAAAGGCACTGAAGAGACACATAATTTAAGGAAGAGAAAGGAGATATATCAGCATACTGATAGAAATGGGAAATATCGGAAACAAGTCCTTTTGAAAGGTGTTCATTTTCAAACTTCTTTTTATGTTCTCCAGGTGCCCTGGTGGATCAGGCTGTCTTTGAAGAACTTATCAGGGATCACCTTCCCCAGCTGACAGAACACATGACTGATATGACATTCTTTTCCTCAGTTTCTCTCTCATGGTTCCTCACACTTTTTATTAGCGTGCTACCTATTGAAAGTGCAGTGAATGTGGTGGACTGTTTTTTCCATGATGGAATAAAGGCCATTTTACAACTGGGATTGGCAATACTTGACTATAATTTAGACAAATTGATGGCATGTAAAGATGATGCTGAAGCTGTGACAGCTTTAAACAGGTACTGTAGGAATCATGACATTTAAATCTGAAGAGCCCCTTAGAGATTATGTTGTTCAATCCCCTTATTTTACAGATGAGGAAACTGAGCCCTAGAAACTTGAAACAATTTGCCTGAGGTCACAAAGCTAGTTGAATGAAAACGCTAGGCCTTAGGCACTCCTATGTTTTCAAATAGAATATAACAAAAGTGAATGACTTTGAAGTAAACCACTAATATCGTTGATCCATTATGCTGGAACTTTCATAATCCCAGTTTGAGCTATAAAGTGTCTCTGTGTAAAAGTAATTTGAAGAGGGAAGGGTAGTTGATAATGTTTAATATCCAGTGGGGGAAATTGTTCTGGGTTCCAAGTGGTTTCAATCAGGTTAGCTGAGCTTTATTTTTGAATATTTGATTGGGTAAATGTTATAATGGTACATCGAATCCCATTATGTACAGAATAAAATATAAATACTTTAGTATTTAGAACTCACTGTGTTAAGGCCTCAGTGTACCTAATCTTGTTTCTCATTACATGCCTCTGCATACCCTATATTGCATCCTTACTAGTCTATGTGCTATGTGCCTTGAACTGAATCTATTTTTTCACCGTACTTCCCTCCCTGCATCTGAAATAATTTCTTCACCATCCCATTCTCCACTCCTATGTGTTTCTAATTCCAAATCATTTTCAAATCCCACTTCTTCATAAGACCGTCCTTTGTCCTCTTAGTTGAAATTAACCTCTAACTACGGAGAAATTAGCTGTCATTTTCTCTGCATTTTACTTCCACTAATTCTTGTATTACTATTACTTTTGAACAGGTTCTTTGACAGTGTCACTAATAAGGATAGCCCATTGCCTTCAAGTGTTCAGCAGGGTTCAAATGTGAATGATGAAAAAAGTCGTATTAGAGTGGATATTACAGATTTGATTAGAGAGTCAAATGAGGTAAGATTTTTAATACCTTAAATATAATTACATAGCATGTTTAAAATGATCAATACTATAGTTATATCTCTAGTGGTATATTAAGAGTAATATATAATACAAGTAAAGATATAATTTAAAATACAACTTCACTTTAAAAAGAAGTTCTGTGAACTGTTCCTAGGTTATATAGCCTCCTTTGCTTCCATTTGCTTTTCATTAAATGAAACTGTATTCACTTACTTTCACAAATAATGACCACTTTTATAACACTATATAAAAAGGTGAAAATTATTCTCTCCTTAGACACTAAGAATTTTACCAATGTTATTGTACTTAGCCTAGACACATAGTAAATGGAATTCTCTCCAGTGAATATATGGAAAAACTGAAATGTGGGAGGTGAAAATTTGCATGACCACTGAACAAGTTAGGAAAATAGCTAAAAATAGAACCAAGGCCTCTGAGAATTGAGTCTGATGAAATTCAATTGTAAGAGAAGTGAATGTTTATGAATGTGTATCCACTGAAATCATATTTCTTACAGAAATATGGCAATATTTGTTGTGAAGATATATACAGCATGCGCTGTCGAAATAGGTTGTATGTGATACAGACCTTAGAGGAAACAACAAAGCAGAATGTGGTGAGTATTCACTCAATGGGGGAAACCCAACTGAAGTAACATTTTTTTTCCAACTTCCCTTAAAAAATTATCATTCTATGTAAAGAAAATGAAAATAACTAAACTTTTTTTTTTAATTAAAGTTCATTGGGGTTACAATTGTTAGTAAAGTTACATATGTTTTAGGCGTACAGTTCTATAATACATCGTCTATATATCACACTGTGTTCACCACCGAGAGTCAGTTCTCTTTCCGTCACCATATATTTAACCCCCTTTTCTCTCTTCTACCACGTTCCTCCCCCCACCCGCTGGTAACCACTAAACTGTTTTCTGTGTCTATGAGTTTTTGTTTGTTTGTTTGTTTGTCTTGTTTCTTTGTTGCTTTCAGTTTTATATCCCACATATGAGTGAAGTCATATGGTTCTCAACTTTTTCTGCAGCTTACTTTTTTTCAGTCAAAAAATATATGGTCATTGTATATCAGTACATACAGATCTACCTCACTTTCTTTAATGTACTGAATATTATACCATAGTATGGATATGATGTACTTTATTTAACTATTCCTGTGGATATATATTTAGTAAGGGTTATTTTTTGCTCTTACAATACCTTATCTAAAAATCCTTGCATATCTATTCTTACACATTTGTAGGAATATTTCTGTAAGGTAGATTCATGAAAGTGGAAGCTGGGTCAAAGAGTTTACCCATTTTAAAATGACAGGTCCTGGGAGGCTGGCCAAGTGACACGTTGGTTAAGAGTTGGCTTGAGAGGCTAGCTCTGAGCAGCAGGGCCCTGGTTCAGATCCCACAGTGATGCTGCACCCTCTACAGATAAGATGGTAAACAACAGCTCAACCTGGAGCTGGGCTGCCACGAGTCGCCGGCAATGGCGGAGGCTGCAGCCCCTGTGGCAGTGGGCTGCCATGAGCTACCGTGAGTG
Source organism: Hipposideros armiger (assembly GCF_001890085.2). NCBI lineage: Eukaryota > Metazoa > Chordata > Mammalia > Chiroptera > Hipposideridae > Hipposideros > Hipposideros armiger. The sequence goes on from NW_017731700.1 coordinate 1,506,104, forward strand.
GCCGGCAGCCAGCGTGAGCTGCCAAGAGCCGCCGTGAGTGGCCGTCCAATGCCAGTGAGCGACTGCCTCACCCGGGAAGAGCGCAATGATAATACCAACATGGGCCGGTGAAGTGACGTCCTCCACAGCTAGACTGGGGAGCAAAAAAAGGACAGCAACTTGTCTGGTCCCCTTCCCTGATTCCCCAACACTATTCCCCTCCCCCAATTCCGCAGTAAAATCTTGAAAAGAATTAAATAAATAAAATAAAATGACAGGACCTGCCAAATTGTCCTCCAAAAAATATGTACCAAATTATAACCCTACCAACAGTGCATAAGAATTCCCCCTTTCCCACGCTCCCACTAGCATCAGATATTAAAAATCTTTAATTTGCACCAATTTGATAGATTAAAAAATAAAATTGTACTTTTTATTTCACTGATCACATGTTTATTAGCCTTTTTAATTTCTTAATTTCCTATTTATAGGCTTTGCCCATTTTCCTGTGAGGTTGTTTGTCCTTTTCTTATTGATTTGTAGGAACTCTTTATATATTAGTGGTATCAATTATTTGTCAGTTATATTTGTGGCTAATATTTCCCTTCAATCTTGGTTTGTTTGTTTTTTAATTTTCTTTAGGGTATGTTTCAGAGTATATAAGTTTCAAATTTTTACGTAGTTCAGTCTTTTATTTTTCATGTGTTATGTTGGTTTCATGTCAAACTTAGCAAGTGGACTTTCCTATTTAAAATTGTATAATTTGTAAACAGACTTTGTCATATTGGCTTATAGTACTGGTATTGCTTAGATTTAAAAAAAAACATTTAGATCTTTAATACACGTAAAGTATGTATTTTGTTTATAGTGTGAGATAAGACTCTAATGGTATTTTTTTCCAACTGAAGCAACCCATTGTTTAAATACCATTTATTGAGTAGTCCATTTCTACTGTACTGTACTCTGCCTTTTTCATATGCTAAGTACTTATATACATACATGGGTTTATTCCTGGAGTCTCTTTTTTTCCTGCAACAGCACCACACTGTTTTAACTACTATGGCTTTATAGTCCGTTTTGAAATCTGGTAAGGCTTTTCAAAATTTTTTAATATCCATTTTAATGATGTCTTTTTCAAGGTTCTTTAGTAAGCATTTATAGTTTTCATCATACGGGTCTTATACATTTCTCATTGGGTTTATCTACTTCTATGCATTTGATGGTTTTGTTGCTAATATGAATGAGATGTTTTTTCCTTTACATTTTCTAATGTGTTTATCGCTGTGTATGTAAAAGCTGTGGATTTGCATATGTTGTTTATTAAGTGACTATGTTACTAACTCTCATTAGTTCTAATATTTTTTGGTTTAATTTCTCAAACTTTCTGAATAGACAAGTATATCATGTCTAGTCTAAAGAGTTTTGACCCTTCCTAATATTTATACTTTTTTTTAGGTTTTTGTTTGTGTGTGTGTGTGTGTGTGTGTGTTACTGTATTGGGTAGCATCTTCAGAAGATAATTAAATAATAGCAGTGGGAGTAGACTTCCTTGTCTTATTCCTGAATTTAATAGGAATGCCTCCAGTATTTTATTATTAAGTGTGATGGTTGGTTGCTGTTGATTTTTTTAAAATGTCCTTTGTCATATTAAGGAATATCATTCAGTTTCTAAATTAAAGGATTTTGGACATTACTTTAAAATTAATATTGACTGTTAACTTTGAGCAAATGACTTTTCCATATCTTGAGATTATATATTTTTCTGCTTTAGTAATGGAGTAAATTATATTAAATAACTCCTAATATTAGACTTCTGTTGGATCTTGAATGAATCCTATTTGGTCATGTTGTTGATAATTTTGGTAAATACTTTAGCTAGGTTCTTTACATTTCTGTTAAAGTGACATTGGCATACACTTTTCTCTTTGTGTGTGTGTGCTAGCTTTAGTTTTCATCTAAGAGTTGTGCTCTCATCATAGAATGAATTTTGGAATAAGTCACATTTTTCTATATTCTGGAATAGGTTTGATCATATAGGAATTATCTGTTACCTGAAAGTTTAATGAAATGAGCCTGTAAAACCATCTGGATCTACTACCTTTTGATGGGAGGCAGATCTTTAGTTACCTTTTTAGTTCTATCTATTCAGAGCTTCCTATTCATGAGTTAATTTGATCATTTATATTTTCCTACAGAATTATTCATTTTATATAAATATTATGGAATTTATTCAACTAATATTTTATACCTTCTATGTGCTGAACACTTTTAATAATCCCTGTATCTATGTTTATATTATCGTTTTCCTTCTCAAAGATATTTATTTGTACTTTCATCCCACTTGCCAGATATTTGTCTATTTTGCTTTTTTTCAATTAACCAATTCTTGAGTCTACTGTTTTTTTAATTTCCCCATTCATTAATTTTAGTCTTTTTACTCTCACTTTTAAATTTCTTAAATACCAAAATCATTGTACCATTATACTTATTCTTCGTGGAGTATGATAAAATTACATATTTTCTAAGGTTGTTACTTCTTGGATTATGGTGTTTTTTTTGGCCCAGAGAGGGAATGTACATCTCCCAGTGCCTTTGAAGTGTTTAATGACAACCCCACGTGATGAACTGACAAATTGCTTATGTGGCAAGTGAGGAATATGTGAAATGAGACTTAGAATACTGTTGCTTACATTTATAGACATTAAGTGGCTGTCCTTTGGCAGTGATTTCTGGTATGAAAAGATGAAGGTCAAAGTACGTAACAGAATTTAACTGTAGTCTATGTACAACCTTTTTAAAGGGCAAAATAGGTTCATTTACTTTTGTTCTCGTTACTTTTTACAGTTAGAAGAAAAATATTCTAGTAGAGGGAGATTTCTAAATGCATTCAAAGAGAATTTATATACTGAAGTGTTAAATTCTAAATTGCTTTTAATCTTTTTAAAGTTGCGTGTTGTGTCTCAAGATGTGAAATTGAGCCTTCGTGAATTGGATGAACTTTATATCCTCTTTAAGGTACTAATAAAAAATAATACTCTTTTAGTAGACTTTTACCACAATCATGCTTAAATATTTTATCTTTAATTAATTTAATAAACATGTTTAAAAGAAAGTTATGAAATTATTTTTTCTGATTTAATGACTCTCCTTTTTTGTTTGTTTTTAATAGAAAGAGCTGTTTTTTTCTTATTATTGGAGTTTGAGTTACCCAGCTTTAAAGCACCATGACCCCAGTCTGCCATATTTGGAACAGTATCAGATTGACTGCCAGCAATTCAGAGCATTGTATCACTTGTTGAGTCCCTGGGCTCATTCTGCAAACAGAGACTCACTAGCTTTATGGACATTCAGATTGTTGGATGAAAACTCTGACTGCCTTATAAACTTCAAAGAATTCTCCTCTGCAATTGGTAGGATGGTGTCCAATAATTTTCCTTTATTTTTTCAAGGATTTTATTGGGGAATTGGGGGAGGGGAACAGCACTGGGGAATCGGGGAAGGGGAAAAGACAAGCTGCTGTCCTTTTGTTCTTCAGTCTAGTTGTGAGGACATGGCTTCACTGGCCCATGTTGGTATGGTGATCATTGCGCTCTTCCCAGGTAAGGCAGATCTGTCGCCAGCCTCTGGACGGCAGCTAACGGAGACTCTTGGTAGCTCATGCCATCTGCCAGCCGCTCACGCTGGATGCCAGCCTCTCACAGTAGCTTATGGCAGCCCACTGCAGCAAGGGCTGCAGCCTACGCCATCACCAGTGACTCACGGAAGTCCAGCTCTAGGTTGAGCTGTTGCTCAGCATCTTAGCTGTAGAGGACACAGTGTCACTGGCCCTCATATGTGGGATCCGAACTGGGGCCCTCTGGCGTCCCAAGCCAGATCTTAACCATTGCGCCACTTGGCCGGCCCTAATTTTCCTTTTTAAAGCAAAATATAAAGGTACCCCTAGAAATACTTGGCACTCCCTATTATTGCAGGTATAGTCAGATTTTTATCAGCCTGAGTTACATATCTCCAGGGTCAGCAACAACTGGGCCTTTTATTTGTTTGTTGCTAAATCTAAGTATATTGGTCTCATTTTGCCCCTACCCTTCCAGAAAAGCAAGCTGTTAGATATGGATGTTTTAATGATTAGCATGAAGAAAGAGAATGTCCCAATTTTCCCACACTCAGGCAAATGGATATATTTCAGGAGGACATTCTCCCCCAGTAAAAATCCAACCACATAGCCTAGGAAAGTGGTAAGAGAAATATCCAACAAACATGTTGTGCTTGTAGATGGGCCACAAGTTCTATCATTTTTTTTATTTTCCAGACACCCCATCATGCTTTCTTATCAGGGACTGCCCCTTGAAGAGGAGTTTTCTCCTCAAATGAGGCATAAGGTCGCATTCAAAAGACAAAAGAAATCTGCAGTTGCGGAAAGGGAGATAAGCAGAAGAGCATTTATGCCTCTGATAAAGGGCATTTTGCTTACACACTAAGAGGACAGAATCTGGCTAACTGGGTGGTTGTTTAACTGTTAGTTTAAGTAACAGAAGGTTTCTGCATTATAATTCCTGGCTAATATCTATCTGCACCTTAATTAATCTGTGTTGTTGGAACTGATTGAATGTCCTTTGGATATGTGACTATTCGCTATTGAATTTTATTAACAGACATAATGTACAATGGAAGTTTCACTGAGAAGCTTAAGCTGCTTTTTAAGCTGCATATTCCTCCAGGTAAGAGTTTAACAGTCTTTAATGATGTACAGGAGTTGATTCCATTTTAAGAAGTATAATTACAGATATAATTCCATTTTAACAAATAACATAATTTTCTTTTATGGTCTTAATCCCTTCACCTTTTCACCCAACCCCCCAAACCTCCTCCCATCTGGCAACCGTCAGTTTGTTCTTGTTTCTGTTTTGTTTGTTTATTTTGTTCTTTAGGTTCCACATAGAAGTGAGATCATATGGTATTTGTCTTTCTCAGTCTGACTTATTTCACTTAGCATAGTAACGTAATCTCCAATAGGATATAAGGTTATTCCTTTATTGTGGCCCATGGATCGTACTACCAGTACTTTTGCTGATGTATAGGTACAGTGAAATCTATTGAAGACAGTCTGTGTAGCAGAGGGGTTCACAGCTTTCCTTCCTGTTAATGGTCAATCAATTTAATGATAAATGGTTTTATATAAGAACTACCTATCATTTGCTTATTGGTATAATGTTGAATTTTTATTGTCTTTGTTGTCATTAGAGAGTAGAATTTAACTTTACACAAAGTGCCAAACTTGTGAAACACTACAAATTATTCAGAAAAATGAGATCAGGCAGCAGGGATAGTGAACATTTGGAAAAGGAAACAAAATAAAAGCTATCATTTATTCAGCACCAGCTCTGTCAAGGCATTTACTTCACATGCATTCTTTTTTTTTAAAAAAATAGTTATGAGTTTATTTGAGCCAACTTGATGACACATGCTAGGGAGCAAGATCTCAAATGCTCCCTACTTCACATGCATTCTTATATTTAATTCTCACAATATCCCTAAAAGGTGGTATCCTTCCAGTTTTGACAATAAGAAAACTAAGTGTCAGAAAGATTAAATTATTTGCCAAAGATCACACAGCTAATAAATTACATAGCTGGGATTCAAACTGAGGTCTGACTGACTCCAAAGCTCAGGTTTCTTTTCTTTTTTTTTTTTAGCTGAGCCATCCTGCTACCTGTTGGCAGCTCAGCGGCTGCTCAGCTCAGGCTGGACTCGAACTGCTGTTGCTCAGAGCTCAAACTCTTGAGCGAGCTCTTAACCAACTGAGCCACTCGGCCAGCCCTCAGGTTTCTTTTTATTCTATACTGCCTCAGTGTTACCTCACCATTCCAGTTTACTGAAGTGTTTCCCACTCACCTTCAGAGGCTGCCTTTTCCAGGCCTGATCCATATCTTTGGAAAACAGTCTTGGACTTTAAAGGAACATTGCAAAAGCACCTTTTATCTTACATAAAGCGATTCACAAATTCAATTCACAAAAACGAACAGCTTTGTGTAAAGCCATACCTGGGCTCTCTTTTCAGAGTCTTCCCAGGATAGCCAGGAACCATTCTTTACCAGACCAAAAATGTAAAAGCCATCTTTAACTCTTCACACACACCGATCACAAACACAGCACTAAAAAGCAAAAGACAAACAACCTAGTAATTTAATTATGAAAGCCTTTACATTGTCAAGTCAAATTGCTATTAGAAAGTCTAATGTTGTCATGGAATGAATATGCTTTCAGTTGAAGGATCAAACATAGAAAAAAATACGATGTATCTGTTAGAGCACTCAACTTCATATTTTTCTTATTATTTAAGATGTTTTTAAATAACCGAGGTCACATTTTCAGAGATTTCCAAATGCCAGATTTTCTTATTTCAACTCATAATGGCTCTCAGAAAACTACTAAAAAGCAAGTAGGAGAAACAATGGAACTCAAAATGATCAAGTACTTTTGTTATTTGCTGTACAGTAGAGTAGTACCACTTCCACATTTCTTCACATGTCTTTCTTTTACAGAAAGCCTTTGTTTAATGCTCTGCCCCCAGATTTACTTGACCTATTAGTAAATGTGATATGGATTATCTGTTTTCAGCTTATACTGAGGTGAAATCTAAGGACCCTACAAAAGGAGATGAACTTTCTGAGGAAGATTTACTTTATCTCAGTCAGCTCCATGGTAAATATCTGTTCAGAAATGTATTTGTTTTGATTAGTCACTCATAGAGATCTTCGTAGCTTAAATATTCTTTACCCAGCTATCTCTAGTAAAATTTGGGTTAATTATACCTTATGTTTCTTCTGTGTTACCAGAGCACTTAGCGTAGTGCTAAATGCATGGTAAATACTCCATAAGTATTTGATTGACTAAACTGCATTTTGGGTTTTGATGTATGGAATTTTTTGTTTACTGGAGAATTAGAAAGAAAATGCATTTTGTTCCTATTTATGTTGCAGAAATTTCTAAAATGTATCACATCATTTTCATGCCTTGTTAAAAATACAATGAAGACAATGGACTCTTTGATAACTGAAGGTCATAGCTATTATTCAAACAGTGAATACTTATTATAAATCACTGTAGGTGTAAGAGACAGGGATGATTCTGTCTGAAGACATAATTTGGAAGTGTTATGAACTTATTTTTGTGTCCTTGGTTTCTTTTCCATGAATATGAATATCTTATAGAGAGATAAGTCCTGACTAATGTATGTTTATGGTTACTATATGTTAGTGTTTGAACAGTAAGTTTGAAGAGACCTTACAGATCATCTAGTCAACACTTAATTATATAGATAAGGACACTGATGCCAAAGAAGGAGTAATGGCTTGTGTAGGATTTCACAATGAGTTATTGCCACAATCCATTCAGGACTATTAGCACAGTCTTCCGACTTCCAGTATGTTTTTTTCTCGAATAATGGAAGTAAAACAATTTAATTTGAGGAAAGTCACAAAGAAAAAAATACCACACAGAAATAAATCCTTTTTTCCTATGGATGTTCTTTTTACTATAAAAGTTTTTCAATACTTTGTCTTCTAATGATAGGAGGTCACATCAGCTAAAATTTGTTTGCTGAATTGAAGAAAAGAAATGTGCTTATAAGTATTTATATGAAACATTATTTTACTTACAAAAGGCATTTGTTAAATATTTCACAAAATGCAATTGTCCTCTTTTCCTCTAGTTTCCAAGCCTGAAAATGAGAAGGAAGCAGAATCAGTAAAAAACAGCCCTGAAAAAGGTACTATGATCTAGAAATATTTAGTTTATGAAGTTATTCTTTTTGTAAATAGGGTTAACTACACACAGAGGAAAAGCAGATTGCCTTGAAAGGCTATTGATTTGTCCTGAAAGCTTTTTCAGTTCCTTCGTATTAGTTTAACAAATTATTCTTTCTTCTCTTGATACTCAAGTCCCCGAAGTTATAGAAAATATAATAGTAAATGACCCATAATTGCTTAATTTTATTATTTTAAAGATAATTACTTTTAATTACTAAAGTAATAGATAATCCTTGTAAAATAAATTTAAACAATATAGAAGTTTTCATACCTCCACCTAACACCACCCTGAAGTAAATGTGAAAACATTTTGGTTTACCATATTTGCCGGCGTATAAGACGACTCGGCGTATAAGACGACCCCCTAACATTTCCACTCAAAATACAGAGTTTGTTATATGGTTGGCTGTGTGGGATTTTGCGAGTGTGGTAAAATCGCATAACAGCAAAATCGCATAACAGCCGAGCATACACCCAGCAGCACTGCTGATGCCTGAACCGTATGTGGAATGAAGTGGGCGGGCATCGGGAGGCCACTATGGCACGGGGCAAGCACTATGGGCAGTCTATCTGAAGTGTACCTGGCGTATAAGACGACCCCCCACTTGGAGGCATATTTTTCAGGGCCAAAAAATCGTCTTATACGCCGGCAAATACAGTATGTCCTTTCCAGATCTGTTTATACACAAGCATGTATAGACATCTCTTTTAAAAAAAGCAAAACATTCTGTAAATACTGTTCTACAGTTTGCTTTTTTTGATTTTTGATATATCATGGACAACTCATTCAGCCTTAGGCTTTAAACTAAAGGAACATTGCGGAAGTACATTTTAGTTTAATACAGTTGGATCTATCTTATTCTTTTTAATGGTTGCAGAGTATTCCATTGTTTGGTTATAGCATAATTTATTTTAATAATAGCCTAATATTGATGAACATTTAAGTTTCTGATTATTTATATTACAAACTATGCTGCAACAAACATTTTTATACTTAAATTTTAGCATACTTTTACACATATTTCTTTAGGATAAGGTAAATTCATAGAGGTATGAGAATGCTGAGTCACCAAGAATATGCACATTTAATATTTTAATAGCGGCTGTCAAATTGCTCTCCAAAAGTCCATCATTCTTTTTAGGTTTTTGAGTAACAGTTAGAAAAATAATTGCTGAAGATCCCTTTATTTATGACAACTTACCCAGGTTGTTCAGTACCCCCACTAATTTTCTAAGGAATATTAAATAATTATTAATAAAGCCACTTTAATATCATCTTGATTAAACTCTTCAAAGGAATGAATAAGTAGTGTTTTGAATTTTTGAGAAAGAGCCACCATAGACCACTTTAGTATTTACATATTAAGAACATCATATAGAAGCTATTTTAAACTTAGTAGTATGCATGAAAATGTCTACATGAAATTTACATCATCCAGGGTGTACTGTTTAATCTAAAATGCATCCTTCTCCATCTCTCCTCACGTCTTCCCTAGTTCCCAGCCTTCCCAAAGTAAAAGTTTTAGTTTAGTGGAAATGGAGAAGTATCCTGAGAACCAGTAAGTGAAATAAAAGGTAAATTCAGATCATTTCCTGGATAAAAAAAACAGGTAGAATCTTATAACTCAGTGAAATATCTTTCAATCATAACTATTCTTTTTGAGATTTGGGCAAATATAGTGGACTGTTTCTTATGAAATGATTTTATTCCCTTCATTCAGGCAAAGGAAAAGTTGATATTCAAGCATATCTAAGTCAATGGCAAGATGAGCTTTTCAAAAAAGAAGAAAACATTAAAGATTTACCAAGAATGAATCAGGTATAGTACTTCCAAAAAAAGATCCTAGGTTCTTGTTTTTATTTTTATGAATGTGGGTGTATCCCTCTCTAAAATAACTTACATGTTATTACAAAAATAGTTAAATAATCTATGTATCATCTCTGTAAGTTTTACATGAACACAGAAGAGGGAGATCAAATTTTTTTAACGCTTAAATGCATCTAGTGTTTCAGTATAGTTCCTCTGCTATGACAACATTGAAAAGATGGATATATACCGAGGTGCCAAAAAAATGTAAACACGTTTTAAGAGATCTCGTACATTTTTTGGCACCCTCTGTGTGTGTGTGTGTGTGTGTGTGTGTGTGTGTACAGCCAAAAAATGTATACACATTTTAAGAGATGTTATCTATGCTCAAGCAGTAGTTCACCGTAATCAGAAGCGTCTGGATGCTGATGGTAACCACTTTGAGCACCTCCTGTAATTGCAGAAGTCAAACCTGAATTTGTAATCATCTTTTGTTATCGGTATATATATATATATTTTTTTTTTAATTGGGGAATTGGGGGATGGGAACAGCACTGGGGAATTGACGGAAGGGGAACAGACAAGTTGCTGTCTTTTTGTTCTTCAGTCTAGTTATGGAGGACGTTGTTTCACTGGCCCAAGTTGGCACCATCATTGCACTCTTCCCGGGTGAGGCAGATCAGCCGCTGGCTTCTGGACAGCCGCTCACTGCGGCTGCTGGCCGCTCACACTGGCTGCTGACTACACACGGTAGCCCATGGCAACCCACTGCAGCAGGGGCTGCAGCCTATGCCGTCGCCGGCAACTCACAGCAGCCCAGCTCCAGGTTGAGCTGTTGTTCAGCATCTTAGCTGTAGAGGGCAGTGTCACTGGCCTTCATATGTGGGATCTGAACCGGGCCCTCTGGCGTCCCAAGCCAGCTCTTAACCATCGTGCCACTCGGCCAGCCTGTTATCGGTATATATTGAGTATTACAATTTTAATACAGTTTTCCTTTCTTAAAATGTGTATACATTTGTTTGGTACCATATGTGTATGTGTGTGTGTGTATTGATATATATGTATGTATGTATTTTGGTGTTTTCTATTGTCAGCTTTATTAGCAATGTACATTTATTCAGTAAACACTTTTAGTGCCTACTAGATGACACACTCAATGCTAGGTGCTAGGAATAAGAAATTACTAAAATAGGTCATACCCTGGTTCCTAATCATGTATTTGAACCTGCTCAAACTATACTAATGGCTAGTATTGACAAAATTCTAAACCTGTCTCTTTCTTACACAGTATTCAGTTGGTCTTTGTTCATATATATATATATATATATATTAAATGAAAATCTGTTGGTATAGATACTAAGGATTCCCAAAACCTTACCAAAATGAGAACTATCAAATAGCTTAGTAGACTACGTAATTTGATAGTTGAATAAGTACTTTTTTAAATGAATCAATAAGGAAGTATTTATTCTAACATTTTTATAAATAGTACTACAGACTAAAAAAAAGAAATAAAACATGTAAGTTTGATAGAATATATTGGGTTGTCGGAAAAGTCATGATGTATTTTTTCTATGGTTTTCGTTGCAAAAATGCGTCATGGTTTCTCTGACAACCCAATATTTTTATGAAGGACGTCTTCATATTTGTTATTTATTTACAGATAAACTTTTCTGGTAGGATGAACTGACAGGACTCTTGTGTTGGAATGTCATGGATTATCCAGGGGAAATTAGCAAACAGTCCAGTTTATTTCTCCACTTGGGCCTCACCTCAGCCTTTAAAGAGAAACAAGTCCAAATGGGCCCCTTAGAGCTACCTTGTACTACTATTGTAGATAGGTCCCAAAACATTCTTCCCTAAATGTAAGTCGTCCCTGTTGAGTTGCCCACTCTAGCCCTTTGAGAAGATCAAGGGGATCTCTTCTTAATCCTTTCATTAAGATTGTTTAATGAATGAATGATCTACATGTAGGGAAAAATAGGACTTTACCTAATTAAAAGTACCTCCTAAAGCTGAAGGAATGCTGGCAGGTAAGCTGTCCAGAATGTATTATATGTATAATATATGTATATAATATACTGTTGTTAGGCAACAAATGAGATGTCTTAAATGGAATTTTCTAGATGAGTATCTAGGTTGATACTCATCTTCCTAGAACAGAGGTTGGCAAACTGCGGCTCGCGAGCCACATGCAGCCCTTTGGGTACATACATGTGGCTCTGAAGTAAAATTGAAAATGAAAATAAAACTCTCATAGTTTCATTTATGAAATTTTTAAAGGATATTATTCACATAATGGTGATTTCATTTGTTTTATGGCTCTCGAATAATTTTTAAATTGTTGTGAGGGACAGGATTGGCTCTTCCGTCTCAAAAGTTTGCTGACCCCTGTTCTAGAACCAAGATTTATTTGAGGATTAATCTATTCTTGTAACTTCTGTGGTGAAGGTTAAATAGTACAAATTCTAAATAGGAGACTATTCACTTCTAAGCTCCCTTTATATTTGCTAAATCTAATATCAAATGTGATATTTCCAACTTGTGTCTTCTAGTCACAATTTATTCAGTTTTCAAAGACACTTTATAACTTATTTCATGGGGACCGTGAAGAAGAGTCGTTATATCAAGCCATTGCTGTTGTGACCAGCCTTTTGCTCAGGATGGAAGAAGTTGGAAGGAAACTACATGGCTCTACATCATCAGCCAAAGGTTTCTCTGGTACAGTTGGTGATTCTGGAGGAGCCTGTGAGGAGAAACCAGAGAGCAGCTTGGAGAAAGATCCCACCTTGCCCAGGGAAGAACCTCAGTGGTCATTTGCATTTGAACAGATTCTTGCGTCTTTGTTGAATGAACCAGCATTGGTGAGGTTTTTTGAGAAACCCATAGATGTAAAAACCAAACTAGAAAATGCAAAAACCTCTCAGTTAAGCTCTAGAACCAAGATGTAAATCTCTTAACAGAAATTGCCTATCAGACAAGTTTACTAAGATTCCTGTAGCTGTCAGCTTAATTCCTGGGAGTAGAAATCAGGGATTTATCTTGTTACCAATGTGTTCAAAGGTTTAAAAAAGTTTATTGGAGGAACAATGATTCATTCCTTTGTAGTAATCTCTAATTTTGATACTCTCCAATACAAATGTACTTTTTATATTTTACAAGATATGCTATATCTGGGGAGTATGCTAAATGGTGCCACCAGAGGGCGCCACCATATTGCTTTAGTAAGAAATTACTTGTTTGTGTTGCTATTTACATATGAATTAACTGATAATTTTGAAAATGTGTGTTATATTTGAGTATTAGTGATGACAATATGTCATATTGATAAACGCTACTTTCCAAATTTCCTCAGTCCTATTAGAATGCTTAGAAAACCAGGCTTTTGGATTTATAGTCTTAATTATCTACAAGATTACCATACTGGGGGCTCATTTTCAAGTTACCTAACTGAAATAGTATTAACTTTTTAAAGTTAACCTCATTCGGTCTTCTAAAAGTAATTTTTTTAGTAACTTCTGAATTCTCCCTACCTGAGCAGTTCAGAAACTGCTGACTCACACTTCTAGCTGTTACTGATAAAAACAAAGCAAGAACTCAAAACTCTGGCAGGGCTAATATAAGGGAAAACAATATTGGATTTGGATTTAAGCTGGATAAAGCCAGCCTTTTCAGAAGGATTAAGAAACAGTTCAGTTAACTGTATAGGTCTCTCATTAAACTGAGAAATTACTTGAAATTCTTTGGAGCACGGTGGTTTGTGGCATTTATCTCAGAATAGCCTGTGACTGCTTTGGTTCCAGCTTTAGATTTTGGATTTTCACCAGATATATCTTAAGTTACGTTAGATAGACTGAATTATTGTATTAGTCTGGCAAGTTCATAAAGTATATTTGTCTATAATGATTGTTAAGGTAATGTATAGAATTGCTGGTATCTATCTAAAAAGTTTTGACTATCTGATTTAGATGTATAATTTCTATATACTTAATGCTGCTCATATGTCAGTCATTACAATGCAAGTCCAAGTGGAAATAATAGGCTTTGTTAGCACTTTAAAAAAAAGTAAATCACACCTGTTTAACCTTCTATGCTGTTTCTGACAAGAGCAATTTATTAATCAATTGACTTCAGAATTGTGGGAAGAAATCCATTGCAGCTTCTTTCTTCACCAAAGACTTTGGTTTTAATCCCATTGACCTTTTGGATGTGAAACAGCGAAAGGGTAGATATTCTTTAGAGTGACCCAAGAAGTCTCCTTTTCTGGAAAGACATTGGTATACAAGTAGTCTGCCTTTGGCAAGACTCCACTGTGAACAAGGTCTAACACAGAGGGCTTTGTCACCATAGAATATGTTATTTTCAGAGAGACTAAAGAATTTATATGTAGAACCTTTGAAAATTTCAGTAATTGGGCTTGGCCAACCACTTAGTAGTAGTATCTTCAAAATGATTTGCTCAACCTTGTCTTTTCAAGGAAAATACCACTTAAAGAGATAGTTGGTAAATAAGCATATATTCCTTTTCTTAGAAATGATTTGCTGAAACATGCCCAGATTGTAGAGTTAATAATTTATATGTAAACTACCACACATCTGCTATTATGCAATGATTGATAAATTAGACTGCAGTAGCTCTAGGAAGACACGAGGCTCTGCGCTTATGTACAAAGGCACTATTGCACATACTTTGTTTACTATTTTGTCAATTGTATTTACATAAAAGATTCTTAAGCGCATATGTTATTAATATTTGGTATGATTTTTAAGTCAGAAGATTAAAGATTACCTTAGTATTGTAGTCTATATTAATTAAAATTGAATGCTTAAAGAGATTTTTGAGTTGCAAAAAGATTATACAGTCAAGTTAAACATTTGTTTTGTGAGTCTGCAGGAGAAATAAGCTAAACACATAGTTTTATAGTGGCTACCTTTTTAAGCAAATGGGTTGTTCTTAATATTAAAAATCTTATGTAAGGGCCGGCCGAGTGACTCAGTTGGTTAAGAGCTCGCTCAAGAGTGTGAGCTCTGAGCAACAGCCATTCGAGTCCTGGCCCAAGCTGAGCAGCTGCTGAGCTGCCAACAGGCGGGAGGATGGCTCAGCTAAAAAAAAAATCTTATGTGTCTGTGTCAAACTGAACCAGTATGTTATACATTAAATTAAATATGTTATAAAGTAGCTTTACTTGTCTTTATAAAACTACATATTATAAATCTATTATAATAAACATGAAAAATGGTTTACATATTACTATTTGTTACGATAAATTTTTATTTACACTTAACTCAGTTATCACTTAAGGACTTCCGTCCCATGTTAGTTAAGATTCAGTTGCAGAGAACAGAATTCACTCTAATTAGCTTAGTCAGGAAAAGATTTATTGCCAGACATTAAGTGGCTTACAGAATTATCAAGAGGACTGACTCTAAATTGAGCTTTCAAGAACAACATCCACAGTTAC
Source organism: Hipposideros armiger (assembly GCF_001890085.2). Lineage (NCBI taxonomy): Eukaryota > Metazoa > Chordata > Mammalia > Chiroptera > Hipposideridae > Hipposideros > Hipposideros armiger. The sequence continues at coordinate 1,521,159 of NW_017731700.1, forward strand.
AGCACAGAACCAGGCCACCAAGGGAGTTGCTAATTCTTCTACGATTAGGAAACTGCTACTTCCCACTGCCATGATGAAAAGCCAACATTACAGCTGCTACCTCCAGATCCTTGCCCCACCTGCTATGATTTACATCAGCAAAATAGATGCCAAGCCTCTCAGTACCCACAGCTAGCGACTAAACTGCAATTAAACAACCCAACATCTTCACAACCACATTTACCAGCAGAAATGGCAGTACCATAGCCTCCACCTCCCTTCTGTTGTTCAAGTCTCACGAGTATACATCTGATTGGCCTATAATATATCCAGAATCCTAGTTGCCAGGGAATCTGAGAAATCTCTGTTTTAGCTTTTTAGCCTCTGCAGTACAGGACGGCACACTAAGAGGCTGGAATGGACATCGGGCACTGTTTGTTTTCTATTGCTGTGTTACAAATTACCACACACACGTTTATTATCTCACCCTTTCAGTTGGTCAGGACTCTGGGCTCAGATTAGCTGGCTCCTCTGTTTAGGATCTCACATGGCTGCAACCAAGGTGTCAGCCAAGGTGGTTCTCATGTCAAGGCTCAACTGGGGAAGAATCCACTTCCAAGCTCACTCAGGCTGTTGGCAGAATTTATTTCCTTAGGATTGTGGTCCAGAAGCCCCAGCTTTCTGCTGGTAGTCAGCTGGAAGCCATCCGCAGTTCCTAGACGCTTCACACAGCTCCTACCAGCTGCCCTTAGCTTCTTTAGGCTGCCCAAGGTTCCTTGCCAAGTGGGCTTCTCCAAATTGGTCACTTACTTCATCAGTCCAGCAAGGAACCTCTAGAGCAAGTCTGCTGGCAAGACAGCATCTTAGAGGGCCGACCGAGTGGCTCAGTTGGTTAAGAGTTGGTTTAAGAGCACGAGCTCTGAGCAACAGGGCCGCCGGTTCAATTCCCACATGAGCCAATGATGCTGCGCCCGAGCTGAGCTGTCACTGAATTGCCAACAGGTGGCAGGATGGCTCAGCTGGTAAGAGCACGTGCTCCTAACAACAAGGTTGCCTGTTCAACATGGTGAGCTACACCTGCCCGCAACTAAAGACTGAACTCGACACCTTGAGCTGAGCTGCCACCCGGATGGCTCAGTGGATAGAGCGTGCACTCTTAACAACGAGGCTGCTGGTTTGACTCCCACATAGGATGGTGGCTACGCCCACCCGCAACTAAGACTGAATACAGTACCTTGAGCTTAGAGGCCACGAGCTGCCGACGGGCAGCGAGATGGCGACTGGCGCCCTCCACAATGAAGATTGAAGAACAACAACTTGTCTGTTCCCCTTCCCCAATTCCCCAACACTGTTCCCCTCCCCCAATTCCCCAATTAAAAAAAAATTTTAAAAACAGCATCTTACATAAAGTAACAGAATCTCACAGTACTGATCTCATCCCCTTTGCCATATTCTGTTGGTTAAAGGCAACTCACAGGTGGCGCTCACTCTCAAGGGGAGAGGCTTACACAATGGCATGAATATCAGGAGTCAGATAGTAGATGCCAAGTGGTATTTCAAATGGCTGTATCAGCTAACACTCCAGTCAGTCATAATCAACAGTTGTGGTAAGTCTGCGTCCTCACACACACTTGGAATGGTCTGCCACTTTTCATCTTAGCCACCCTGGTGGGCGTATAATGGTATCTCATTGCTGTTTTGATTTGCACTTCTCTGATTTTCTTTAAAATACACTATTGAGGTATAATTTACATACAAATCAATGTACCCATTTGAAGTGTACATGTTGATGAGTTTGACATGTGGTGTATCCACCCACACCCCAATCAAGGTATAGAACATTTTCAATACCCAAAAAAGTTCCCTTGTTCCCCAACCAGGTCAACCGCCCTTACCCACAGGCCCAGGCAACCCTTGATCTGCTTTTTGTCATATGTTAATTTCATCTTTACTAGAATATCATAGCAATTGGGTCACACAGTACATTCTCTTTTGTGTCTGCCATTTCTGGCCCAGCGTAATATCTGTAAGATTCATCTATGCTGTCGCCCATATTGGAAGTTTATTCTTTTTAGAATTTCATTAGTATGAATAGACCACAATTTGTATATCCATTCACCTGTTCATTGACATTTGAGTTGTATCCAGGTTTGGCTGTTATGAATAATGTTGCTAGGAACATTTGCATACACATTTTTTTGTGAACATGTTTTCATTTCTCTAGGATAAATACTCAGGAATGGGATTGGTGGGGATTGATGGAACATATAAATATATTTTTAACCTCATAAGGAACTTCCCGAATGTTTTCTAGATTAGGTGAATCATTTTGCATTCCCATCAGCAGTGTATGAGAGCTCCAGTTGCACCACATTCTCGCCAGCATTTGGCGTCCTTAAAATTTGACTTTTTAATTTTGGCCATTCTGGAAGGTGTGTAGTAGTAGTTCATATTGTAGTTTTAATTCGTATTTCACTGATGACTAATGCAGTTCAGCATCATTTAATGTATGTATGGGCCATTCTTATATCTTTTATGAAGAGTGTTAGCATCTTCACTGATTTTTAATATTTTTTTCCAGTTTTATTGAGAAATAATTTACATAGTATAAATTTTGTATAATTTTAAGGTGTATAGCAAGATGGTTTGATTTACATATATTGTAAAATGATTACCACAATAGATTTAGTTAATGTCCATCATCTCATCTCATACAGATATGATAAAAACAAAACACATTGTTTTCTCTTTGTGATGAGAACTCTTAGGATCTAGACTCTCTTAACTTTCCTATATATCATACAATAGTGTTAACTATAGTCACCAGGCTGTACATTACATCCCTAATATTTATTTGTCTTATAACTGGAAGTTTGTACCTTTTGACCACCTTCCTCCAATTCCCCCTTTCCCCCACCTCCTGCTTCTGGTAACAACAAATCTGATCTCTTTTGTGTGCGTGTGGGTTTTGTTTTGTTTAGATTCCACATAGAAGGGAGATCATGTAGTACTTGTTTTTCTCTGTTTTATTTCACTTAGCATAATACCTTCAAGGTCCATGCAAATGGTAAGATTTCCTCATTTTTTATGACTGAATAATATCCTATCCTATTTTGTGTATCTGTGTATACACACAAAAAAATGTATACACATTTTAAGAGACGTTAAATACTTTGGTCAGTGTTGCTCAAGCAGTAGTTCACCATAATCAGAAGTGTCTGGACGCTGATGGTAACCACTTTGAGCACCTCTTGTAATTGCAGAAGTCAAACGTGACTTGTATTCATCTTTGTTGTCAGTATATATTATTACAAATTTAATACAGTTTTTTTCCTTTCTTAAAATGTGCATACATTTTTTTGGCACCCGTGTGTGTGTGTGTGTGTGTGTGTGTGTGTACACATATACATACATACATACATACATACATACATATATGCACACAAGCATACATACCATGGCTTCTTTATCCATTCATCCATCAAAGGACACTTAAGTTCTTTCCATATCTTGGCTGTTGTAAGTAATGCTGCTATGAACATGAGGGTGCAAATATATTATTGAATTAGTGTTTTTGTTTCCTTTGGATATATTCCCAGAACTAGAATTGCTGGATCACGTGGTAGTTTATTTATAATTTTTGAAGAACCTCCATACTGTTTTCCATAGTGTCTGTGCCAATTTACATTCCCACCAACAGTGCACACGGGTACTCTTTTCTTCACATCCTAGCCAGTATTTGTTATCTCCTGTTGTTTTGATGATGACCTATTAAGGTGTGAGATGATATCTCATTAATTTTCATTTCCCTAGTGACTAATGATGTTGACCATCTTTTCATGTACCTATTTGCTGTCGTTTCATTTGTATATCTTTTTTAGAGAAATGTGTATTTATGACTTTTGGGGGTTTTTTTTGGCTATTGAATTGTATGAGTTATTTATATATTTTGGAAATTAACCCCTTATCATATAGATGGTTTGCAAATATTTTTTTTCCCATTCCATAGGTTGTCTTTTCATTTTGTTGATAATTTTGTTCACTGTGCAGAAGCTTTTTAGTTTCATGTAGTCCCAATTGTCTATTTTTTATTTTGTTGCTTGTGCTTTAGGTGTGATTTCCAAATCATCACAAAGTTCCATATCAAAGAGCCTTTTTCCTCTGTTTTCTTCTAGGAGTTTCATAATTTCAGGTCTTACATTTAAGTTTTTAATCCACTTTGAGTTAAGTTTTGTGAGTGGTGTGAGATAGGGTCAAGTTTCATACTGTTACATGTGAATATCCAATTTCATTTTACTATCTATATCAGTTTACCTTTCCTTGTCATTTCATATAAAGAGAATCATACAATGTTTAGTCCTTTGCATCTGGCTACTACTTTAACTTATAATGTTTTTGAGGTTCATGCATGTGGTAGCTAACTATCAGCGGTCAGTTCCTTTTTATTGTTGAGTAGTATTCCATTGTATGGATATATCACAATCTGCATCAGTTCAACAACTAATCTACATTTGGATCATTTCCACCTTTCGGCTATTATCAGTAATGCTACTATGCACATTTGTGGTGCAAGTGTTTGTGTGGTCATGTGTTTTAATTTCTCTTAAGTATGTACCTAGGAGTGGAATTTCTGGGTCATATGGCAACTCTATGTTTAACATTTTGAGGAACTGCCATTTTTAGTGTTGTTCTTATTTCTGTAGTAGTGCTTTTATGGATTATTTGTAAGTTTTCCCATGATTTTAGAGAACTTTATGTTTAATTTTCTGCACCTTTTTGGAATTTAAGTAGTATAAATCCTTAAAGTGCTTTCTAGGGGAAGAAATCATTTTCCTAGCTTGCTGAGTACATTCAGAGTGGCATAACATGTTCATTGTACTCAAATACTCAGGCAGCCTATCTTTGGAGAAATAGCATGAACTGAAGGTTTTGTAAGCCATTGCCAATGGAGACTACCAAAAGTCATCACTCCCGGCAATTCTAACAAAGCTACTCCTCATCTATTCACAGTTTGGTATATACAGAACCTTGTGGGCAGCTTCCCTGAGTTGATTAGGAAATAGGGTATCCAGGAAAGCTGGGAAAACAAAAAATTGGAAATATTTCAGCTACCTCTAGGAATAAAGTCACAAACATTAGCTTCTCTCATAACTTACCCAAATGGATTTTATGCCAGATCTCCAAGGGTTTCTCCCAGAAATTTTTGGGGCTTGTGTCTGCATTTGAAAAGCAGACTTTGTTATACTGAAGTTTCTTTCACAATGCTTATTAAAATTCAGCTATGAAATTTTACAATTTTAGGTTGTTTTATCATATAAGTACCTGATCAAATTTCATTCCAACAAACCTATGAGGTTGATAGGCTCAAGACAGTCCCCATTTTAGAGAGGAGGAAACTAAGTCAATTGTCCAAGATATTACAGACAGTAAATGACAGAACCTGAAAAGGTACCAGAGTCAAGCCTCCTGATTCTGGTGCTCTTTCCTTCCCACAGCACTGCCCCCACCTCAGAAAATATTAAATATCCATTAATCAAATATGATAACTTTACATAAAGACTAGATTTTTATTTTAAACTTTTCCTACCTATAGAAATTGTCATCAGTTTTCTGAAAGTGTTTTGATAATAAACACATTTCCATGGATCTGTTTGAGCAGGGGAAATGTTCACTGTTAGCCCAAGACAGAGCCCTTACTCCCAGGCTGACAATTCAATACATAGTCAGGTCACTTTGGGTGACCATGAAAGAGCTACACACAACTAGAAGCTCAAAATGGATTTCAATTGAAGTTGAAGTTGCTCCCCAGGTCCTCAGAAATCAGAGGAAATTAAGCAACTACACCCTCTGCCCAATGTAGACATAGGCTAGCTAGGACAAGACTCTGACATGTGGGCAAATCTTCCTACGTGGTGGGGGTTCAAGAATGAGTTTTCATGCTTGAATCCCACCGCTTACCCTTCTTCTCAAAGCTACCCGTTCTCTCAAGGGTTTTCACTGAGAAAGCTATATACACAAGGACCAATTAGCAGAAGAGCAAGTGAAGTGTCATTTATTAATAAAAGCTTGATTCGAGAATTCAGCATATGCTTGGTAACCCCTCTCTCCCTCTTTCTTTCTGTTTCAGGGTTCTCTGGTTTAAAATAATGGATTGGAAAATGCACTTTAAGCTACTCCCTCCTCTCTGAATATGAGAAGCTAAGGTCTTCATAACATATTTGGCCTGACCTAATCATCCAGAGCAGGTGGACCCAACTACTATATATAGTCACAGATGTGTATCACTTTTCATTGTTATGAGCCTGCTCATCAATGTAGCCTAATGATTGATCTCAAACCAATTAGATTAGTAGCTCCTAGGTAGGAAGATCTAAGAAAGACGTATATCAATCTGCTCTCTACCATGGACCAAGGCTGAAGCATGAAGAGAGGGTTAAAAATGTTCCCCTTCCTAACAATGACAGAGAGAGAGAGAGAGAGAGAGAGAGAGAGAGAGAGAGAACACTTGCTGTTCCACATATGTCTATTGGGAGGAGTTGATTTTAATGCTGGCTTCCTTTCTTGGGTTTCCATGGTGATGAGAGAGTGAAGAGCAAGTGACCGCAGGAAAAGAAATTCAGTGCTATCCAGAGATCCAGTGCTCCAGGAGGAAGTAACACGATTCCACTTAAAAGAACCAAGCTTGCCAGCGATTCAGCATGACACAGGGACTAGGTAAGGGGTCGTGAGCTCAAATATCATTGAGCTCACGTCCCCTTGTTATCTCAGCAGTGCTTGTGCTGTTGCCAGTATGTTAGAATGAGAGGAGACCAGCCTCTGATATTGACCGTTAAACCTGCATTCTCTACCCCCAGAGTCATGTCGGGCAACACATAGCTATTATACTGCTTCCCTCAGTGCCTCAAACAGGTGTTGCCATCAGGACCCATGCTGATGACACACATCAACACCTCCCAATCTTTGTACTGACTAAAGACAGAGTTGCCCTTTTGAGCCCCGGATGGTTATGTCCAACATGAAATGAGTGGCTAAATCAAGCTGACTCGAGTGCAGGACAGCAGTTAATTTTTCAGCAGTGCATGCAGCTTGGCTAGGGAGATAATTTCATCTCTCCTCAAACCTGTCACCTAACATTGAACTGTAATATTCTCAGCATGTGTTGGAGATGTGGCTGTCGGGTCTCCAGTCCTGATAGCTTGCTACTCTCTTTTAGGAGAGGAATCGTAGTTGATAGTTTACTGGCCTCAGGAGAAGCAGGAAGCTTGTCGGAGTGCAGTCATGTGGCCTCCAAATAATAAGCCGAATCCTCGGTTATAGAAGCTTCACATTTAGCCAGAGCTCAGGGCCCTGAATGATGGCAAGGGTTGGTGGACACACATTGGACTCAGTGCAAGATTCTGGGGTTCATTCTTGACTCCTGCACTGGCTTGGACACCCAAGCTGCACTGGCTGCTGTGCAGCCTTGAGCAAGTCACTTCCCTTCCCATCATCTTCAATTTCCTCATTGAAAAATGAGACTATACCATGGGGAGTATTAAGATTCAAATGAGATCACGGATGTAAAGCTGCTCTGAGATGCAGAAAAAAGCCTAGCACCTGTGTAAAGCAAGCTTATTAATATTCACAGGATACTGAAGGACAAAGATGTATAGTCTAAGATTCTTAAAAGTATATATGGAGAAAAGCAAGTGTCTTCACCCCAGTATTACCCATAAGCATCAGGTGAGTATGTTGACAGTGCCTTCCCTTAGGACCAAGACAGTGGGCTTGAGGACATCAGGGACCTAATAGGCAAGTCAAGGGACATCAAAGATGTAACTATTAACATAATAGCATGTGTCAAAAAAGAACAATGATTTTATATATGCATAGACACACACACAGAACACACACACACATATATATGTACCTCACATCTGTAATGTGCCAAGTACTCTACTAAGTCCTTTACATTTTAGTATCTCATTTAATTCTTACAATAACCCTGTGAAATTAGTATGATTATCATCCCTATCTTATAGATGAAGAAACTGAGGCTTAGAGACTATTTTGCTATTTTGCTCATGGCTGTTTAGCTAGTAAGGAGGAGAACCAATATTTGAACCCAGGTCTGATGTGACTCCAGAGTCTGTTCCCATAAGCACCAGATACCAAATTGCTGGCCATAGAATCCTCTGGGTGGATGGGCCTCCTGATCCCTTTGCCCAGTGCTGTAGGTCCAGGCTCAGTCTAGAGCTCAGCCACGAGGGGGCGCAGTCTCGCTTGCTATTAATGGACACCAGTTGAATTGCTAGGGACTTGGAGCAGCTGGCTGTTCTTTCTCAGGAGGGGAAGACTTCTCAAAGCATCCAGCGCCGGGTTCTGCCTTGTTCTTGGGCTCTCCTTCAATCCCTTTTAATTCACACTTGGCCCCGGGCCCCAAGTGTCCCCAGTGATGAGGACAGAAATACCCTTGCCTGACAGTTTATGTGCTTTTCTTCCAGGTAGGCCACAAGAGACCAGGCGAGCTGCTGGCGCTTCTGGGACTCTCAGGGCTTCTTTGGGAAAATGAGCACAGGGGTAGGAAGAGCCTAGTAGTTAAGAGCCATGACTCTGTAGTTACATTGTGTGGGGTCTCCCCGCAGCCTCCCCAGCTCCGCGCTGTCACTTCACCTCTCTGAGCCAGTTTCCTATCTGTAAGCGAGGCTAGCACCACCCACTCTTCTGGGTGTTGGTGAGTCTTGTTTGGGATAAACGTGCTGAGCTTAGTGCCTGGCACACCACGGGAGAACTGGGCAATTGGTAGTTCCCCCCACTGGGCCCAGACTCTTCAGGCGAAAGGAGCACCACACGCAGCCAGGGTCCTTTCCACTCAGAGGCCACAGAGCACTGAGGGGCAGGGACAGAAGTCCCTCCTTGGCTCCTTGCCTCTGTTGGCCCTGTGCCTGCAGCCCAGCTTCTGTACGAGACTGCCACTACCCAGCAGGAGGCCCGCAAACGCCTTTCCCTTGGTGATACCTCAGCTTTTCCTGGCCCAGCATTGTTTCTATCCTCGGACTCACTTCCCTCCAGCCAGAACTGAAACCTTTCCTCTGCTGCCCTTCCACAGATTTAATTCTTCACCAAGCCCTGCAGATTCCACCTCCTGAAAGCAAGTGGCTCTGAAACCAGTCGAGCCTGAATCCTGTCCCACTTCGAATTACTTGTGTAACCTGGGGCAAGTGCTGCCATCTCTCAAATCTTGGCTCAGCCATTTACGCATTGTGTGACCTTGAGCAGATTCCTTAACCTCACTGAACCTCAGTTTCCTCCTCTACAAAATGAAGATAATAGGGTTGTTGTAAGGATTAAATGAGGTAATACGTGTAAAGTGCCTCGCACTTAGAAGGCGCCACAGATTACAAGCTGTGTGATTTTGCGCAAAGTTTTTTTTAAAACCACTCAAAGCTTCAGTTTCCCTGACTTTACCTATCCCTCAGGGTTGTTATATTAAAGGAGTTAATCCATGTAAGTTTCCTTGCCATACACCTAGTCCACAGTAAGAATTCAATAATTACCAGCTGTTGTAACTTTTATCCTCCTAGCCACCCTATTGCCTAACCGCCTCTGGACAGGGAGAGGCCCCGCTTCCACCTCAGTGGGTGTCACCACCTCCTACCCAGCCACCCCCAACTGTTGCCTGTGTGCGTTTGTCTTCTGTCCTTCCCAGTCCCCTGTTGTAAAATGGTAGCTCAAGTTCCCTGTTCTGACCTGTCAGGGGCCCGGTGTTAGTTACTGTGTTTTTGGTTTACTCCCAGCTGGCAAGGCTTATAGCCACCTCCATGCAAGCCCACAAGCCCACGTACAAAAACCTTGCTAACTCGTAGTTTTATCATTCATAAATGGGCATAATAATTGTGCCTATCTTCTAGATAATTGTGATTATAGTACCATAGAAGATCATGGCTGTAACATGAGTAGCAAGTGCCTGGCAAAACGCGCTGTGGCTACCACTTACTAAGCACTCGCTCTACGCCAGACTTTTGTACCTGGGTTTGTGTGCTGGCGTGGAGGTTGTCACCAGTGTTGCCAGCTTACAGTAAGCCAAAAACACAGAAACTAACACCCGGCCCCCGACAGGTCAAAACAGTGAACTCAGGCCACCGAACAACCTTGTTTGGGAAGAGGATTGGCAACCATTTTACAACAGGGCCTGGGATTGGAAGGCAGACAAACTGGCCACTAAATAACTACACAGGTACAGTTGGGGGCAGGAGTGAGAGGTGGGTGTTAGTAATGCCCACTGGGGTAGGGGAGGGGACTTTCCTTGCCCAGAGACAGAGCATAAACAACTTTTAATGAGCATGTGCCGTGTATGTGTGTGTGTGTGTGTGTGTGTGTGTGTGTGTGTGTGTGTGTGCACGCGCGCGCGCGCACGTGATATAATAAGAAGCTACCGAGGTGGTAGTGAGAGGGCTGAGAGCAGAGAGGTGACCTTGACCCAGAGGGGAGTGGGCCTATGGATAGAGCCAGCATGTGGCAGGTATGAGATTTGGAACCCAGGTACTTCTGCCTCCAAAGCCTGTGCTCTTAATCATTACAATAGTATTACCTGCCACAGAGTAGATGCTCAAAAAATATTTGTTTTAATGAAGGAATTCATATTGCTGCCTCTTTCTGCAAATTTTTCTCCCTCCATCTCTGCCTGAGCCCATCCTTCAAGGCCCAGTTTAAATGTAGCCTCATGCTCAACCTATATGCCCTCTCTCTGTTGCTCTGGGGTGGGGGAAACAGGGAACATCAGTGCTGGGGTGAGGACGCATGGGGCACTGGGATGGGCCAGCTGGGATGGAGCCACAGGAAGGACTCTGAGTTTTGCACAGAGATAATTCTCCTGAGTTTGTGCACTGGTTTTGAAGTTGCTACAAGGACTGGATACACCTAGCACAAAGTAACTCACATTGGGCCCTCACTAGTCAGAACAGTGAATTCCAATCACTTAGCAACCATGCGTGCCGAGGAGCGCTGGAAGTCATTCAGGGCAGGGGACAGAGAGGAAAGGGAGACAAAATGTCTGCCACTGACCCACAGTAAATGTGTAGTAAGGGAGAGGAGGCGAGAGAAAGAGAGAGGAGTTCGTTCTAGTGGAGAAGTACTGCTCCAAGGGTTTTAGGGTCTTTAAGCCCCCGGGGATTTAGGGATTTGTAATTCTATGCTATATAATACCCTAAAACCGAGGATATTGGGATTCCAAGGATTTTAAACCCCAACAACCTATCATACAAGGACTCGAGCTATTTTTGAGCTATGAACTGCTGGAAGCTTAGGACTCACAATGAGGATTTTAAACGGAACACTGAACATGTTAAAATATTAATCCCTCTTAGAGTTCAAATCAATCTTGTTTTAACCCTTGGGACAGTGGTTTCCAAATAGTCGTCCCCGCAATCTAGGGATCCCCGCAGGCGTCTCACAGAAGGGAAGGACACCAGGAAGGACACAGGAATTCAGTGTCCCCATTGTGGCATCCACCGGGACTGCTCCAGCTTTATTTGGTTTATACATTGGGTTTCTGCATTTGATTCAGAAGAAGGGTATTTCTGCTAAAGCACAAAAAAATTGAAACCTCTGTCCTTGGCCTTCCATGTATTATTTTTTCTTTTTTTAATGGGGGACAAACACTGCAAAGATCCTTTGACTGGTAAACCATCAAGTGGTGCCAGGGAGATCAGGTGGAAGTGATTGACAAATCAGTCACTAGTTGGGTAAACCAGTCATCAACTGACTTTAGCCTATGAGCTCACTTCTGTTATAAAATTAACAATAAGCACTACTACAGCTACTGTTACTCTGACTGCTACCACTTTTTGAGTGCTTTTGCTGTGTGCCGGGGGGCTGTGCCAAGTACTTTTCATATACTCTTTCATTAAATCCTCACAGCAACCCTGAGAGGAAGTAACATTGTTTTTCCCATTTTACAGATGAGGAGACTGAGGCTTAGAGTAGATAAGTAATTTGCCCAAGTTCATACAGCTAGCACATGGTAGATTCCATCTCTTACTTACAAGCTGAAACAGAATGGACTAAAGGAATTATAGTGGTCAAAGGTCAATTGCCTGGCAGTATTAATTAAGGGACAAGGTTAAATTTTGACCAGTAGGTGGCGCCACTGTGAGTTCGGTGGCCTGCTCAAGGCTGTGTCCAATTCAGCAAAGTCCCAGCAGGCTCAGAACTTAAGCAGCCTGTCTCAAGTTGAGCAAGAAGAGAAAGAAAGATGGCCAGCATTTTGCTCCTGAATCAGGTGACATTTCTCTGTCCTGTTTGTAGCTAAGCAAAGATACAGGAAGCCAGCAAGTGTGTGTGTGTGGGGGGGGGCAGAGGCGGTTCTGCCAAGAACTGCTTTAAGAAGACCTGAGAATCTTCTTTCTTCAATGTTTCTGAGTGCCTCCTTCATGCCCGGCAGTGTGGTGTGTGATCAAGGCAAAAGGGGATATCAAACACAGACCTATCTCACTGCATAAGAAGAGGGGCAGATGCTATGGTAGGGGAGGCACTGAATGCAAATGTGGGCACCCAACTTGGAGTTTCTCACACATGTAAAGGTGGAAAGGCATTCCAGACAGAGATTTAAAGCTACAGAGGTTAAAAAGCATGCCACATTCAAGGACAGGGAGCGTAGGCTTCAAGTGTTGAGAGATAAGCCTGAAGAGACAAGCAAATGAAGGGGAGTAAGAAGTACAAACTTCCAGGTATAAAATAACTTACAGGATATAACAGGCAGCATTAGGGAAATAGTCAATAATATCGCAATAACTTTGTACATTGACAGATGGTTACTAGACTTATTGCGCTCATCACATTGTAAGGTAGTCAAATCATTATGTTGTACACCTGAAACTAATATAATATTGTATGTCAACTCCATATATTTTAATAAAAAGTAAATTTTCAGAAAAGAGAGACAGTCAAGAACCAGCCGATTGGACAGCTTGGAATATCAAGTTAAGGGCTTGATTTGTGAATATATGAGTAGAGGAGCCATAGATTCTCAAGAGGATCTGTGACCAAAAATAAACAAGTTCAGCTGTTGATGAGGCAGTGAAAAACCATAGTAGGGCCTTGAGCAAGGGCACACCATGATCTGATTGGGTGGCCAGTATGCAGGAGGAATTGTAGGGGGACATGCTAGAGGCACGAAAATTAGTCGATGAGTGATTGGCACAGGGGTAAGGCATGTGGGCCTGAGCTGTGCTAGATACAAAGGGAATTGAAGAAGTCAAATTGATACGACTTAGTAGCCCCAAAGCTCCCCTCCACACATGTACACACTCATCTCCAAGGCTCAAGTGAGGCTGCACCTCTCACCACCCACCACAGCCCACAGCCCTAGTACCAACTTTCAAGTTACACTTTGGGGGCCTTTTTGCTCACCTTCCAAGCTGTCTTTGAAGTTTAGTCTAACGATTTCACAAGTTGCCAGAGAAAGCCTGGCCCTGTGCTGGGCCCCTGGCCCTACATCCCCATCTGTCAACTGACCTCTGAGAGGCCTTCAGCTGGTCTCTGACCCTGTGCCCATGGCTTCACAACATGGACAGAGTTAAGAAATCAGCACAGTTCCAGGAAAAAGGCAAACATCATCTAGTTTATTTTTCTCCTGAGTCATCTCATGCCAAAACAGACCCCAATGGATAGCAGGCAAAATGGGGGGAGTTCCCCAAGACAAGCTGATTCTCTAGATGCCATCTTCTTTTCTTGCCAGGTCCATCAGAAAGGCATCCCAACTTTGCTTGGATCTGGTGTTGGTATCCCTGAAGGGAAGCCAGAAATCAGGCTTTCCATGGGGAGACAAGACTTTGTGGCTATCTGGAAGGCTGGGGAGTCAAAGAGCCCCGAAGAGTGACTGTTCCCCTGCTTATGGGCGTGCTTTGTCCTGATATGCTTTCTGGGGGCTTCAGAAAAGCAAGTCTTCCTTCCCCTAGAGCTCTTAGGACTCTCCTACTGTGAACACAACAGCAACCCAGACAATGAGATGTCAGAAGCCCGGGCTCACAGGCCAGTTGGGTACAACCAATGTGAGCTGCTGACTCAAGGACCCAAATTTCAATCCAGAGAGCTGTACCTGGACATTCCTGGCTAATCAATGCCCTGGAGCCTTGCCAGGTGTACAGAACCCTAATCTGACTCTGATTGGCTCAGTTTGGATAAGTCAGGGGCGGGGGAGGAGGATGAGTTGGGGTCCTATGTGGTGCTGACCCTGATACCCTCACACGCCCTTCTGGCCACTTTTCATCTGCCTCCTTTTTCTCTTCCTTTTCTTCATCCTCTTCCTTCTCCTCCTCCTCCTCTTCGCTGTTTGAGTCCTCATACAGATTGATGGTTGCCTGGACAGGGAAGTTCTGCAGTAAAATCTCCCCATCACTATACAGGTAATCAAAGAAGCGGGATTTGGGCCAGAAGAGCCTGTGGACAGAGAAAAAACTTAGACAGGTCTCATATGTGCAGGTGAGGTCAGTAGGGCCAAGAACGAAGCCAGCCCCTAAACTTCTCCTACCTGCAGTAATGGGGTGAGAGGGAAAGGAAGAAAGAGAGCTTTGTAACAGAACATTCTGAATTGTTACAAAATGGCTCCAGGCAGGAAGGTAATATATGGTGGACCTATAACTGTGGGGAGCTCCAGCCTTAGCATCTATCAATTCTGATGCTGATCCCACCCCCACCTAAGAAGGTCTTTGGCCAAGAATTCGCTAGAATTCTCCTGTGTCCTCCATCTCCTACTCAGGCTTCTTTCACTGACCTGTCCATAGGGGCTCATTCTCAGGGGTCACTGACAATGCCTCCAGGGAAGATAATCTTGGTCAAGTCCCTTAACCCCTCTGAGCTTCAGTTTCCTGGTCTATGAACTAGTGATCATAGCAGTGCCCTCCCCACCAATCCTGTTGTGCAGGGCTGTTGTGAGGATTTAAAGAGCTAATGAATGTATGTCAAGTTCTGAGTTTGGTGCCAGAAGCTTACCTGACGGGGTGATGGAACTCAGAGTCAGCTTTGGTGACCTCAGCACTTGTTGCCCCACCAGTGGCCTGTTCAAAGCAAAAGCTAGCATGTGGCTCAAAGTACAGGGCCAGATAACTGACTCCACTGTATCTGGGGTCAGCAACCTGCAGGTAAGATGATCTAGAAGAGACCTCAGACATCTCTTGGGTGCAGCTCCTGCTCCCCAACCCAACAAAGGGGTCTGTCCTGGTTCTGGTTGAAAAGCAAGTGGATAGAGCACTGAGGATCGTTGGCTTGCCTGCCTCCATTCTAACACCTGTTTGGAGACTGCCCAGGAGACAGAAGAATTTTACTGGAGCAGCAGATTTGGGGGTGAGCCCGGGAGAAAAGCACTGGGACTCAGTGCCAGGAGAGCAGGATTCTAGCACCAGCACTACTACAGGCTAGCTGTGGGGCCTGCCCAAATCCTCCCCTACGCTGAGCCTCAGTCTCTTCATCTTTCAAAGTGCACAGAAACCTTGGGTCTGCCCTCCTCCTAGAGCTGCTGTGAGAATCAAATGTGAGCATGTGAAGATGGTTTCCCAGATCTGCAGCCCTGGGCTGTGATCAGAGGTTTTCTGGGAAGGGACGTGGTTACACACATGGGAACATACATGGCTGCATGTGAACATGTGTAACAGGGGCTCAAACTCACCAAATCCCCAAGTTTCCTCACTGTGCTTGGGGAGTCATTTGTAGAGCACAGCCAGGGCCTCCAGAGACAACTGCGTCTAGGACATAGAGGAGAGATCCGTCAGTGGAAGAAGAGACAAGAACATGGGCTCCCTGAGATAACCAAACAAGTCTCTAGAACACTTGGCTTGGAAGTCATCTACTTCCTTAGGATGTTTTTCCTAAGGACCCTGAGCCCGGGTCAGGACAGATGTCATTCCTCTTTGCTTCAACAATGTTATCATTGCTCTTATCGCAGTTTTGTAATTGTCTGTTTACTTGCCTTTGAACTTCTTAAGGGCAGATTTATGTTTGATCATATCTGAATCCCCAACACCTAGCACAATGTAGGCATTTCAGTAAATATTTGTTGAATGTGTTAAACGTTTGGAGGAATGAATGAGGGTTGGGTGGAAAATATCTTGCCCTCTACCTCCTGCTCCAGGAATCTCAGAGCCCTACCATCTTCCCGGGCTGGAGAAAGGGGCCAGAAGTCTTCCTGAGCCCACTTCTCCCCCACTAGACTTCCAGAGGTAGGGAAAAAGCAAATGGAAATCTTACGGTGTGGTCAGGAAAGAGACAGTCCCCCAGTCAAAGGCCTCTTGGGACTTTGGCCCTCTTCCCTCCCCCCTCTACACCCCCCATGTACCTCTCAGCGGACTGAGCAAATTTGCCCATGAGGGCCTGGCTGCTCAGCTTTCAGCTTTGGCAATGCCTCCTGTCCCCAAGTCCCTCCTGTCGCTCAGAGCGATTGGTGAGGTGAAAAGCCAATTGAGAGATTCCAGCCTGATATACTGAGCGACACTGTGAGGGCGGTGAGGCCTTGTTTCCTTCCCTTCACAGAGAACCGGGGCACCCTGGACATCTCACGTGCCTTCCTATCCCAGACACCCCATGAAGCCAGAGTTCAGGTTGCCAAAAGCCAAGCACCACTTACCTTTCACTCCCATCTGCTTCTTGTCCAGAAGAGAGAGGGGGCGATGGGCTTAACAGGCCAGGGGGTGCCAGGGGGACCTTTGCTGGGGCTGGGACTAGACTTAGGGCCAGGGCTGAGACAGGGGCGGCAGCAGTAGCGGGAGCCGCTAGATCCATCCTTAGGGGGTCAAGACCCAGCAGGCAGGGAGGGCTCCTGTTTCTCAGAACCTGCTGCACTCTTGGCCTTTCCTGGGAGACCCTTTATAAGACCTGCCTGGACTCATAAATTATTCATGGCCGTGCAAGGGTGGGGGAGCTGGGAGGTGGAATGAAGACTTCAGAAAGGGGCTCAAGGAGGGAGAGCTGGCTTCCTGGGTGTGAAATCTCTCCCAGTTGAATAAACAGAAAATCAGTGGGGGGGGTGAGAGGTTATCATTACCTCCAAGTCAGAAAGAAAAACACAGAAGGGACAAATCACACACCATTTGTGCAAATCCCCCAGGCAGCAGCAAAGCTGAGGGGAGGACAGGTGGGAAGCTCATTAGGACCTGAAACCACGGAAAGTTGTCAGGCACTAGGGGCTGGACAGACAGGCTTTTAGCAAAGCCAGTTCCCAGCAAGAAGGGGTCACTGACCTAGCGAAGGAGAGTGAGGGACTTGCACATTATTTCATCTCAAACCCCAAATATATTTGCCAGGCCGTCCTGACATATAAGGTGGCTGCCATTAAGCATACCACCTGGGTTAAGAAAAAAAGCAGGTTCTGGGTGGAGCAGGTCTAGGTGCCAGTGGGGTAAACCTCAGGTGTTCTTTTCATGCCCTCCCCTTTACTGGTCAGTTCATTGGTAAAAGTGCCTGAATGCCCTCTCCAGCCTCAGCAATAAGTGGTCCAGTAAAGGAACACAGGCAACATTTTCAGGGCTCCCAGAGCAGATTCCAAATCTCAGAGCTGTTTCCAGGAGCCAGGGTGCTGGGGGAAGGCAGAGTTGTGCCCAGTTGCTAAGCTGCTGGAGACTATCCCTGGCCCTGAGGCCTAAGTTATCTCACCTGTAAAAGGAGGGCGTGAGCCCCGTGGTCCCCAACGGCCCTGAAGTGTCTGAACATTCTGTGATAAGAGCTGTGTAAATGGGTACTGACCTAGGGCAAATCCAGGGGCTATAGCACAGCCCTTGACCATAGGAGTATTCTGGGCTTTTGTCAAAAAGCTTCCAGTTATAACTACAGGCAGACTCCTTATGCTTTAGAAGTCCGGAAAATATGCTTCCTGAACTCAGTGTCCAGCATCAGCATGCATTTAGCTTCTTGGATATTCATCACAGTCTGGTTTGGGATGGTCAAAAATTAGAAACAACCTCAAATGTCCAATAATAGGAAACCAGTTACATTAATTAGGGTAAGTCCTTGCAACCAAATACTAAGCAGGCACTCACAATCACATTCTAGCATGTATAATTGTCAACACAGAAAGTGAAAAAAAAAAGATTCCAAAAGAATATGAATAATTTGCCTCCAGGGCTCCTCTTTTCTCCAGTCACCACTTCAAATTCCAGCCCCACTGTGTTCTTTGCAGCAAAAGAAAATTGGGAACAACCTAGACGTCTCACTTTAGAAGGCTGGTTAAATAAATCATTTAACAGTTATACAATTTCATATTAAAATTGGTTTGGTAGTAGATTGGGGAAAAGTTAATATCCTGAAGAGTGGAAAAAAGAAGCCTCGACAATATAACTTAGAGGATTATCCCATTTTGGTAAGAAAAAAAAAGTATAGAATGTACAATATGCAGAAAAAAGAAGACGGGTTAAGAAGAAAAGAGAATGTTACAGTGGTCGGTTGTGAGGGTAAGATGATGATAAATTCTTCCTCCCTTGTGCTTTTCTGAATTTTCTAAAAAGCTCCTCAAGACCTGATGTACTTTGGGTAATGAAAAGTAATGAGATATAAGAATAAAAAGAATCGGGCCGAGTGGCGCGATGGTTAAGAACTGGCTTGGGACGCCAGACGGCCCCGGTTCGGATCCCACATATGAGGGCCAGTGACACTGCCCTCTACAGCTAAGATGCTGAACAACAGCTCAACCTGGAGCTGGGCTGCCGTGAGTCACCGGCGACGGCGTAGGCTGCAGTCCCTGTGGCAGTGGGTTGCCATGGGCTACAGTGTGCAGCCAGCAGCCAGCGTGAGCGGCCAGCAGCCGCAGTGAGAGGCCATCCAGAACCCGGCGACTGATGTGCCTCGCCCGGGAAGAGCGCAATGATGGTGCCAACTTGGGCCAGTGAAGCAACATCCTCCACAACTAGACTGAAGAACAAAAAGACAGCAACTTGTCTGTTCCCCTTCCCCCAATTCCCCAGTGCTGTTCCCCCAATTCCCCAATAAAAATTAAAATAAAAAAGAATAAAAAGAATTGTTTATCCGTGGAGGAGAGAAAACTCTTGGGGGAAATGGCAGCCATGTTCAAGTATCTGAGGATTAGACTGCAATGAGATTACACTTGTTCTGTGTGAGTTCAAAGGACAGGATTGAGGCCCATGGGTGGAAACTACAGGGAGACACATTTTGGCTCAATCAAAGGAAAACTTTCTAACAGCCCAGCCACCACCTAACCCAAGGGCTTGGCACTGCACCAGCCCTCAATAAAACAGGTTTATTACATGTGGTGAAATGAGTGGTGCAGTGGAATGTGCTGCCTTGGTAAGCTCTCTGTCCCTGAATTGTGTAAGTGCAGGCTGGATCCTGGATCCTGGGTCGGAAAATCTTTCGGGAGAAAAGGAGGACTGTTGGGGAGCCCAATTTTCTATCAGTCCCTGAGGGTGCTGGCTAAATTTGTCTCCAGAAAATGAGAATTTGCTTGTGCTGCATCCCTGACTCAAATGAGGAGTGAAGCCGAGAGGAGCCAGGTTGAAGAGCCGGCTGGAAGGAGACGGCATGTGAAGGGGAAAGAAGCAGACTTATTGTCGTACCTTGGGATCTTTTTGACCTGTAGACGGCCCTTGTCTCTGAAAATAGGCACGAGGGAAGAGGGAAAGGGAGGGGTGAACATTCCTCCTGAGCCCCTGGCCCGTGCCCAACCATACTTAGCCATGCCACCTCCCATCCTCAACGTGTGTTCCTTCAGCCATAATCCTTCACGATCTTCATTGCCCTGAGCAGCAGACCTCAGGGTTGCCCTCACACCACTCTCCAGCATGCTCTCTGGGAGCCCAGAGAGCCTTCAGGCCTGTCTCCATGGCTCTTTGTTCTCCCTACACAACTGCTCTATCTTGCTACTTTCTAAGAATTGCTTCCGCCGCATTCAACTTGTGGGATATGAAGCCACAGGCCTCTCTTGTTGGCCGCTTTCCAGCCTGAAAGTTTAAGGCCTGCAAGTGTTGCTGGGTAAAAGCAGGCACCTGGCTGTTCTCCTTTGCACTCGGCACAGAACATGAGTAAGGTGCCCAGCAGGATGGCAGGAAAGGTCTGGAACAACCAAAACGAAGAAATTCATGTTAAGATAATTACGATCCTACCTCAGTGATTAATTTGACAGATCCTTCTGAGACAGCTAGGTGCCTCCTCTGGGCCAGACACTGCTGGGCATTGCCTGGCAAAGAATAGACTAGAAAAAGGCAAGTGCTGCTGACACTGCCTCAAGGTGCTTATAGCCTATGGAGGGAGACAAGACCTGCACAGGAGAGAACAGACTCAACCAACCTCAGCTGTACCCCAGTACCCCTCAGCCACCCTTGAGCATGTCCCCTGGTCAAGTCCCCAGCTCCAGCTGCCACATTTCCCTGGACCACGTTCCAAATTTTCTTCAGCTCCCTACCATGGTCTTGCCCCACACATCTCCCTGCATGGAATAGCCTCTCCTCCCACTTCCCTGAGAAAACAGAGGCCGTCAAGCATGAATTACCTCAGTGCCCTGCCCCACCCCCCAAAATTGGCCTGCTTCTCCAGCTCCCCCTCCAGCCCTCCCTTCTCAGGGAACAAGGTGCCCCTCTCTTGTTAAAGACTAATCCTTTTGCCTGGGCCTCAGCCTCATCTGCCCTCCTTCTCTGGGCCCTTCCTTCAGACCTTATGCCCCGTCTCTTCAGGAAAGTTCAGCTTCTTGATGCCAGCGCTTTGTGTTCTGATTATAAAATGCCTGTCTCTGTCATCCCCCAAAACAAACCCCCTCCCTCCTCAGATGTGTTCACTTGCTCCCCTAACTTGCTCTCTTTCTCTCTCTGTCAGCCTCCCTCCTTCCCTCACTTTTCTTTCCTTTACCCTCAAACTTGTTGAAACTAGTGTCTATGCTATAAACTACCACTTTTTCCAGTTTCCCATTTGCACCTCAACCTACTGCAATTTGGCCCCAGCCCCATCCTTCTAGTGAAAGGGCACTACCAAAGGTCACCAATGACCTCCTAATTGCCAAATTCAATGATCTCTTTGAACTCTGGGTGGCAAAAGACACTGTAGGCCAAGTCCTCATTTCTGAAACTCTCCTTCCTCTCTTGGCTTCCATAATCACTCTCTCCTGGTTTTCCTCCAACTTCTGGAGACATTCCTCCTAATCTCTTTTGGTGACCTCTCTTCCTCTATCCATTCCTCAAATCTGTGGTCCTCAATTATAGTCCACTGATCAGGCTAGTACACAGTGATGTTTTCAATGGTCACAGCAAAATGGGAAAAACAACTAACGTAGAGCTTTTCAATAATCTAAATGTATTCAATTATTAAGGACTGCCCTTCATTCTGAGATCATGCACTCCCTATTTTTTTATGGCGAAATATTCTCTTTTTTGAAAGGATGGCAACGGTGGATGTGAGTTTACTTCTTTCATGTCAAAATAAAATGTTAGTTTCTCTATGTTGGTCCCACTAATGTTTGTTGAATGACATATTGAGAATTATATTTCCAGCCTGAAATTCTCCCCATAGGTATCTCATACTTACTCCAAAATGGAACCGTTTTCTTCCTCCACAAACCTCTTCTTGTACCTGCCTCAGTAACCAGCATCATATTGGCCCAGTCACTCAAGCTAAACACCTCAGCCCCCAAGCCACATTGATTGTAGTCTTCACCATTTCTCACATCTGGCTCCTTTGTGCTCCTCATTTTCTCAGTTTTTTCTTCAGTTATTTTCTTGAGTTGCCTCATCTGACCTCTCTCACCCGGATGTGTGAAAGAGCTTCCAGATTGGTTCCCCTGTCCTTGACTTGGCCTTTCCAACCCATCCCCCTCACAGCCACCCCAGTGATTTTTCTAAAACACACAGCTAAGTGGGATCCTTCTATATTTAAAATCTTCCACGGGCCGGCCAAGTGGCGCATTGGTTAAGAGTTGGCTTGGGACACCAGCTCTGAGCAGCAGGACCCCGGTTCGGATCCCACATGAGGGCCAGTGTTGCTGCGCCCTCTACAGCTAAGATGGTGAACAACAACTTGACCTGGAGCTGGGCTGCTGTGAGTTGCTGACGCTGGCGTGGGCTGCAGTCCCTGCTGCAGTGGGCTGCCGTGAGCTACTGTGAGTGGCTGGCAGCCAGCATGAGCGGCCAGCAGCTGGCATGAGCTGCCATGAGCCTCCATGAGTGGCTGTCCAATAGCCAGCAGGCGACTGCCTCACCCGGGAAGAGTGCAATGATCACAATACCAACATGGGCCAGTGAAGTGACATCCTCCACAACTAGACTGAAGAACAAAAAGAACGGCAACTTGTCTGTTTCCCTTCCCCGATTCCCCAATGCTGTTCCCCACCCCCACTCCCCCAATAAAATCTTTAAAATAAAATAAAACAAAATATTCCAGTGAGTCCTAATTGCCTATAGGAAATGCCCAAACTCCTTTGCGGGGCAATTGAAGCCTTTTGTTGCCTAAGCCCAGCCTGTCTCTTCAGTCTTCTGCCTCCAGTGCCCTCCACACACCCTGTACTGCAGCTCTCCTATACTTGATCTCTACTCTGTAAACAAGCCATGGCCTTTCACCTGTAAACTCTTCAGGGTTTAGAGCCTCTGAAGGTCTTAAGCCCACCCTGAATAGGGTTTATCACAGAAAACATTATGGATTATAACCAATGGCAGAGCTTAACATCAGTTTAGTGGGTTGTAACCAGCATTTAACAGGATGAATGAATGGCAAATAGAAGAGTGAATCACATGTGGTAAGGGCATATGTTGTTCTGTGAAACTTTTGTTTTAGTCATATGTCTAGACCGTCTAGACCTAGATTTAAAGATACACAAATGCATACACTGGACTGGGACATGCTATAAAATACATTTCTTACTGTGGGTCACATTTGCAAAATTTGATTGCACTAAGGGGACTAGATGTTATGTTGTGATTCATTTAATCAGTGTTGTTCATGTCACAAAATGGGTCTAGTCTCACTGTGGAGTATAAGAGGTTAGGAGAACAAGTAATGCCAGGGAGACCTCATGGAGGAGGAGGTAACTGAGCTGAGATGGGCTTAAGGAGGCAGTGAGAAGGGAGAAATGTAACCCTGGCAGGGAGAACTGGCACAGAAGCGGACAGATAGTAAGAAGAGAGAACATTTGTTAAACATTTATGTACCAAACACTGTTCTAAGCATTTTGCATGGATTAATTTAAGTCTCACAAACAACCCTCTGAGGAAGATACTATTACAAGCCTCATTTTATAGATGAGATTAAAGTACTTGACCAAGGTCGCAGAGTTAAAAGTGATGAGGCTGGGATTTGAACTCAGATAATCTTTGTGCTCTTCACCACTACACTGCACTGCCCTGCACTGTACTGCCCCTGGGGGCCAGTGAGCAGAGGAGGCTGTCCAGGGAACAGTGAGAACCTAGGCCAGCAGGAACTGGGTGGAGAAGGCTATAGAATGCCAGGTTGAAAGCCCCAAAACAGGTTCTGCTCTTGCCTCAGGAAAGATAATCTTGCTCTTGCCCTCCAGCGTCTGCCTTTTGAGCCAGGGCCCCTGGGGTTGGAGGCAGGAAGCCGAAACGGCCAGCATGGTGGCCAGAAGAAGACAAGAAGCAAGGCAGGCTCTGCTCTGAGAAAGGAGACAAGGGAAAGCATCTCTTCCTCACCCAAACCTGTCCCCAAAACAAAAGTAGCAAATGGTGCCTGGGACCTCTGCCCTCAAGTCCAAATGTCCCAAATGTGCCAAGTCTTGGACTCAGCCCTTCGGGTTTCTGGGACAGGGGGTCCCCTCTGGAGAACAGTTTGTTGCTAGGTCAGCTCTCCGCCCGCACCCACTGCCTCTTGGTCCACCATTTGAGCCAGGACTGCGGCCCATGTGGTGCGGGGCTCTCGGCAAAGCCCCTTGCAGCTCCCCATTTGCTCTTCATTTGGACCGCGGAGGCCTAGGAAAACAGAGCTCTGAGGAAGCAGGAGAGGTGGGAGGGAGGGTGCCTGGGAAGGGTACTCCCAGCCAGCCTCCTCCCTGCCCCATTTAATGTAGTCAGCTTCATCCCTGGCTTGTCTAGCCAGCCTCCCCAGCCCTTCTTCTCCAAGACAGCCTCCTTTCTCAGCCTGGCCTGAGGCCATGGGAAGACACAGCCATGCTGAATTCTCAGTACGTTCTCTTTTCTTTTTAGTCTTAGCATCCTGCTGATCCTGCCTAAGTCAACAACAGAGTATTGATAACTAGTGTCAGCTATCTTCCTGGGAGGTAGATACTAAAAAACTAACGAGACTAGCCAGAACCACAACAAAAATAGGTAATGTTTATTCAGTGCTTATAACATGCCAGGTCCTGTTTATGGCTTTATTATTTCATTTACTCCTTATGGAAATCCTACGAGGCAGAAACCACTATCGTTCATGTTTAAAGATGAGCAGGAGACTAAGGCGCAGAGAGATTTAAGTGATTTACCAAAAAGCTACCGAGTAACAGGTCTGAGATTGCAATTCAGGTCTGTTTTGTTTCAGCCCTCTATGAGATTTTAGAATACAGCTGAATGGAGGGTATGATCCATTTGGTAATTGCTCCAGGTGCCTAACTTAGGGGCCTGTGTACTGCTGTGGAGTTAGGCAGATTGTAGAAGAGCTCAACGGAAGTGGGTGACTGGTGCCACAGCCTGAGAAAGTCTCCACTATAGCCATCGCCAGTTCTCTGGGGCTGGGCCTGATCTGTCAATGGCACCGTCCCCTGACTACCAAATGGGGACAGCTAGAAGTTGTGTCTCCTCTGGAGTAGTTTACCATCCAGGTAACCCTGGGTAAGTTACCCAATCTCTGTAAGCCTCAATTTTTAGGGGGACAAAAACAATAGAACCAATCACACAGGGCTGGAGTGAAGATGAAATGAAACCCTGCAGGTAAACTGTTATTAGTACATTTTGTCCCACACACTTTCAAGTGTTTTGTGAACATTTGTCCAGATTTGGCTTCCATCCTGCTCACACGCCTGCACTGGCAACCCATGACTGATGCGATACGTCAGTCATTCACAATTTCCCCTGTATCTTCAGCTTTACCTCCTACTCCACCCCGCTCTCCGTCTCACTTCCAGCAGACTCGTTACTGCACTGGGTTTGCACATGATCATTTCCATCTCCCTGCCTAGGTCTGCAATGCTTTCCCTCTGCCCCATGACTCAAAAAGTTCTTGTGCAATTCTACTTCTCCCTCCCAGGTCCTTCTTGAACCCACGCTTACTCCAGGAAGCCGCTAAGATTTGCGAACACCTGCCATCTTCCACAGCCCTTTCATCTGAATTCCCTTTTCAGATGTGAAACAAGCCTCTCTATTGAAGTGATCAGGGAAGGGCCTATGGCTTTGTCATCCCTCGTCTTTCCCATCAGCACTTGGCACATGACTAGATACATAGTAGGTGCTCATTCCATGGAAATGGAATACCGTTTGACACAGAGTATTTGGTCCAAAAAGACTAATAAGATTCAGTCAGGCAGAGCCTTGGAGCTTTAGGGTAGGGGGGCAAAGAGCCAAGGGCCAGGATGGAATTCTCTGTTGGTATTTTGGCCTGGCAAGATAGAGATCCAAGATCCTAGGATGGGGGAGCTTTAGAAGGTTGGTGTTGACTTGGCTGGGACAGCACATGACCAAGGCAGGCCAGAAGTAAGAAGGGGCACAGCAGAAGCCTTTGGGGGAAGGAATCTAGAAATTCACTCCTCCTCTTTATCCCCAGCTGCCTCCTCTATTGACATGATGTTTCTAAGCATGATTAAATTTCCATCTCCACCCTCTCACATTCCACCCCTTCCAGCCTTGGCCTTGACCAGCTAAAAGTGTGGGCCAAAGACTCCTGGGAACCCTTAAGGTTCATTCAGGGAGTTCAGTCAAAACTGCTTTCATAATGATGCTTAGACATTATATGGCGTTTTCACTGTGTTGGCATTTGCACTGATGAAGCAAAAGCAATAATGGGTAAAAGTGCTGGCACTTTAGCATGGATCAACACAGTGGCTCCAAACTGTATTCATATTCATCAGCAATGTATTCCTGGTAGAAGAAATGTCAGTTTTATTTAAGAATGTCCTGATGACACAGTAAAGATTATTGGGCCGGCCGAGTGGCACGATGGTTAAGAACTCGCTTGGGATGCCAGAGGGCTCCAGTTCGGATCCCACATATGAGGGCCAGTGACACTGCCCTCCACAGCTAAGATGCTGAACA
>NW_017731700.1:1548909-1571899 GCF_001890085.2 Hipposideros armiger
TCCCACCAACAGTGCACCAGGGTTCCCTTTTCTCCACAGCCTTGCCAGCACTTGTTTGTTGATTTATTGATGATTGCCATTCTGACCGGAGTGAAGTGGTATCTCATTGCGGTTTTTATTTGCATTTCCCTAATGATTAGTGAGGTTGAACATTTTTTTCCTATGCCTGTTGGCCATCTGTATGTCCTCTTTAGAGAAATGCCTCTTCATATCCTCTGCACATTTTTTAAATTGGGTTGTTTGTTGTTTTGGTGTTGAGTTGCATGACTGTTTTTTAATTTGTGGATATTAACCCCTTATCAGATATATCATTGGCAAATATCTCCTCCCATTCAGTAGGCTGCCTTTTTGTTTTATTGATGATTTCCTGTGCTGTGAAAAAACTTTTAAGTTTGATGTAATCCCATATGTTAATTTGTTCTTTTATTTTCCTTGCCCGAGGGGATATTTCAGTAAAAATATTACTGAAGGTGATGTCTGCAAATTTACTCCCAATTTTTTCTTCTAGGAGATTTATGGTTTCAGGTCTTACATTTAAGTCTTTAATCCATTTTGAATTTGTTCTCGTATATAGTGTAAGTAGGTGGTCCATTTTCATTTTTTAGCACGTCAGTCCAATTTTCCCAGCACCATTTATTAAATAGACTATCTTTACTCCAATGTAAATTCTTGCTTCCAATGTCATAGATTAAATGATCGTATATGGATGGGTTTATTTCTGGGCTGTCTATTGTGTTCCATTGATCTATGTGTCTGTTTTCATGCCAGTACCATACTGTTTTGATTACTGTAGCCTTGTAGTATGATTTGATGTTGGGTAGCGTTATACCTCCCACTTTGTTCTTATTTCTCAAGATTGCTGTGGCTATTCGGGGTCTTTTATGGCTCCATATAAATTTTCGGATTATCTGTTCTATTTCTGAGAAAAATGTTCTTGGTAGTTTGATAGGAATTGCATTGAATCTATATATTGCCTTAGGTAGTATTGACATTTTAACTACATTAATTCTTCCTATCCATGAATATGGTATGTATTTCCATTTATTTGTATCTTCTTTGATTTCTCTCTTCAACTTCTTATAATTTTCTGAGTGCACATCTTTTACTTCTTTGGTTAAATTTATTCCTAGGTATTTTATTGGTTTTGAAGTAATTGTAAATGGGATTGCTTTCCTGATTTCCTCTTCTGATAGTTTATTATGGGTGTATACAAATGCAACTGATTTCTGAATGTTAATTGTGTATCCTGCTACCTTACTAAATTCATTTATCAGTTCTAACAGTTTTTTGGTGGAGTCTTTGGGATTCTCTATATATAGCATTATGTCATCTGCATACAATGACAATTTTACTTTCACCTTTCCAATTTGGATGCCTATTATTTCATTTTCTTGTCTGATTGCTGTGGCCAGAACTTCCAGAACTATGTTGAATAGAAGTGGTGAAAGTGGGCAGCCTTGTCTTGTTCCTGATTTTAAGGGGAAAGCTTTTAGCCTTTCCCCATTGAATATGATGTTGGCTGTGGGCTTGTCATATATGGCCTTTATTATGTTGAGATATGATCCCAATATTCCATTCAGACTTGGGTATTTGGCCAACATTTTGTTGAAAATGAATAAAGTGATCCTGTTATCTCAAGGAAAATGACAGATAGTATTTGTTGTCAATATTAAGTTTAAGCTTTCAGGTAGAAAAATAGAATTTTGGAAAACCTGTGTCTGCCACTGTGAGCTTGAGTGTTTCTCAATACCCTAAAGGCATTTCTGATAAGATTAAAAGTGATATTAATGAGTGTGATTTTTTATGTTTTATAATCATGAAATGAGTCAACATTTGGAAGATCTATATAACTGCTTGGGCCAATGTTTTCTAAATGACTAATGCATGATGTTACAAAATCATGCATGGATAATAGATCCATTCAAAGTGCAAGATAGACCAATGGATTTTAATGTCACAGAGTACAAAAGGTTCATTGATATGGTTTCAGATTCAACATTGCAAATAATCATTAAGAAACTACAACTTGTGAAGTTTAGGTGTAGTATCAAAGAAGAGTATCCACAATGTACTTGTTTTATATTGCTGCCATGACAAATTACCACAAACTTAACAACTTTAAGACAATACCCATTTATTATTTCACAGTTCTGTAGATCAGAAGTCCAGGTGGGTTCACCTGAGTTCACTGCTGAGGGTCTCACAGACTGAAGTCAAGTTGTTGACTTGACTGGGATCTTATCTGAGCTCACTC
The DNA here is from genome assembly GCF_001890085.2 of Hipposideros armiger. Taxonomy (NCBI): domain Eukaryota; kingdom Metazoa; phylum Chordata; class Mammalia; order Chiroptera; family Hipposideridae; genus Hipposideros; species Hipposideros armiger. The sequence continues at coordinate 1,551,164 of NW_017731700.1, forward strand.
AGAATGTTAAAAAAAGTCCAGATTCTTCAAGTGGTAGATCTGGGCTCCCCATTGCCTTGCTGGTTGTCATCCAAATGCCACTCTCTGCTCCTAGAGGCTCCCCACATTCCTCCCCCTGTAGCCCCTTCCCTTTTGAATCATCAATGGCAAGTCAAGTACTTCTCACACTTTGGATCGCCCTGACTTCTTTTCTGCTACTAGACAGAGAAAGCACTCAGCTTTGAAAGGACTCACATGATTACATTAGGTCCACCTGGGTAATTTGACTTTGCCTATTAAGTAACATAATCATGAGGATGATCAATATCATAAAGATCCACTTTCAAAGACGAAATCTATCATACACAGGTGAGGGTCATTTGAGGATCATTCTTAGAATTCTGCCAAAAAGGCTATTAAATAACCCCTTCTTTAACATTTTTTTGTGAGGCTGGATTTTCTTCATGTAGTTTAACCAAAACAACATATTGCAACAGATTGAATGCAAGAGCAAATATGAGAATTTGGCTGCCTTTTATTCAGCTGGCTATTAAAGAGATTGGCAAAAATGTATTACAATGCCACTTTTCTTGCTAATTTTTTTTGTTTTGAAAAAGTTATTTTTTAAAATACTTATGTTATTTATTTTAACATGCAATGTATTTCTCATTGTGATCTAAATTAAAAAATAGTTTTTAATTTATCAGTTTTCATTTCTAATATGTTAAATATCACTAGGTATAACCCGGCTGGCCGAATGGTGCATTGGTTAAGAGTTGGCTTTGGATGCCAGCTCTGAGCAGCAGGGCCCCGGTTTGGATCCCACATTAGGGCCAGTGATGCTGCGTCCTCTACAGTTAAGATGGTGAACAACAGCTCGACCTGGAGCTGGGCTGCCGAGAGTCACCAGTATCGGCGTAGGCTGTAGTGGGGCTGAGCAGCAGCGGGTGTGAGCTTTCCTGAACTGCAGTGAGCAGCCATCCAATGGACAGCAACTGATCTGCCTCACCTGGGAAGAGTGCAATGATAGTACCAACATGGGCCAGTGAAGCGATGTCCTCCATAACTAGACTGAAGAACAAAAGGACAGTAACTTGTCTGTTGCCATCCCCCAATTCTCCAATTAAATCTTTAAAAAAATAAAATAAGTATAACCAATAAAAATGAACGCCCTTTGGAATCTATAACTATTTTTGACTAATACCTTTTATTTATTTATTTTTAAATATACATACATGTCATTTTAATACTGTGAAAAGGTGTGACAAAATGTGAAAAGGTGCATAAAATTAATTCTCTTGGATGTACAGTTTCATGAATTTTGACAAATAGTAGAGTTATGCACCAAACTTTACAGTCTTAACACCAAAAATAATCCCCTGTGCCAAACCACTGTAGTCAACCCCTTCTACCATCCCCAACCCCTGGCAACCACTCATCTGTTTTCTATCCCTATAATTTTGGCACTTCAAGGATGTCATGTAATTGGAATCATAAAGTAGGCAACCTTTTTTTTCAGATTTTATTGGGGAATTGGAGGAGGGAACAGCATTGGGGAATTGGGGGAGGGGAACAGACAAGTTGCTGTCCTTTTGTTCTTCAGTCTAGTTGTGGAGGACGTTGCTTCACTGGCCCATATTGGTATTGTGATCATTGCGCTCTTCCTGGCTGAAGCAGATCCGTCGCTGGCCATTGGATGGCTGCTCATGGTGGCTCACAGTGGCTCACGGTGGCTCACGGCAGCTCATGGCAGCTATGCCGGCTGCCGGCTGCTCACGCTGGTTGCCAGCCACTCACGGTAGCTTTTGGCAACCCACTGCAGCAGGGGCTGCAGCCTATGCTGTCGCCAGCGACACACGGCAGCCCAGCTCCAGGTCGAGTTGTAGTTTAACATCTTAGCTGTAGAGGGCACAGCGTCACTGGCCCTCATGTGGGATCCAAACCGGCGGCCCTGCTTCTCAGAGCTGGCGTCCCAAGCCAACTCTTAACCAACAAGCCACTCGGCTGGCTCAGTAGGCAGCCTTTTAAATCTGGCTTCTTTCACTCAGCATAATACATTTGAGCTTCATCTATGTAGTTGTCTGTATCAATAGTCCACTCCTCTTGATTGCTGAGTAGTATTCTGTTGTGTGGATGTGCTATAGTTTATCTATTCACTAGTTGAAGGACATTGGGCTGTTTCCTAAATAACTTTTAAAAGTGTAAAGTGGTCATGAGACCACAAATTTTGAAAGATGATGGTAATGGATGCATCATCTTTACATGGGAAATTATTAGATGGATGAAAGACCCCTATTTTGGAAGTAGGATTGAAAGAATTTACACATCAGATGAGATGGTGTGTGGAGGGTCAAAGAAAGAGAAAAGAGTGAAATTAAGTCTAACTCTGAGGTTTCTGGCTTAAACAGCTGGTTTTTGCAAATGAGGACGGATTGGTCTTGGTTCCAAAGGAATCAAGGATATAATTTTGGACATTTTGAGTCTGAGATGCTTCTGAGCTATCCAAATGGAGATATTGGTATATAGGGGTCTGAATTTCAGAGAAGTCTGGGCTGAAAATGAGAATTTGGGCGTCATCAGAGTATACAGGGTAATTGAAACCATGAAAGATAAATGAGACTTCTGAGAGTGGGAATGCGGAGTGAAAAAGGAAGAAGACCTAGGTCAGGCTCCTGAGAAACACCTATATTTAAGGATCTGGCCGAGGGGGAGAAGTCAATGAAAGACTATTCCAGAGAGATAGGAGGAACATGAGGGGAGAGTTGTATCACAGAGGTCAAGAGAAGAAAACATTTCAAGAAGGGCGAAGTTATCAAGGGCACTGAATGCTGCAACCGAGGTCAAGGAAGTTAAGGACTGAAAAGCAGCCACTGAATTTGATGACATGGGTGTCATTTTTGACTTTGATGAGAACGTCTTGGTGGTGATAGAATACGCATATTTCTGATCCTCTCTCTGCCCTAGACCCTAACTCCTTCTCCCACAGCTCTCTCATCCCTGCTCCTTTATCCCTAGAATCTCTCTTATTTCTCTTTCTAGGCTCCTCCTTTTATCGCACCATCTCCTCTCTCTCCCTCTAGACCTTGCTTTATATAGACTTCTCTTAGAATTTCTTTCTCAAAGACCTCTCCTCTCTTCCTGCTCTCTTCCTTGACCCATCTCTTCCCAGACCCTCGTTTTTCTCCTTTTGTTCTCTTACTGCTCATGCGTCTCCTTAACCAGATGCTACTTTTCTCAGACTGCTGTTCTTTCCTCCCTTCTTTCAGACCCCTCTCCATTCCCCCACCTAGCTAGGCTGTCTGGATCTCAGCAAGGCTCTCAGCAGATTACTAAGGAGCTTCCTAGGCTCAACGCTGGGGAGTCATAGCCTTTGGCATGACTGCACCAAGAGCTGCCAGCGCCAGCCTGTAGGAAACACAATGTTAGAACCTAGTCCTTGAGTGATTGCCAGTCTGGTAACCACATCCTGCCAACACAGTACCCTCATCCGCCCTGGCACCTGCCCCTACGTTTCTTCCTTTTCCTGTTCTAAATTGCAGAGAGTCACTGTGAGCTGATAATTCTATCTTGCACTCAGCCAGCATTTTTTATTTGTCAAAATGCTTTCATATTCATTAGCCCAGCCATGGGAAGTCAGCTGGGTGAAGCCTGGAGAAAGAAGACATGATTTGCCTCAGCTCATACAGCTGGTTAGAAGATTGGTCTGCTATGCCTCACTCTCCTTCAGTCTTGCTTATTTTCATGCCCAGTGAATCCCCAGGTCTGAGCTCAGACATGGCTTCCCTTTTAGCTTGTCCCAACTAGCGAAGGGGTAGCACCCTGGGAGCACTGCCAGGGGTCAGTACCCCATTCTCACCTGCAAGACAGTTATGTGCCACCTTGGGAAGGACACTGCTTTTTTATTTGCTTCTTTGAATTCACATTAGGCAACATTCTGCCTGTTTGCTTAGATATTACTTCCAAAACGGTGTAGAGCATAATGATGAAGTGCCAAGCTCCAGAGTCAGCCAGGTTTGGTGCCTAGGCCTGGCTCTGCAGCATCTCAGTAAGACAATATGTAGAAAACCCCCAGCACAGGGCCTGGCACCTACAAAGTGTCCAATGAATAGTGGCCACTAATCTTATCATTTTTACATAGGAATCCTTGGGAGGGCGTCAGTGTGGTACACTGAAAAGTTTATTCAACCAGACATCTGGAGACCTAGATTCCAGGTCTCACTATTACTGCCCAGCTTGGGATGTTGAGTAACTCATTCATTTCATTTCACTGGGCCTAGGCTTTCTCATCTGGAAATAGTAATAGCTGCCCTACTGTTGTCAGAGAGTGGGCCCTTCTGGGCGCGAAGTCCAGGTCCTTGGCGTCTCGAGCAAAGAATTGAACGAGATACTGAAGCAAAGTAATGAAAAAGCAGTTTATTAGAAGAGATAGTACACTTTAAAGAAGTAGAAGCGGGCCTGAGCAGTAGAGAATGGCTCAAGGGCCCGTCATTAGAAGAGAAATTACATTCCAAAAAGTTTGGAGTGGGCCACGCGCAAAGGCGAGGCTCAAAGGGCTCAAAAAGGGAAGAAGGCGGTCCAAAAAAGGAAGCAGTCCAAAAGGGCGGACTTCCTAGGACTTGGAGTTTTTATCCCCTTTTTCTCTGGAATGGGCTGTTCCCCTCTGAGCGTGGGACCACTTGATTGGCACCTGTGATTGACAAAAGGTACTACGCAGGTGCAAGTGACTGGTCTGATCTAGTTGGGTATTTTGTGCCCATTTGTTTTCCCACAAGGGTAGGTAATTACAATACAAAGGGGGAGTTTTGGGTGGAGAGGGGAGGTTTCCTGGGCAGTTGCATTCTGTGGGTTGTGTTGGACGTGTAGGAATGCAGAGACCCAATGCCTGCCTCTAATTTCCTGCCTAGTTTTCCCCTTGAGAGACGTGTTCCTTATAAAATCTATATGGGAAGTTGAGGGACGGGAGGCCTTTTCTTCTGTGTCTGCTTCCTGCTGGGCAGGGTCATAGAAGTGTCCCTGCTTATTGGGGGATTCACAGGACTCTCACCCTAGCTGGTCTTAGATGAGAGGAAGGGGTCTCGAGATCAGTCTGGAGGACTGTGTTGGCTTCTTTGGTTGTGACTGACAATCTTGCTGGGGTGTCATTTGTATCCCCAAGGTCCTTGAATGAGGAAAAATGGATTTTAATAAATCTGTTAGCTCTTATGAAGCCTGTGGCCATTCAACTGGTCACTCAGGTGGCGTCAGTTGTCCAGGAGCTGGGCCCAGAATGGGTTTGGAAAGAAACATTAGGCTTATTGCTTTGGGGAAATGTTAAAACCTATTCAGATCTTGAGGGATGTTGGGAAGTCACAGGCTTTTAAGTAGTTATCTGAAACAAGGGTTGGAGATTTCTATTGTTTAGGATTTAGAAACTGACATACAAAACAATCAAGAAGCAGGGGGATAGGAGAACTCTGATTCAGGCTAGGAGCAATCTTTAGTCTAGGATTCACAGACTCATTAGAAAAGTAATCAAAGCCAAGAGCTAAGGAACTAAGAAACTAGGGAGGAGACTTAACATTTCTATACTTAACATTTCTATAGGAAACGAAACTTAAAAGTCTTTCAATGGGCGGATGGGGGCTACTCAACTGGCCCACAACACTACTTTTGTAATATGTTGTTTTAGCCTTTAGAGTATGCATACTCTTTGCCCTAGCTATTCAATTCCTAGGAATTGTTTGTATTGTGTGTAAAGATTCTAGGTTATGATAGTGAAAAAAATAGAAATAACAAAAATGTCTATGAGTTAATGGTTAAATAAATTATATTTTTATATAATAGAATATAACGCAGCCATAAGAAATGATCCAGATTCATTTTTTAACAGACATGGAAATAGGATCGTGTCAGTGGACCATGTCAATGTCATATCATTACATTATTTAGAAACGATAGAAGGTTACAGAATTGCAAGATAAAATGTGATTCAATTTTGCAAAAATATTTCTATTCATGTCGCTATAGAACATCAAAACGTTAACAATGATTAACATTATACCCCTTGCTGGTAGTATTATCAAGACCTCTGTTTTCTTCATATTTTATTTTCTGAATTCTTTGCAATAGCACCTAGTATTAGTTTTTTAATCGGAAAAAAAGGAAAGCTTTTTTTTTTTCCATTTGGAGAGGAAACCCAGCCTCTGCACTCTGCTCCACAGACCTTGTGGGAGACTGAAATGACAGAGTATGGTACTCCTGTGTGTGGTACAAAGGGGAGGCCCACGGTTGCCATGGATGTCTCAGTCCCATGTTGTAGGGACCTACGCTTTGAACCCAACAGAGACTGAACCTATAGTACACATTTATTGTTTTACCTTGGGGTCAACCTTAGGAGTGCGATAGGGCTGGGGGCTTTGCTGGTGAACAAATATGGGTGGAAGAGTCTGCGAGCTTTATGCAATGCAGGGCTGCCTGGGCACTAGCTCACTGGGCTGTTTTTATGAGGCTTACTTCCTGCTGGGCTGTAAGGCTGCTAGCCAGGAACACCTAATGGGCATAAGAGACCCCCCTCCTCTCCCTACTCCCAAAGCTGAAATGTTCCAAATTCTTCCTTGGGCCAAACGGCTCTCCCCCAAGTCCTCTCCTGGACTCACAGAGGTCACCACACAAAAGCCCAGCTGGAGTTTTTGACAGGAAAAACAAAAAATTCGCCAAACTTTTTTTAAGTACCTCAATCTTCCATAGCCTCCAGGGGTTTAATTCTGATCTGTAATAAGTCTCTGACCTGAGGCTGAGATTTGTAGATGGATTTTGCAAAGCTGCTGCGAACAATTAGAAATCCCTTATCACCTCAGCCTGGGGCCTCTTGCATCTTGTTCCCCTCCCTTGGGATCCCTTCAGGATCCTCTCCAGGGCCATACATCTCCTCCAAGGCTCTCCAAAGGAACTGTTTCGTAAGTGTTTCAATTCTGATTTATTTGCTGCCTTTTAAGCTCACTCAGGTGGGCGTCTTGCTTCCTAGTTGCTGTCAATTTGGCCCATGGGACAGCCGGGCGGGGCCACCTTGGGATTCTGAGGGAAGGGCACTGGAGGGAAAATTCAGGTGGGTCTCTGGTATTGTTTCCTCAAGGCTATCACAAAGTTTCCAGTCTTTGAAATTACAGGGCCAGAGGAAGCATTCTCCATATCAGATCATAATCTCTGAATGGAGCTTTTGAGGGCAAAAGGACTGAAATTTAAAAAACCATGGGAGGAAAAGAGCTACTTTACAACTCTAACTAGGGGGACTAAGGAGGGTCGGAAGGGGTGCTCCCTCCCAGCCAGCTCTGGTGCCTGCCCTAGCACGAAGGCTCAGGGCATCAGCAGAAGGCGGATTTTTGAGTGAAGTCAAGTCTCCCCTTCAAGCCCTTAAATAACTCTCCTCCACCGGTCTGCATGTCTGTCATTAGAAATTCCCCTTGGAAGGAAATCCTGCCGTTTGGGACAGCATGGATGAAACTTGAGGGCATTAGGCCAAGTGAAATGAGTCAGACAGAGAAAGACAAATGCTGTATACTCTCGCTTATATGTGGAATAATCCAACACAAATATGAGCTCATAGATAACAGAGAACAGATTGGTGGTTGCCAGCATCAGGGGTGGGGTGGGAATGGGTGGGTGGGTGAAATGGGAGAAGGGGGTCAAAAGGTACAAACTTCCAGTTATAAGAAAATCCTGGGGGTGTAATGTACAGCATGGCGACTATAGTTAATAATACTGTGTTGTATATTTGAAAGTTGCCAATATAGTAGATCTTAAAAGTTCTCATCACAAGGAAAAAAGAAAAAAACTTACATGGTGATGGATGTTAACTAAACTTTTTGTGGTGATCATTTTGCAATACATACATCTATCAAATCATTATGTTGTACACCTAAAACTAATACAATGTTATATGTCAATTACATCTAAATAAAAACAAAAGAAATTCCTTGTTTGGACTGAGACCTTATTCTCTTCAAGTGTCCTCTTTGAAACAGATCTGGAACCAAAACATTAACAGCACTTTAGTTGGGGAGATTGTAAGTAATGCCTGTTTTCTAAAGGCTGCCTTTCTGCATTTTCTAGCTTTCTAAAATGAGAGTGCTTTACTTCAATGTTCAGGACAAAAATAAACTTCTTTTTAAAGCAATTAGAAAAATGTCCCAATCCAGTTGTAGTTCCCCAAGCTGTCATCAATCAACTGATGCAGAAGGAAAGGTGAACTGCTCCAAGGACAAACTTTCCAGAAAGTGGGGCTTCAAAGGAATGGCTTTACCACTTACTGGAGCCCTCAGCAGCTGAGGTCAAGGGTTGGAGAAATGAGGCTGAGTGACAGAAGAGAGCTGTGGTGGCCCCATCACCCACAGGACACCACATGAGGTCCTTCCTTGAGTGTGTGAACCCCACCTGTCTTGTCCCACTCAGTCTTATGAGGGTGCTCCCAAAGAAGGGGTACCATCCACAAAACACTGGGACCAAAAAAATCGAGGGGACTAGCAGGGCAAGAAGGGGTTAATTCAGAAGCTGCTGTCAGTCTTTACCCCCCTAATCTTCTCCTGCAGTTCTAATCCCTCCTCTAAGGAAGATTAGGTAAGGATCCTAAATGAAGCCTTCTTGCCCAGCTCTTGGGCCATGGAGTGTTGGTCCCATGCCCAGAAGACAAAGTCAGCTGGCAAGGCCTAGAGTTCTCTGCTCCTCCAAAGCAGCCAGGGCTTGACTTCTAGGAGGATCCCTCAAAGAGATGAGTTTCTTTTCGATCTGCCTGCTTCTAATAATAGCTGTTCCATCTTCTATGTTTGTCAGAGGGGCTTCCTGTTCCCATTACCTTATTTGAGACTCAAAACTTAGAGGTGAGCAAACTAGGGCCTGCAGAAGTTAGGGAACTTCCTCAACAGGTTCTAGGCAGAACCTAGACACACAGATTTTGCTGTGATATTGACATTGCCCTTTAGGTCACCAGTATGCTTTGAATACAGTTAACCATTTGTTAAGGACCTACTATCTTCCATGACCACACTGAAAGGCTGGTATCATCTCCATTTTACAGATGAGGAAACTAAAGTGTAAAGAATGGAAGTGACTCTCCCAAGGCCACACAGCTAGAGAGTGCAGAGGCAAACTCAAACCCTTGTCTGACTCCAAAGCCCAGGTTATTTTCCCACTACACCGTACTGCCTGTCTTGAAAACGATTAGCCTTGGCTTTTTCCTTTTGATAAGAATGTGCTAAAGTCAGCCCACACTAATTGGAATTTCCAAGGTTATTTGATTCTCAGGCTGGAACTCTTTCTCTAAATCCTCTACCACTCGTCACACAAACAAAAACAGACTCTAGCCTGGCATACCAGCCAATCACTTGCTATATTGCCCACTTTACCTTCTTGACCCTGGCTGAAAGCTGACCCCCATTGTGCAATCTCTCCCAAATGAATAAGCTCCAACAACTTGTTCTTCCTCCTGCCCAGCTATGCCAAGTTAGACTCTCTAGAGATTACAAACCTCAGGGATGGCAATTTTTTTTTACTCCGTCTTCCCCCGGCCCCAAACTACTTCCCTCTTTACTCCTACTGAGTCAGGACTGGCTCTGGGGAGAAGCTCTCTTCTTGGGGACACTGTTGACTCCCATAGGACACTCAAGCTGGGTTCTTCTGCCACCATCCCAAGACGGCTGAAGCAGGAGCTGCTTCTCTGGGAAGCAGGAGGTCATCTCCCCCAAAACCTCAAGGTAGCTCACCAATTAGCACTGAAAGCACAGATATAGATAGGGAGTACAAATTCAAAGTATTTAATCCAGCCTGGGTGGGCAAAGGGGTCTAAGGAAGGTTTCAACATGATGAGTCCTGAAGGATGACTAGCAATTACCACATTTTGCCGTGTGTACTGCTCTCCCATGTATAATGTGCACCCACGTTTTTGGCCCAAACATTCAGGAAAAACAATCTTCCGTTTTCATTTTTTACTTCAAATTTTTATTTGTTTACATTTAGGTACTTGTTTTTTGTATTCGAAAGGAATTTTAGCATTTATTTTTTAACATATTATGGTACAAGAAATTTTGTGTAACAAATACTTACAAAGCACAAGAACAGATACAAGTTACAATAAATTTTATGTGCCGGTAACAAATTTACGATACTTTCGCATCATAGAAGGCCAAGAACTCTTTGTCGTTGCAAGTTCATCATTAGTTCAACAAAACCATTATCGTATTCCAGGGTATTATTTTGCATATGGATATCACTATTGATTTCTAGAGTTACACTTTTAACTCATAAGCATAAGTAAAAGAATTAAAAACACTTATATAGATACAGAATTAGTACTACCCATGCATAATTTGTATCCTTATTTTTCCCTCACAAATTTGGGCAAAAAAGTGTACATTATACACGGCAAAATGTGGTAGTCAAGCAAATGGTGGATGGTAGAGTAGCATGCTTAAGGCTGGGAGACAGAGAGAAAAGCGAATTCAGAGAAGTACATGTGTTTAAGTATGGCTGGATTGTATGTGTGCATGTGCATGCACATGAGGTTATTAGGTTGGAGGCTGGGAAGAAAAGCAGGAGTTGGACAACTGAGGGCCCTCCTGAAAGCAATTAAGAGGTCCTGAAGATTTTTAAGCATGGCAAAGAGGTGGGTGGCACTTATGATTTCATTTCCATTTTAGAAAGATCCTTAACTACTGGATGGATAATTGATTGCAGGGGCAGGGCAGAAGTGGAATTGGAGAGATCAACTTGAGGTGCCTATGAGATTTCCAAATAAACAAGAGATAATAGTTGCATCTAGTTTGAACTAAAGTTTAGGCAATGGAGATGGGAAAAAGTGTGTTTATTCAGAATATATCTTACCAGCAGATCTGATAGGACTTCATAATTGACCATATGACAAGAAGAGGCGAGGCATCCAGGTTGGGTTACTGGATTAGTGATGGTTCTTCTGAAATAGGGAAGACTATGTGAGGAATAGTTTGGGGGTAGAGAAAGAGAAGAGGGCAGATGATTTCAGCTTTGCAAATGTTGAGTTTGAGGTACCATTAAAACAGTCAGGTGGGAGGCCGGTTGAGTGGCACATTGGTTAGGAGTTGGCTTGGGACGTCAGCTCTGAGCAGCAGGGCCTCGGTTCGGATCTCACATATGAGGGCCAGAGACACTGCATCCTCTACAGCTAAGATGGTGAACAACAGCTCAACCTGGAGCTGGGCTGCCGTGAGTCACCGGCGATGGCGTAGGCTGCAGTGGGCCTGGCCGGCAGTGGGTGTGCATTTTTGTGAGCTGCCGTGAGCCGCCCAGAGCGGCCTTCTAATGGCCAGCGAGCAACTGCCTCTCCCGGGACGAGCACAATGATAATACCAGCATGGGCCAGTGAAGCGACGTCCTCCACAACTAGACTGAAGAACAAAAGGACAGCAACTTGTCAGTTCCCCTTCCCCGGTTCCCCAACGCTGCTCCCCTCCCTCAATTCCCCAATAAAATAATACAAAACAAACAAAAAACATTCAGGTGGGGTCATTTCAAGTGCAGTTGAATGTACAAATGTTGAGTTCAGGAGAGAGATCTGTGCCAGAGTTATGGATTCAGGAGTCATTGCTATGGAGACAGAGTGGATGAGATTACCCATGGATAATGTAAAGAATGAAATGTCTAGAAGTCTAGATGAAACCCTGGATGGAATAGTTAGATTTACAGAGTGAGAAGAGGAACTTGTAAAGAAGACCTAAGAGAATTATTTTGAGAGGCAGGGGAAACTGGGAGTAGTGTTACAGAAAACAAGGGAAAGGACAGTTTTATGAAGGAGAGGGACAAGGTGAGATGACAGAGATAAGATCATTGGATTTTGAACAAGGAAATTGTTTCTAACCTTAGTGAGACTCTTTTCAGTGGAGGGCTAATGGCAGAAGCAAGACTGCAGAGAATTAAGCAGTGAGTGGGAGAGAGGAAAAGTACAGACCTCAATATAAAATGGCTTGTTTAAGAATCTTGGCTGCAAAGAGAGGGTAATAGCTGCAGAGAGGGGAGGGTAGCTCAAAAAGAGTGATAAGTATTTGAAGTAGTCACCCAGAGATACTCAGCAGGGGGTAGTAGAAGGACTTCCAAGTAATAGTGAAAGCCCCACTGAGATGCACAGTCACGATCAGGCTAGGTAGAATTGTGCCCCATTTAGCAATAAGAAAACTAATACCTGGAAAGGACTTCCGCAGCATCACAGATGGTAAGTGACAGAGGTGAGATTCAAACCAGATTTCCCTTCCCACCTCCTGTCAAATGTTTATTGGCCCTTGCTCTGCACAGCTTTGTATCAACATTGGCACTTTCATATCCATCACTGATGAATACTGATAAATATCAACCATGTGCCCAATACTGCAGAGGCACAATAGTTTAATATATGGTTTCCTCCCCCAAATTGTTTAGAACTTGGTTGAAGAGACAAAATATTCAACAAATGTATATACACATAAAATGGTGACACTTTGTCTCTGTTTCTCTCTCTGTCTCTTTGTTTCCATCTCTCTCTCTCTCTCTCTCTCTCTCTCTCTCTCTCTCTCTCTCTCTCTCTCTCTCTCTCTCTCTCTCTCTCTCTCTCCCCATTTCCCTTCTTTCTCCTTTCCCAACACTGGGCATCTCAGGTCCCTTACACTGAGGTGTTATTCACTCATTGAAAAAGTCTATATCTTACATCCCTCAAACCTCTTTACTACTTTTATTCCTTCACTAAGAAGACATGTTTGAATACTGGCTCTGGGTAATGCACTGTGTAAGGCACTTGAGATACAGAGATGAATAAGATACAGTCTTTGGTTTCAGTTAGCTCACAGACCAGTGGGGAAGAATAAGGATTTAAACAGGAAATGTAAACAGTTTCCTCATCTGTACAATATGGATTTTTGTACCACAAAGTGTTATTGTGATATTAAATGTGTTAACATGTGTGAAATGCTTATAATGGTCACACAGGAAACACTACATAGTGTTACTATTTGTCTTATTATAATTATTATGATGGAGGTAAGTAAACACAAGATACTGTAAGAACACAGAGGAGGGACACTTCAGCTAAAGTAAGAGACATCTGAACTGAGTCCGAAAGGATGATAAGGCACTAAACAGAAGGAGAAACATGCCAGGCATTCTGCACAGAAGGAACTGCCTGTACTCAGGTTTGTAAGCAAAAGCCAAGATGGTCTGATTAAGGAACTGAAAGTAATTTAATTTAGCAAGACCATAGAGTCTGAGTAGGGGAACGGCAAGAGCTGAAGCTTGAGAGGTCATGGAGTACAAACAAGTTTGGACTTTATCCTTTAGCTGGTGGGGAGCCACTGGAATATAGAGCAGTGACTTGATCAGATTAAAGTATTGAAAGATTACCTTAGTGACTGCGTGGAGAATGAATTGGAGGAGGCAAGATTGGAAGTAAGGCCAGTTAGGAAGTCGCTGCTCTACTATCGTCCAGGGGAGAGAGGATGAGGAAGCTCTGAACTGGGAAAGTAGCAGTAGGGATAGAGAGAAGGATACCATGGATTTGAGGTATAGTCAAGAGGTAGAATTGGTGAGACAGTGACCACAGAGGGTGAGGGATAAGCATGAGAGAGGTGTCAAGAATCACTCCCAGGATTTTGGTCCAGTGCAAGAAGGTGAATAGAGATATCATTCAGTGACCATAGGGAACCCAGGGAAGAACTGTTGAGGGAGGGGTGCAATAGGAAAGGTGATGAATTCCCTTTTAAATACATCGAATTTGAGGTGCCTCTGAGATTTCCAAGTGGGCATTTTAAACAGATAATTGTTGTGGAAGTCTTGAAGCTCAGGAGGAAGGTCTATGCGGGAAATGTAGATTTGGGAATGCCAGTGGATGGGTGTGAGATTAAGTCATGGGGTGGATAAGTGTGTTAAGAGACAAGAATGTTGACTGAGAAAAGGATAGACTTCTGAGAGATATTCACATTTAAGAGATGGGTAGGGAAAGAGAAATTGTGGAGAAGGCTAAAAATGGAATAGCCAGGTTGTGGTGGATTGAAAGTTAGTGGGCTAGAGGGTCTTGCCGAGGATGGGGAGAGGATTATGCCCTTGAACCTGAATATTTTGAACGTTGGCAAGAGTAGGGGCTCCTTGAACACTGCGAAATCCTGGACAGCTCTGAGACTCCAAAAGATTGGCTTAGATACTCGCCCCTTACAAAAAGCCCTATATCCTAAAACAGCTTCCCTTTTCGCTGTCTCCCCAGGGAATTTCCGGGCTCCCTCCAGGCCCTGGCACAATCTTTGCTCCACAGTCCTCCCACATCATCTGAGAGGCCTAGGGCTGGTGGGGGCATCTATTAGGAGAGCAGAAGGGAAATGTCTGCCTGTGTTAAACATGCTGGAGGCCTTAGGCTAGCCTGTGGAGGAGGATTTGGATAGGTCTGGGAGGACGTGAACCCTCAGGGTGTAGACAGAAGGCTCTGTTGCCTGCCCCAACCTGCCCTGGAGGAAATTTTCACCATGGGTTGGATGACCCAGGGCTAAACCGTTGCCTTCTACTCCCTTGAAGATTCAAGAGGCTTCTAATAACCTGGAGTCCAAAGCTATATCCTGGGACCTGTTCCTTCTGATCCAGTCTCCTGGCATTTGGCCTCAGTCTGCAATTGAGGGGCCCTCTGGCATTATTGCTGGGCAACGTGTTAAACAGTAGGCCTTGGAGACAGAACCATGCCAGCCAACAGCTTGATCTGGAGTTAACAGCCACTACAACTGCCATTACCATACCACCTTCTCAGAAAGCAGCTGCCTGTCTGGCCCCTGGTTTTGTCTGGCTGCCAGCCGAAGGCATGTGCCTACGCAGGAGGTGATGACATTTTGGCTCCACTTTCAAAGTTTTTTTTTTTTCTTTCTCATGTTATTTCTAAAGATAACAAAGGTCAAAAGGCACCCAGCATTTTCTGGTTTCTCATAAGCTTCTGGTCAATATTTAATCTGGTTTATGGATTTTTTTTAGGTCTTCTAGATGCCTTCTTGAGCCTGCTTGTGTCCACCCACAGACACTTGTAAGGAGGAGAGAAGTCGGCCGACCAGTGACACTCTGATATGAGGGAATAGAGGACAGGATCCAAGGAGCAGGAGCTCCAGCCTAAAGACGAGAGAGCAGGCCCTGAAGACACTTCTACCGAGAGGTCTGCAATGGCCTCTCTTGGCCTTCAAGTTATAGGCTACATCCTGGGCCTTCTGGGGCTGTTGGGCACCCTGGTTGCCATGCTTCTCCCCAGCTGGCGAACAAGTTCTTATGTCGGTGCCAGTATTGTGACAGCAGTCGGCTTCTCCAAGGGCCTCTGGATGGAGTGTGCCACACACAGCACAGGCATCACCCAGTGTGACATCTACAGCACCCTCCTGGGCCTGCCCGCTGACATCCAGGCTGCCCAAGCCATGATGGTGACATCCAGTGCGATCTCCTCGCTGGCCTGTATTATCTCTGTGGTGGGCATGAGATGCACAGTCTTCTGCCAGGACTCCCAAGCCAAGGACAGAGTGGCAGTAGTGGGAGGAGTCTTCTTCATCCTTGGCGGTCTCCTGGGTTTCATCCCTGTTGCCTGGAATCTTCATGGGATTCTGCGGGACTTCTACTCCCCACTGGTGCCAGACAGCATGAAATTTGAGATTGGAGAGGCTCTTTACTTGGGCATTATTTCCTCCCTGTTCTCCCTCGTAGCTGGAATCATCCTCTGCTTTTCCTGCTCACCCCAGGGAAATCGCTCCAACTACTACAATGCCTACCAGGCCCAGCCCCTCGCCACTAGGAGCTCTCCAAGACCTGATCAACCACCCAAAGTCAAGAATGAGTTTAACTCCTACAGCCTGACAGGGTATGTGTGAAGAACCAGGGACCAGAGATGGGGGGTGGCTGGGTCTGTGAAAAGCAGTGGACAGCCCTCCCCCCCCCAACCCCCTGTCCCGCCAGGACCACAGGTGAGGGACATTGCCATTGCCACTGGATCATGTCAGAAGGTGCTTCTGAGGATAGACTGACTTTGGCCACTGGATCAAGAGAAGGCAAAAATGGGAGCTGCTGTGACAGCTTCCAGTTTGAATTGTCAAGATGCTTGCCAAGCCAGCCTTTCTGTTCCCTTCATCTTGGTCCAACACCCCACACCCTGAGTCCCCAAACCCTCAACTCCAAACCCACCTTCCTGCTCTAGGCCAGGCCCCACAGGCTCCCTTCTGCCCTTTGGTTTACCTGGGAATCCATCCATAAACTCACTAATTATAGCCTATTGACTGATGCTTTCTGTGATCAAAGACCCTCTCTCTGACTGAGATTGGCTCTTAGCTCATTGCTGGAGGATGGCAGAAGAAGGAGTAGTGGCTTTTATGAAAATGGCTCTAACCTCCTTCTCAATCCTCCCTCCAAATAAACGGATTGGCCAGTAATGGGCCCTGGCGCTCTCGCACTCTTGTTATGTCTCCAAGTGTCCAGACTGGCTTCTGCATGAACAGAAATAGAGCCATCCCACCTGTACCGAGGGAACAGAGAGCAACTAGATGCAGGACGTGTGGGAGAGAAGGTAGCTGAGGACCCAAAAAGACCAGAACCACTGCCTAGGGCATTTCTTAGAATTCCCTCGCACTTGTGGGTTGGAGATGTAGCCCACAGCTAGAGGAAAGCACAAGGAAAGAAGATACGGTGGAAAGCTCCAGGCAGCAGCAGACCGGCTCCACTGAGGAACTGCCTCAGGAGCTGCAGCCCCGTCTTTCACTGAAGCTCCTGCTCCCCTGTGGCGCCCCTGACCTGGCCTCCTGCTAAACAACAATGCTAAGGGCCCTACACAATTGTTTCCTGAGGAATGGGAAGCTATTTTTTTTCTAGAGACAGCCCTTAGCTGGAGGATGACAGTGTGGGAGCTGTGGAGGACTGTGAATAATACCACTCCTAGATGCTGCCCAAGAAAGAATTAGAACTTTGGTATCTCAGAAGCTGGGTGGACATGTGTGGTGGCTCCAGTCGATATTTCTACTAGGCCAGAGAGTGGCAGCCCCCCCCCACAACAGAGAGTCTTCAAGCCTAATGGCAAATCCACCCAAAGGCTGAGATCGGGCTCTTGGGGTCCACCCATAGAACCCAACAGAGACTGAAAGACCGCAGCATCAGGCGGGCCTCCTGTCACCCTTCATATTTCTCCCATCATTCTTCACCAGAAATTCCGGTTGCTAGAAGTCATCCAAGGGCTTCAGCATAGAATAAGCAAGCCCAAGGAGCTGCTCTGAGTGGTAGCTGAGCTGCTGCCTGGGATTTCAGATGAGGTCGGAGAGTATAGAAAATAGTGCCAGGCAGACTGCTCCAAGGTCTGAAAATGTCCCATTTCCCCTGGTGTGGGGCAGGGGTGGAAGTCATAAACAAACCAAAGGCATTTTCCCCTCATCAGCCTAAGCATGAGCAACTTCTGACAAAGTCCAGTACACCTCCTCAAACCTCAGTGCCAGCAGAAGGGGCCCATTTATTGTCTCTAACATGCCTTGCACATTTCCACTTCCTAGCCTCATTAAGCTGCTCTACCAAGCTGGAAGGCCCTCTCCCCTTTGCCAAGTCTTCCTCACGCTTGATGAACTTGCTCAGTACCGCCTCCTTCACTGAGCCGCCTCTGACCACTCCATCCCTCTCCTACCCCTCCCTCAATGTACAAATCACGTCTTTAATGCTTATCATTCATTACTTTTGATGCATAGTTATATTTTCATGTGTTTATATCTGATTTCACAAGTACACTGTAAACTTTTCGAGGGTAGAAGCCATAACTTAGACCTCTGTGTATCCTCCAGACTTATAGACAAAGACTGTGTGGAAGAGTGCTGGGCACACAGCGGATGATCAATAAACATTTGTTGATTGACTAACTGTTTTATTCATTAAAAGGGGCCCAGACAAGACAGGGGTGTTGTAGAGAACTGGGCTAAGGGGAGGGTAGCATGGAAACTGGCCTTTCTTCACACTGGGAGGATTAAAAATTATAGACTTTTCTGAAGATATTAAGAAAGCAAGACACCCCTCATCCCCAGGGAAACTTTTACCTTTTCATCTTGCCCAGGGTTCTTCCCTTTTCACAACAATCCTTTCATTTAAGTTAGTTACTAAATTTGTTAGGTTTACTCCTTTCATTCTCTGAATCGTCATTGTGAGGAAGGTGGAACAGATCTGATAATCTCCATTTGGCAGATGGGGAAACTAAGGCCCACATACGTAAATAGATTTTCCCAGGGCCACACAGCTGGTGTTCCTATCCCAATCTCCTGACTCCCAAAATAGGACTCTGCTGATCCAACAATATTCACAGCCAATAGGAGGAGCCTACCAGAGGTCCCCAAGCTGCCAAAGGAAAACAACTTATGGCCAACAAGGTAACACTGGGGACACACAGGCTCTCTTGATCGCCTGTGAGGGGCATCTGGGAGAGCAGGACCGATTCACCGAGGAGACCACCTGGAACTGCCCCTCCTGTCATGCTGGCCAGTTGGTCAGCCTGGGCCCAGCTAACTGTCCCTACAGGGGAGATGCCGAGCTTACATTTGAAGAAGTCACAACACCTGAGTTCCAATTCCCCTAACTCTGGAGGTGTGGGAGTTTGGGAGGCCAATGAGTTGGTCCTGTTCTAACCTCATTTGGAATAAACAAAGCCTACTTCATAAAGATGTTAACTGGCAACACTGACAATAATGGAGCCCTACAATATCCAGCTTCCTCAGTCCCCAGGTCTAGTGGGCCTCAACACACAGGAACCTGTTACAATAGGCACTACTACCATTGCCTTCCTGAAGTGAGCCTTATTTGGAGCAGAAGGAATGGTGGCAGGCAGGAATAAGGGTACAGAGAGAGGCTCTCTGAACAAAAGTTTAATAAGAGATCACCTCGGGTCTGGCACCAGAAACCCAAGTGCACTCGACGGGGTGCCACTTGAGGTTGGAAGATGGGGCTGCCTTGCTGGCTCTACTCTGCTGAGTGGGCAGCAGTCTGGTATGGGATCCAATGATCTACCACCTGGCAACCAAAGCACTTTCAGAACCACCAATTTCACTGCATGCTCCAAATACCCCAACAGAACGGGTCTTTTATAGGAAACAAAATGGAGGCCCAGAGAGGTAAGTTCCCTGAAGTCACAGAGTGTCAGAGTCTGAATATAAGCTTGGAGACCCTTCCCACAGCAATGTGGGTCTGTGATTCTCCTCAGAAGGTGTAAGAGTTCCTGTTGCGCTTCAGATTCCTGCAGCCCTCCTTTCCTGTCTATTACTGGAATCTAAGTGCCTTTGAGGGAAACGGGGCAAAGAGCTTCCCTTCATCTTAGGATGAGGCTGGCCTGGGAAGTCCTCCTTCCTTTTAATCTGGGGAGATCTAAGGAATGAGTTAGATGTTCACCCTCAGCTAGAAAAACCAGGGTAGACCCAACAAAGAGCAACTGACTGAGCAAGAAAAGCCTTTGACTGGTTTTCCCCTTTTGCTCGTTGAGCAAGAAAAGCTTTGATCTAAATAATTTCCAAGAAATTTCCTTGAGTCTGGGTCCATATTCAACAGCTTTCAGCTAACCCCATTGCCTTCCATCATAAAGTAATTTAGATTAGCCCTAGAACGAGGGGATAGTGAAGGCCATTGGGTTCATGCTCCAGCCTCATGGCTCTGAACCTTGCACAAGGAGATGTTTCTGCCTCCCTCATTCCTCTGATAATAGAGTGACTCATGTTTTCTCCTTCTTGGGGCCCTAGTGACCCACTGTGATGTCATCATTAATGGGGAGGTGCAGGCAGAAACTGGCTTCTTGGTGAAAAGGCCAGCTCCAACTTTCTGAGATACCTTCATCTAACCAGTTAAACAGCCATTGCAGCAGCTCTCTACCCAGCCAGCCAACACTAACTGCACTCCGAGTCTGTGTCTGGAAATGTGCTAAAGGCTTGGAGGGCTAAAAGGGTGAACAAGGGTAGTTTGTGCCTTGCAGGAGCTGACAGCTGATCTAGGGAAGATAAGACATGCACACCTAAGTGTGGTCCAAGGCACAATACCGTTTGTCCTGTGTGTGTGTGTGTGTGTGGGGGGAGTGCCATAAGATAGGGTATCAGAGGGCTAGTTTAAAAAGGAATGTAAGTTCCCTAAAATCCCAATCCATATGAAATGAGGTTCTGGTACTACTTGAGCTTCTGGGGGAAGGATGATCAAAAGAAACTGCTTCCTCCAGTGGAAAGACAATGGAAAATAGAGAAATAGGGTGGAGAGCAGTGCTGAGGAGGAGACAGGGAGACACTACTCAGCTAACCCACACCACCTTTGAATTTGCCTCACAGGACTCCTAAATGGCTCTAAAGGAGAGAGTGACCCTGGTGCTCAGCCTCTTCTCCCTCATCTCCTTCTCTGGGGCAGGTCTCCAGAAATTGCTGAGGGCCGCAGAGACAGTGCTTATCTGGGTAACCTGGGGCCTTTTAGCTCTGGGCCAGAGGACACACACAGATGTGGGAGAAGGGGCCCAGTGCTAAAAGAAGGCAAATGAGGTCTTGCAGGGTCAACTCTTCCCTCCCACTCAGCCCTGGGCCCATAGATCAGGGGGCTCTTTTGTGCCTTCAGCTGCCCACTCTGGGACATGCAGGCCCCAGGCTGGGAAGTGCTTGTGCTCGTCCTCAGCTGACTGAACTGAAGCCTGGCCTTCACCCAGCCTGGTCTCCCTGCCCAAGCGGCTCCTAGCTTTGATGAGAAATTATGTTATCTCAATAGGAGGGGGAAAGCTTCCAACAGGAAGTCCAGCAGGTTATC
>NW_017731700.1:1572024-1629780 GCF_001890085.2 Hipposideros armiger
CACCCCACCCCCTCTCCACACACACACTTCACAAAACCTGCCACTTTCCTGGGAATTGCAGCTCAGGAATTCCTGGTTAAGTAAATCTTGCCTACAACTCCACGTTCTGGGCCTCATTTCTCCACAAGGCAAGCAGGCGTGTCTTAGGGCTTGACAAAACAAAGTCACCATACAAAGGCAAATCAGCAGGTCCTGTTCTCCTGTCATCCATGAAGTCCCATTCCTCCAGGATGGCACCTTCACCACTTCACAAGTCACTTCCTAGGAGGGCTTTGAAAACCTTTCTTTTTGCAAACACAGCCTTGTGGTGATAACATTGGGAAAACTCACATGCTTTCAAACAGATATGAGAAAGGATAACGGGGTGTAGAACTGGATGCCTAATGAGTATGAACCCAGCATTTCAGTGGTATCTCCTTTTCTCCAATAACACTTTTGGAGTCTGTGATATTTGACCAAATGCTGTGTGGGTTGCTCAGGAGAAAGGCCAGTCACACCAGAAGTACAAAGAGAAGATGCTTTTTGCAGCCTTTCACTTGGATGCATTTCTGGGATTTACTCAATGGAATGCAAGAGGATGGGTTGACATCTCCCACAAAAGGTACCTGATAGTACTGTGAAGACCTTACTCCCTTGGTCAAAGGAACTGACTGTCTTCATTAAAAAGCAAGCATATTTTATGGGAAGAGAAACACATTCAAAGATTAGTCATCAACACCAGAATTTACACTAGTTTCTCACTTCGGCCTCAAAGGAACCAGAATGAGAATATGAGTACAATGATTTTAAAAAACAGAACACCGATTCAGAAACAATGGCCACTGGAATTTGGGGGAGCAGGGGACTTCCCTGAGTAACACATGTACCCTTCAACGAAATGATTCAACAGCTTCGGAAATGGAGATGAAGTAGAAACCAAGAAAAAGGCAGGCGAGATGAGAAAGGCAGTGCCATCTTCCCCTTGGCAATTTGAGGCAGCTCGTGTAGTTAATTGTACTCCTCTGAGTGTAATAATAAACCAATATGTTCTCAAGTGTCACTTTCTCACTCCCCAAGAGACTTGCCCAACTCAGCATTCTCCGGGGTGGAGGTGGGGGATGAGGGTGGAAGGGTGGTGCAAAGGAGCCAGTGAGAACACTCACAGGCAGAGGCCAAGTCCAAGACCTCCTGGACTGTAAGAATAGTATCTGGAGGGCTGTTCTGATTATCTGGAAAGCTGCCAAATGACAGCCCTGAGTGAAAAACCCAGTCAAGAGGAAATGAATTTCCATGTCGTTTGAAGGGATATTCATTACATAAGTGAACAATTTCCTGATCATGAGGTCAGTTAAACATTGTGTGAGATTGTGGAACTTTATTCCTTGGAAATTCCGATTAGTGTGGGCTGGCTTTAGCATTGTCTTAATCAAAGGGAGAAAGCCAAGGCTAATCGTTTTTTTAAGACAGGCAGTATGGTGTAGCGGGAAAAGGACCTGGGCTTTGGAGTCAGATAAGGGTTTAGTTTTGCCTCTGCACTCTCTAGCTGTGTGGCCTTGGGAGAGTCACTTCCATTCGTTACACTTTAATTTCCTCATCTGTAAAATGTAGATGATACCTGCCTCTCAGTGTGGTCATGGCAGATAGTAGGTCCTCAACAAACGGTTAACTGTGTCAAAAGCATACTGGTGACTTAAAGGGTAGTGTCAACGTCCCACCAAAATCCATGTGTCTTTGGGTAATGGGGGCAGATGACAAAGTATATTTTCTACCACAGATCTGAAATCTACATTTGCAAGGGGATATTCATTCCCAAGTCAAAATTTCTCAACATTGTTTCTAAAAGTCTGAATATTTTGAACACGTTAAATAGGCTTCTATTTATCAGATTCCATTAACAGAAGCCAGAAAAATCAGACTTAAGAAGTTGGAGAGGAGGGGGCCGGCTGAGTGGCTCAGTTGGTTAAGAGTGCGTGCTCTGAGCAATAGGGTCGCCAGTTCGACTCCCACATGGGCCAGTTAGCTGCGCCCGAGCTGAGCTGCCGCTGAGCTGCCAACGCGAGGCCGGATGGCTCAGCTGGTGAGAGCGCGTGCTCTTAACAACAAGGTTGCCAGTTTGACTCCCGCATGGGATGGTGGGATGCGCCCCCCCCAACCCCCAACTAGATTGAAAGTGGTGAGTGGACTTGGAGCTGAACTTGCACCCTCTGCAACTAAGACTGAAGGACAACAACTTGACTCGGAGCTGATGGATCCTGGAAAAACACAATGTTCCCCTTAACCAATTACCCAACACTGTTCCCCTCCCCAATTCCCCAGTAAAAATCTTAAGAAAAAAAAAAGAAAGAAAGAAGCTGGAGAGGAAAGGCGTGGTCATCATGGCTTTTTGACCTTCATCCAGATCTTTGAAAATCTGAGGTGGAAAAGAACCATGTTCAATCAGGTCACGCTGCTAGAGAAAAGTTTAGTTCAAAGGAACTGCAAACAGGGGTTAATTTCCCAAACTCATGGACAACTGGGAGATTTCAACAGCCACCTTCTCTAACTCATAGCCTAAGAGTCTCCATTGTTAGGCAGATATCGCATAGCCTCCCTTTTGCTGGCATTCCCAAGCCCTTAGTCCATTCTGTTCCTTGTGCTCCAAATTGAATAATTCGCTATATCCCTCACACCATCTGGGGTGCTCTTCACTCCCCTCCACCCAGTCTTGTGTCTTTGCTTATACTATTCCCTATACCTTGGAAACTCTCCTCATACACCCCCACCTTTCCAATCCTTACAAGTCTCCATAGCCCATTTGGAGGATCAGGTATTTGGGGAACACTTTCCTGACCTCAAGTCATGTTGCCTGCCCCTGAGGTCTCAATGCGCAGCTGAACGGAATGTGTTTGGCATGTATAAAGCACTCAAAACATTTGAACTGATTTGATTTAGAAGTGGGTTGGGGATTTCTGGTGATTCACATGACAACTTTGGGCTTGGGGATGGAGACAAGTAACAAAACACATTTCTTCTGCAGATCTGATTTTCCATTAGAAAATGAATGCTGTATTTTGCACTTCATGACTAAAGCTTTAATAAACCCAATACTATTTAAGTCCGTTCTTTCAAATTGTCTGGTTTATTAACTATGAGCCCTGACTTTAGATTAAGCAAGTCTAGTTCCTCGATGTCCTTTCTGCCTCAGGTAAATCATGAGTTAGGAACGTCCTTGTCACCAAGCACAAGTTGTTCTTTTGGGGAACTTACACTTGACTTAGCCTGCACTCACCCCCTGAAGCTTTCCTGAGCATACCTCCATGCTTCACTCTTAACACTGCACTAAAGAAAGAGGCTTTAAATTCCTAGTACAGCGCTCTGACACATGTTCTATTTGGAGATTGCCCTCGGGAACTCACCCAGAGCCCGACAGTCAAGCCTCTGCCTCTACTTGTACCCCCGGATGATATGCAATCACTGGACGTGGGAAAGCAAATCTTCCTGCTCCCTGGGGCCACAAAGGCTCTGACCTAGTCCTCTGCTAGGTGCTGATTTGCTCATCCAACAAGAACATACTGACTTCCTAACATGTGCCGGGGATTCATGTCATTGACTTGTTCTGTCTGTTCTTGGCTTTAGATAGCTCCTCTTTCTTCTCCTGAAACAAACTGTCACTACTCTTGAAACAAGAGAACAGAAGGCTGTTCACCATTTTTTTTCTCCTTTTAGTTCTCTTTCAAGATCTCATCTCTATAGACTTCTCCTGATTATATTCTGTAACTCTTACTGTTTCAAAATTGTATGCTAGGGAGCTTCCACTTGATGATATTCAGAAAGTCTGTGGTAAAGAACACCCATATTTCCCCTTTCTCCCTTGGTAGCCTAATTATTCAAATCAAAGATCAGCTAAAGAGAACACTAGGCCACTCCAGCTCACACTGATTGTCCCCATAACCTGTTGCACTTATTGTCTGAGTCCTTCATTTTCAGAGTTTAATGTCCAGGATTATATATCTCACTCACACTGTGTGTATCCAACTTTTCTATGAATCAGGCACTGTTTTAGGGTCTTGAGGGAGATGGAAATATGAACAAAACACAGTTCCCACCACTAACAGTTACTTATTGATTACATACTATATACCAAGGGCTAATAATAAGGTCTGGTATAGTGACTGGCAAAAACAGGCATGGCTGGCCCCTCCCCTCACGTAACTTATCAGTGAAAGAGGCAGACAGAGACAACGGGTGTCGTGTTCACCACTGTGTATCACACAGCACATAGTAGGTATCCAATAAATATTTGCTGAATGAAAGTAAACAGCCAACTATATAATTGTAAATTGTGAGAAGTGCTATGAATTCAACACAGCAGGAAATAGTGACGGAATAGGGTAGAGAAAAAAGGTTGCCAGGAAGGCCTGAGAAATTTGACACCTACACTAAGACCTAAAGGATGAGGAATAGCCAGCCATGCCAAAACTGGAGATACGAGCATTATAGGAGAGGGAACAGTACGGATAGACTGTGCAGTTAAATCAGAGCTTGACATGTTTCAGTGGGAAAACCAGTGAGCAAGGGGGAAAGTGGGGTATGATGAAGTTACAAGAACCAAAGGAGAAGTAGTAGGCAGGGGTCTTGGAGGATATTGTAAGTAGTATTGATTTTATTCTAAGTGCAATGAGAAGCCATTGAAGGGCTTTAAGCAAGGAGTCACGTGATCTGACATATTTTTTTTAAATCACTGGCTGGAGTGGTAAGACAATTGTGGGAACAAGAATGAAAGCAAGGACAGGATACCAGTTAGGAGTTGCAGTTATCTAGAAGAGATGATGATGGTTTGGACTTAGGTAGCTATGGTAAAAGTGAGTGAAATTGATAGACTTTGGAGGTAGCATTGAGAGACTTTCTGACAGACTGGATGTGGGGGGACAAGAGGAAAATTAAAGAGGAGTTCCAGGTTTCTAGCTTATGCGACTGTGTGGGTGGAGGTGCCTTTTTTTTAAATGAGGAAAACTGAGGGAAGGAACAGTCCTGGGGTGTATGTCACTGTTTATTTTGAACATGTTTTATTTCAAATGCCTGTGAGGCATGTAAGTGCAAAAGTCAAGCAGGCAGCTGAGTATTCAATTGGAGCTTTCTAATAGGGAAGACAGGACAGGAAAGTTTGTGCTTAAGTGCCTTATAAGTGACACAAAACTTACATGCTCAAAGAAAATGTCACGTCTGGCTGGGTTATTCAGAGGAATTTTCAGGGAAACAAGTTGACATTTGAGCCAAAGGAAAGATGATAAGGGAGAACGTTTGAGGGAGAGGGAATGGAGTAGCAAAGGTAGAGATGGTGAAAATCTCAAGGAAGTTTCAGAAATTAGTTCATTTTGGATGGATATGGTTTGTGTTTGAAATATGGGAAGATGAGTCTTGAGAGCAAGGTTGAAGCCAGATGGGAATTTGTATTGCACTCGGTTGATAATGGGAACACTAGCAAGTCTTTGAGCCGAGGCATAACCTGGTGAGATCATTAAAAGCAGTTTAGTGATAGTGAATATGATGGACTGAAGGAATGAGAACAGGACACAACGGAGGCCAGTTAAGAATTTATTTCAATTACCAAGGTATGAGGTAATAACAACCTAAATATTGATTGTGGAAGTGGAAAGTTAAAGGGAAAATATGAGAGACATTTGAAAGGAGAAGTATGATTATGTTAAGCTAACAGGATAGCCAGGAGGGAGAACCCACTTTTTCTTCTGAATGTCTTTTGCCTCCACACTTGGTCATAAGCTCTGGTAAAGCTGGTTGACACTTTTCAATCTCTCCACTGTGGCATGTAACATTAGTTAAAGGGATCTCATCTGGTATGGTTTCATAGGTAACAAAAGCAGCTCTAGTGCTGTAGTAAATGGATGCGCACAGGTTAACTGTTGCTGGAAGAAACAATATGGGGTTGGAACTAGGAAATGAGCTGAGAATAAGCACTGGTAAAGATGAGTTACAATTTTCTGCCTTTCTCTTTTTTTTTCTTTAAAGTTGTTTATTGGGGAATTGGGGGGATGGGTACAGACAAGTTGCTGTACTTTTGTTCTTCAGTCTAGTTGTGAAGGACGTTGCTTCACTGGCCCAAGTTGGCACCATCATTGCACTCTTCCCAGGCAAGGCAGATCAGTCGCCAGATTCTGGATGGCCGCTTACTGCGGCTGCTGGCTACACACGGTAGCCCATGGCAACGCACTGCAGCCTAGGCTGCAGCCTATGCCGTCGCCAGTGACTGATGTCAGCCCAGATCCAGGTTGAGCTGTTGTTCAGCATTTTAGCTGTAGAGGGCAGTGTCACTGGCCCTCATATGTGGGATCCGAACCGGGGCCCTCTGGCGTCCCAAGCCAATTCTTAACCAACGCGCCACTCGGCCGGCCCTGCCTTTCTTTTTAAAGCCTATACTCCTTCTCACTCTGCCCCTTGTTCACCCACACCCTTCTCTCTCTCTCTCTCTCTCTCTCTCACACACACACACACACACACACACACACACACACACACATACACACACAGTGAACCTTCAATACTCTGAATTTTTCCCTACAACCACCTTCTCATCTATATTGTCCATATCTGTGCAAAGCCCCACCATTTCACAGCCCCCATCTGAACAAGTATCACTGAGGGGATGGAGGAATATATTTCCTCCCTTCTCTGAGCAATATTTAGACAACTGGGGCCCTTGTTGTCACAGCCCAAATGTCTGACACAAGAAATAAACACAAGGCAGACTAGAGCTACAGTGAGGTGAAGGTAAGGGGGCAGGGAACACCTTTAAGTAACTATTCCAGTGGTGAAGCCTGGCTCTGGTCTCCCCCATTCCTTGCAGTCTCACTGGAATATCTATCATGGGTCTCCTTTCAAAGGAAGTAAAATAAGTTTGGGAGAGTCTTCTGAAGTAACTCTGCAGAGGAGAAATAGCAAGCACCTCCAAAACATTTCCCTGGACTAGCTAATCCTTTCGCAATTGCCTGATACCACCTCCCTTTTATTATTTCTCCTTTACTTTATGTTTTTCACTGTCACTATGGTTTTACACGTTCAGTGCTCAACATCTTTTGAAGAGTACCTTGAACTGTTTGGAGCATGTGCTATATAAATACAATAAAGCAATGAAGAAACAAAATATCTACTTTACAAGAGTGTAAGTTTTACTGTTTCTGATAATATGAGAACTACCCCTCACTCAGCACTAGCCTGAAGAGTAGGTAGGTGGTGAATTCTGAGGGATATCAAATACATCTCCCTGCTCTAAAATAGCTCCCCTACTACCTGAAATCCCAGTTTGGAGATACATATCTTTTGAATTTGAGCCTTGAAGATTTCTTTTTCAAGAATTCCTTATTAAAATGCAAACACTACAGAGGGAGGTGGGTAGATGGGTCACTGACTGAATCCTGGTTTCCTTTACATTAACCCATTATTCCTACCAAACACATTTTTCACATTCCAGCTTTTCCCATGCCTTGTTCTTCCAGAGGTAATGCTAAATGTAAATTATAAACATAAAATTAACATATTTTCACATACACTCTCGTTTCATATCTAAATCCAAGCCTACTCATTCTTTTTAAAAAACCATTTATTTTTTCCAACATAAGAATAACAACAGGTTTATTATAGAAAACTTGAAAAAGGCAGGAAGGCAGCAAGAAGAAAAAAATATCAACCATACTTCTACCACCTAAGAACAACTACTGTTAAGTGTGGTCATGCTTGTTCTTTTAACAAACCTTAGTTTAGGTCCCATTTCTGATGTGATGCTCTCCTCGAACTTCCTCCCCCAGAACTTCCCCATCATGTTTGCACAAGTCACTTAGCTCAGTGTGTCTTGTGTTTCCAACTAAATTGTTAGATCCTTGGTGGCTGAAACCATAAACTATACTTCTTAATTTATCCTCAAACACCTAGTACATTGGACCCAATATTTGCTGACTGATTTAACCTAAATGAATACAAACCATTTCAGAAAGGATATAAAATAGGCCAAATATCTAAGTCATGAAAATTAAAGCTCTCAAGGTCACCTGGTTTGGTGATTATTGCTTTCCTGGGCCTGAAACTCTTGGAAACCTACTGAACTAGCCTCTTTCTTCACACCAAACTGAGTAAGAAGCAGACTGATTAAGAGCTAGGATTTACTCAAAGATTCTCTATATAAGGCATAAAGGTGAGAGAGAGCGAGAACAAGAGAGAGAAATGGGGGAGGGAGGGAGGAAAGGAGAGAAAAGAGAAAAGAAGGGTAGAGGAGGGCATGTAGATTATATAGTCTAGTGCTCAATCCAGTATGTGATTTGCCTCCAGCACCGTATACAGGATCCCATCCACTTGTTCTGAGTCAAACCCGATCTCACGAAGCTCCAAGTGAGGGAGGACAGAAGTAAGGAGATAGCTGACGTGGACACGCAGCCGCGTAAGCTTTGCCAAAGCCCTGTATGATGGAGTGAGGGGGCAGGAGAAGAGATGACGAAGTCATTAGCCAACAGACAAACATGAATCTCCTTAAAAATGGGCCTATTTCTCAACAATAATGTTGCCATTAGCTACAAAGAAAGAAGAAAGTGCAATACCACCAAGCACAGGGAGGCTGGCTGCAGCTCTCTAAGTAATTCCTCAAACCTTGGTGGCCTATGAATTGAATAAGGCTTCCTCCCTTATCTGTGACCAGTAACTGGGGTCCTAACGGATGCTTCCCATTAGCACTCACAAGCTGGTAACTAAACCCTAGGAATTAACCTTTCTAGGTCATCTCCCTCTGGGGTCCGGTAGGAGACCTGAGCCTTCTGCAGCACTTCCAGGTGCATCTCTGTCTCCTTCAGTTTCTCTTTTAGTTCTTGCTTTTCCTCTTTGGTTCTTTCCAGCTCAGCTTTCAGAATCTGGAATTCAGCTTGGCGATAGCCCATGTGTTTCTTGCTCCAATACAAGCCTTCCGTCTCCTGGGTACTGTAGGTCACCAATTCATGCTGGACTTTCTTGAATTCAGAATGCCAGTGATTCCTCTCCTGTTCCAGCTCCTCCACCTGCAGTCCAAGAAATAGAAATTCAATGACCCCACATGCTACAAGAGTGCAAGAAATTGTCCCTAGTTTCACAGTGATGCCTCTGCACATACTCCTCTGTTTATGGACCTTTTCAATCCCCAAATGTGGGTGGGAAGCCCATTAGGGTGCACCCAATTGACATATACCACAGAATGATTCAATGGCTTATTGTGTTTAAAGGCCTCAGGACAGGAAATCATCACAGTTCCAACACCCTGGTCCCTTGGTTACAAGGATCTCTTATTCCTAGTGGTAAGTAGCAGCCCTAACCTTTTGCTGGAATAAATTCCTTTCAGCCAGAACACGTTCCAATTTTTCTGTGGTTCTTTTCAGCTCTTCCAGCTCTCTCTGGTTCTTCATCTTTGGCGTATTACGACCTCCACTCTCCTCAGAGCCTCTTCCTTTCTCCCCAGTGGCTGCAGCAGGGGTTGCAGCAGAGGCTGCAGAAGAAGGCACTGGGTTCCAGGGTTCAACTGCTTTTCTTCTCTCAACAAGCTCCTCTCGGTTAAAAGGAATCAGCTGGATGGGAGCTCCCGAATCTCGAATACCTTTTGCAACACCAACAATAGCTACAAAAGGTCCCTTGTTTACTTCTTCCTTGTTTATGTTTCTGATGCTTCTGTTAGATTCTTCTGCTACCAATCTTGGCATCTGATCTAATTCTTCAGGGAGCAGGGACCCCTGGTGTTGGTCTTGGGCTCCTGAATACAGAACTGAAACCTCCCTACTTTGACTGGTATTCTTGCTTGCTTCTGGGTATTCTGGGGAAAGGTATGGCGGTGTGCTTCTCTCAGAACTGGATTTATCGTGGCTGTTTTCCCCTTCTGGGTAAGCAACAGCTGCCTCTACCCTCCTGTAAGACCCAGGCATGGAATAATCTAGAGGAGGTGTTGTCATCCCATTCTGGAGCCTTCTTCGTTTCTCCACAGGTTCCTCACTTAGGATCCATTTGTACTTACTGTAAGAAGAAGAGGAAATTCAATTTTAAGCTGTCAAAATATAGGCTAAGTGTATTCTTATCCTATGGAGCCCCTCTTCAAATTCCCCATATTAAAACTTACTCTAGCTGTTATCCACAGCTCATCAGGTTAACAATAAAACTTTACCCCCAAACTCCAACCCCTTCACTTATGCAATTTGCTGAGATAGCAATTGGTCTCAAGGTAGAGATGAAACTAAAAGGTTTAAAGTTTCAGCATCTGTATAAACTAGGACCAGGTTGACCTCGGTAAGAATTCTGAAAATAGGATTGAAATCAGCCTGACTTAGAAGTTTCTAAAATGCAAGCAAAGGGAGAAAAACAAAAGAAAATACACATGCAAAATCCCCTAATACAAGAAGAAAAAAAAAAGGCCACAAAAAGCCGACTGGAGTATGTGGGGGAGAACAGAGCCAGCTCGTTAATTTTAAAGTGTCACAAAAACCTTCCACTACCAAAGACTTACGCACATTTTTTTATATTGCAACGAACACCATACAATTTGCCAGCCAACAGGATTGTGGCTATTGCCCATTATTCACTTGTAAAAGTTAATTAAAACACAGGGCCCTGCTCATAAACAAAGAAACCGAAAGAGGCAATTGAAGTCATTTCCCCCTTATGGCAAAAGAACTCCCCTCTGTTGGGGTAAACAGGCACGCCTTCAGTTTTTCAGGAAAGCCCTGGATGGTGACCTCAATCACGTTCCACCTCTGGCTGCTACTGTGTTTCCCCCAAAATAAGATCAGATCTTATATAAAATTTTGCTCCAACAATCTACATTTATTCGTTTATTCATGTACAAAAATTTACATTTATTCAGTCACGTCTGGCTGACCATCTTAACTGGGGCTTATGTTTAGGGTAGGGCTTATATTACGAGCATCCTGAAAAAATCATGCTAGGGCTTATTTTCCAGTTAGGTCTTATTATCGGGGAAACACAGTATATGCACAAAAAATTGAAGGAACAAACAAAACAACCAGCGCCAGTGAAATCCATAGGCAATTTTATATCATGAGGCAGGACAGGAGCCATTTTAATCCTTATAAGTATTCTGCGGTCTCCGTAGAAAACCAAGAAATTTCAAGGTAAAAATCATCTTTCAAATTTTCAATGGGAAAGAGTCAGGCTTGTTATTAGACAACTTACAGTATTTCAAGGCTGCCTGCCTTTATTCCTCTGCAATTTCTGAGAACATCTGTAAGACATCTCAAAACCGTAGCTTCTTAAAATGCCCTGAATATTCTTCAAAACTAGTGTTCACCCAGAAATAAAACTAGTCTGCCATCTAAACAGATCTTGTGTCATCCTTAGGGGAAAGCAAAAGGACTTAGGAGCTATGTAAGAACAAATGTACCCATCTTTAAACACGTGTAAGGGCCACTGCAGATGGTCCATTTAGCTGTGGCACTGAGGAAGATAGTAAATCAGTTTGAACATAAAGAAAGGGTAAATGATACTAGACAGCAACAACTGTCTTCAAAGTTTTATGAAAAGCAATGAATGCCAAATTATCTGTCTTCTCTTCATTTTCCCACCTCTAAGGGTCTGTCCTTAATTCTCTTCTCTCCCTACACTTCTTTTTCATTGGTAATCTCATGCAACGTCTTGGCTATAACCTCTGGGGAGTAATTTCCAAGTCATTCCCTCAGCCCTGATCCCCAGTACTGAATTTTCAACTGCCTGTCACACGTTTCTTCCTGGAAGTCCCACTGGTATCACCCTCAGTATGTATAAAACTCTGCTTGCATTCTTTTTACCTTCAAACTTATCTCCCTCTCCTTTTTCCTATTTGTGCTATTGACACCGCTAAACTCTCAGTGATTTTATATAGTTCTACCACCATCAATACTCAAGTTCAAGCTCTCATCACCTCTCCTGGACTATTGCAGTGGCTTCCTCGTCTTCCCTTCTCTCACATCCGATCACCCACTGCCAAGTTAATCTTCCTAAGGCACTGCTCTAATTATATCTCTCCCCTATTTGAAATCTTTATTTATTGCCCCTGCCCATGTCTAAGTCCAGCTCATATGGTACTTCTTAATTACTATAGCACTTTAGCCTTCTCTTATAATATGTATCACTTGCCACCATGTGTATCTGTGTGTGCAAGTGTGCATACGTGTGTTTCACAGGTTCCAAACTCAAGTATGAGCTCCTTGACAGAGGGGATCTTAGCTAACTGTGCTTAGGGATGAGTGAACAAAAACTTTTCTCATTAAGAGCCAATCAAAAAGATACTATCATGTGAATGAGAGAAAAATAAGTGGATTTTATTTAATGGGTCTATAAATACTAGTTTTCTAAGTAAAGGTCTGGTTCTTCCCTCTAGGAATCGATTCTTATTCCAGATCTGTATTCATTAATTCAGTCAAGATTCATTTAGAGTTTACATACCAGGCATTCTTTTCCAACTACATAGTTTCTACTCATTTTCTCTTCTTTTTATTATATCCCTCCATTGTTTGTCTGCAGAGAAACCAGCTGATATTTTAGTAGGGATTTAATTGAATCTGTAGCTCCAATTTGGGGGAGGATCTCAACAGCATTCAATCTTTTGATCCACAAATATGAAATGCCTTTCCATTTATTTATTTAGGTATTCTTCAATCTCTTTCAACAATATTTTGTAGTTTTTAGGACACAGTCTTGCTTACTTGCACTTCTGTTATATTTATTCCTAAATATTTTTTCAAGCTACCGCAAATGGAAATTGTTTTCTTAGTTTTTGTTCTTCTTTGCAAAGAGACAACCTTTGATTTCACTGATCTTCTCTATTGTTTTTGTTCTCTATTTCATTTCCATTCTGATCTTTATTTCCTTCTTTCTGCTTGATTTGTGTTTAGCTTGCTCTTGTTTTTGTATTTCTTAAGGTGTGAGTTTAGGTTATTAGACTGAGATCTTCCTTCAATTGTAATATAAGCATTTACAAATATAATTTTCCCTCTGAGTACTTCTTCAGCTTTATCACTTAAGTTTTGGTATATTTTCTTTTCATTTTCATCTTCCAAGACATTTTCTAACTGCCCCTGTAATTTCTTCTTTTATTCATTTGTTCTTTTGGAGTATGTTATTAATTTCCACATATTTGCATTTCTCAAATTTTCTGTTGATTTCTAATTTAATTCCATTATGGTTGGAGAACATCCTTTGTATGATAGCAATCATTTTGAATTTTGTGAGGTTTGTTTTATAGTCTAATATAGAATATTCCATGTGCCCTGGAGAGAAATATGCATTATGCTGCTTGGGGGTGAAGTATTCTGTATATGTCTGTCAGGTTCAGTTGGTTTATAGTTGGTTTATAGCATTGTTCAACTCTTCTATTTCCTTGTTGATTTTCTATTTGCTGGTTCTCTACCCATTATTAAAAATGGGGCACTGACATCTCCAATTATTATTTTTAAATTGTCTGTTTTTCCATTCAATTCTGTTTGCTTTTGCTTCGTGTGTTTTGGGAGCTTTATCCATACATAGGTGTAATTTTTATATCTTCCTGAAAGACTTTATCATTATGAAAAAATTCCTTTTTATGTTTAGTAGTACTTTTAGTTTAAAGTGAATTTTGTCTGACATTAGTATAACCATTCAAGCTCCTATGGTTGCTGTTTGCATGGTATATTTACTTTTCCATCCATTTATTTTCAACCTATTTGTATCTTTAAATCTAGAGTATGTCCCCTATAGACAGTATATTAGAATATTAAAAAAAATGCAACCTGATAATCTGTCTTTTGATTGGAGTGTTTAATCTAGTCACATTTAATGTTATTATTGATATGACAGAATTTACATCTGCTATCTAGCTTTCTGTTTCCTGTGTCATGTTTATTTCTTTGTTTCTTCTCCAACTGTTCCTCTTTTCATGTTGTATGGATGTTTTCTAGTTTAACATTTACAACTCTGACAATACATTGCTATAATTATTACGTTCTATAATTTTATGTCTTTTGAGGAAGCTGAGTGAACCTTATTTTTCCATTTTAAATTTTCTTTATTTCTACCTGTAGATCTGAGTTACCATCTGGTGTTATGTGCTTATATAGCTTTACTCCAACTCAGCTCATTTGTGCTGTTACTGTGAAACATTTTACATGTGCAGATGAGCCAAATGATAAAACTGCATACATATAGGAAATTATATACGAATATATACAGTTTTATGCAATAATTTTTTGATTAAATTTATTGGAAGTCACATTGGTTACTAAAATTTTGTAGGTTTCAAGTGTACATCTCTATAATACATCATTATATATTGCACTATGTGTTCACCACCCAGAGTCAGCTCTCCTTTAAATCAGTTAAGAATAGAAAAAGGACAAAAATATGCCATTGATTGTCTTTTATAATTAATTACAGTTACCACTGCCAGTACTCACTGTTTGTCATGTGATTTTGAATTACTATCTGGTGCCAGCCTAAAAAACTCCCTTTTGCATTTCTTTTTTTTTTTCAAGATTTTATTGGGGAATTGGGGAAGGGGAACAGCCAAGATATTGTCCTTCAATCTTAGTTGTGGAGGGCACAGGTAGCTCAGCTCCAAGTCCAGTCGCCATCAGGTTGCCCGTTGGCAGCTTGCGGCCGCTCAGCTCAAGGTGCCGTGATCATTTTTTTTTTCTGTGTTCAATTTTAGTTGCGGGTAGGCTACGCCCACCATCCCATGCGGGAGTCAAACCAGAAACCTTGTTGTTAGGAGCAAGTGCTCTCACCAGCGGAACCATCCTGCCACCTGTTGGCCGCTCGGGCGCAGCTCACTGGCCCATGTGGGAATTGAACCAGCACCCCTGTTGCTCAGAGCTCACACTCTTAACCGAGTCACTCGGTCGGCCCCATCTTGTAAGGCATTCTTGTCAGAAACAAATTCCATCTGCTTTTATTTATTTGGGAATGTATTTTATTTCACCTTCATTTTCTGAAAATAGTTTTACTTGATTTAAGATTCTTGGTTGACAGTCTTTCTTCCAGTACTTTGAGTATGTCATCCCACTGCCTTCTGGTCTGCATTGTTTCTGATGAGAAGTCAGCTATTAATTCTTATTAGGGCTCTCTTGTATATGATGTTTTGTTTTGTTTTTGTCTTTCTGCCTTTGAGATTTTCTCTTTGCCTTTGGCTTTCAACATTTTTTCTATGCTATGTCTGGCTGTGAATCTCTTTGCATTTATCCTATTTTGAGGTTGTTGAGCTTCTTGGATGTGTAGATTAATGTTTTTTAATCAAATCTGGGAGTTTTCAGCTATTATTTCTTTGAATATGTTTCTATTCCATTTCCCTCCTCTCTTCTCTTTTTTTTTGTACTCCTATTTTGCATATGTTGGTGCATTTAATGGTGTCCCATATTTCTCTGAGGCTCTGATCATTTTTTTGCATTCGTTTTTCTCTCTGTTCTTAGCATGATCGATAATTGATATATCTCCAAGTTAGCTGGTTCTTTCTTCAGCCAACTTTAAGGTATTGTTGAATTCTTTTAGTGAAATTTTCATGTCAGTTATTGCATTTTTCACCTCCAGAATTTCCACTTCGTTCTTTTTAAAAATAATTTTGTCCCTTTACTGATATTCTGCACGTGATGAGACATGGTCTCACTTCATCTTTTGAACATATTTACAAGGGCTGTTTTGAAGTTTTTGTCTGCTAAATCCAACATCTGGGTCTCTTCAAGAGCAGTTTCAATTGTCTATTTTTGTTTTTGTCTCTATGTACAAGACACACTTTCCAGTTTCTTTGAATGTCTCATAATTTTTGTTCTTTTGAATATTTTAGATAATATAGTATAGCAATTCTGGACACTGATCCCACTTCCCTGAAGGGTTGATATTGTTTGGTTGTTTATTTAGTGACTTGGCTGAATTGACTCCATGAGATCTATTTCTCCCTCAGTATGCAGCCTCTGATGTTCCTGCTCACATTTTTCTTCCTTTTTATCTTTTACCTGGAAGCCTAGAAGTCATGCCTGGGTCAGTCTAGGCCACTTATTGGCCAAAGCTTGTGCCTAAACCCTGTTAGATAGTTAGATTTTTAGCCTTTACCACTGGATGTATGTGTGGCTTAGAGGCTGCCATCACAGTTCAAGGAATGTATGCTTCTGCCCCACATTCATCTAGGTAGCAGTAGCTTGGATTTTCCCTCTCCAGTCACCTTTGAGAGGGCATAGCCTTCAGTACGCACACAGTCTTTCAGACCACCTGGGATATGTGTCATTTTATTTTTAAGCCTGGCTTACTAGGAGTTGCCCCTGGGTCAGAGCAGCTTATTGTTCAGCCAGTGGTTGGTTAGCAGTTGTACTTAAGCCCCTAGTGCCACTGAGGTACATGCCCCTTTATTTTTTTGATCTGTGTGAGGCTTGGAGACTGCTTTCAAGTCCACCTTATAGCCTAGTGTGATTGCTCCAGAGGGAGCACAGCCTTGTGCTTATGCACAGCCTTCTTAACCTCCAGGGTTGACCATGAACCCAAGAGAGATCTTGACTATCTTTTTCCCTGGTTCTCTCTGCTACCAAACATCCGATTACTTGGATATTTTGCCTGTTGTAAACTTGTATTATGGAGCT
Source organism: Hipposideros armiger (assembly GCF_001890085.2). Classification (NCBI taxonomy): domain Eukaryota; kingdom Metazoa; phylum Chordata; class Mammalia; order Chiroptera; family Hipposideridae; genus Hipposideros; species Hipposideros armiger. The sequence goes on from NW_017731700.1 coordinate 1,588,590, forward strand.
ATACGTGCCCCCTTAATTGTTCTCCCCCAAGATTTCTTCTTCTTTAAGGCCTGCCTCTCTCCCTAAGCAGAACCACTGTGCCACTGTGCAAGAGATAGAGGCAGGGACAGTGGCCATCTTCTCCAAGAGTGAAACCTTATTATTTTTTTAATCAATAGGTGCTAGGATGGTTTTTAGCTTGCTCCTTCTTGGATGAACCTCTGCCCTATAAGAAAGCTGGGGCTGGAGCAATAGGGGCCCAGGATTGTCAGCATGCTGTCCCTAAATGAGTGCTTTTGCCCTGAGTGGGGGCTGCATGAAGGAAGAGAAAGCTGGCTGGGAGAAGAGACCTAGTCATTCTTGGGTCTTCCTGGAATAGAGCTTCTGCAAGTCAGAACTGGGAGAGATGAGAAATGTTGGAGGCCTGACCCTCCCAGGTGAAACCACAGCTCTAGACTAGGAGCTAGGGTTAAAGGGCGACACCAACTTCTTGACCACATTCACCTGGATTAGAGCTTGCTGGGTAGTTTTCATAAAACACAGCTTGGAGGAGGATGAGAGCAGTCTAAATGCTGAGATTTAATAGATTCTTTTTGAATAAATGTTTCTCCATTTGATGTATGCTCCTAGGACAATTTCCAGAACTCGGAATGATTGTTTTTTTTTGTTGTTTGTTTAATAATTTTTTTCCAGTTAAATGGTTATTTATTAGTGAAAGTGCCCACTGTACTCCTAAGTTCTCCATTCTGGAAGTCTCTCTCAAAGACCGTATTCTAAAATGTTAATACTGACCCCTGGATCAACTTCCTCATTTTAAAAATTGTTCTTTTCTACCTCGTGGTTGTTGTGTCAAATATTCCTTTGAACATAGACTGTCTCTTCTTTCCTTCCACTGTTACAGTGTAATTTGAATTTTTTTGGTTATTCTCTTAAACATGAACAAATTAGCCTTTGACATACAGCTTACTCAAAGGCTCTCTAAATTCTAAATAAATTACATCACTAATTCTTGCCTTTGCTTATGGCTACTTTAGACCTTAACTTATACTACTCATAGGAAACCTAACATGTATGGGGTATACTTACATATAAAACTTTGACTACCATAAGAACCTTATCTTTAATTCAATCACTGCCTTAGAACACTGTCTTCCATACAGTAAGCACTCAGCTATTTACAGAATGAGTAAAAAGAAAGGGATGATTTCCTTTAACATAAATAAGCTGTCTTTCCCTAAAAGGTTATGCCTGTTTCATACTGGCTGAACCTATGTTCTATTGCAGGTGCTCTCCTCTCCTTGCTAGATTTGTGAGTCACAAAGCTGTTTCCAGCGATGCCTTGGGAAGCCTTATGAGGCCATATAACCTACCCCACAAAAATTTAAAAAATTATCTTGGATCATGTAGGTTTTATTTTATCTAGAGTTAGAGCGCTGTACTACACGATACAAGGACCCTTATCAGCTTCAGGTTTTGATAATAACAAGGGAGACCTTTGTAACTCTTAACTAAACATATTATTCCATTAACGTTTTTATCAGAAAACCCTGTATATTTCACTGAACTCTTGAATACCTTAATTTTCCCTTATGAAAAGGCAGACACTTTCCAATAACTCAGAATCCCCCTATATGTGTAGCTTGAAATGACATAATCATTTCCTGACCTAACATAAAATATGATATCAGCAGCAACAACAATTATCACGTATCTCTTCCTCATGAAAGAGTATTATTCTCAAATTAAAACTACACATGAACAATCTAATTGCTTTACCTGTCTATTATAGCCAAAATCTAACTTTGGGTACAGCAGTTCCACAAACTCACCCAGAAATCTCAATCAAGACTGATGAAGTTTGCCACCCAATGGATGTACTGATATACTGCACTCATAAAATACACACACACACACACACACACACACACACAGACAGGTTAGCATTTGTAATCACCTTCAGGTTACCAAAACCCAGTACAGAGAATAAAAGAAACACTGAAGAAAAAGGGAAAATGTTCACAGCAGGGAAAATGTAGCCTTCAAGAGTCATGACACCTTCATACTACCGTGGCAATTCTGATACATGACTATCTCAAAGAGACTGAGGTAGAAAGGTAGCAATGTACTTCAAAAAACAGACAGCACTTTACTATATATCCCTACCAACCTACAAAGGGAGTTAGAAAACTACAGATGGGAACAGAGTAGAATTAGGCTCAAGACCCTGAGACTGACTTGACTATATTTCTTACCCTCTTGTTGCATAGTTCAATCTTAGAAATTGCTCCTTCAATATGACTCAAATTCAATCATTAGTTAATGAGTACCTCTAAAAGCTTTCATACAAATTCTCATTTAATTCTTTTAGAGTTTTATTAGTTTTGTTCCTAATAGCTTACTTCCTCTTGAGACTTTTTGTTCATGTTCAGGGGGGGTCATGGGGTTCTTCCAATATATACAGGGCTTAATTGTGGAAGAATCACTGAATAGGGGACTTGCACAAATGTAGAGATGTTTGTCTAGATGAGAAGAAAAGACCCACCTAAGAAGCAAGAAACAAGGACAAAAATCAGTAACATTGGGGGAAAAAGAAAAACAGAAGTCATTTTTACCCTATTATGTATTCCGTTGCTTGTATCCTACAATATGTTAAGAAGATATCCAAACTGAAGAGGGTCAATGAAAAGTTCACAACCCACTATCTATCTATCAGTCACATTATTGACAATTATAGAAATTTCTACTATTAGAGAGCAACTCTACCTGCCCGCAGCTCTACCTGCCCAATGGCTTGGCTTTGCTAGAAGTGAGAAGCAAAAACAGAGAGGAGAAAGCAAGTTTAATTAAGGATCCTGAGTTCCAGTCTCATGGCAGTACAGGGACAATGATATCTTTCAGTGCTTCCAATACTCCTGATATTTAAGAAAAAGAAAAGGTATGTTCTTTCCTGTTATAAAGACTAACAAAATCATACTAATGAGAAGCTAGAAGATGAACCAGTAAAGCCCCAAACTAAACTTATACTAATAATTTACTCTAGGAAACTGAACTAGAAGGCTTACCTAATGGCACTTCTAATGGTTATTTTTATATGTGGCCAACATGTGCTAGGCCTCTGGGGCCCCAGAGGACTTCAGTATTCCTAAACTTAAGGAGACAAACAATGTTTATCTATGTAGCTTCACCTTACATTTGTACAGCACATTATTCTTTTCAGACTTTTCATGTCCATTATTTCACTTACACAGCATAACGTGAATACATAAAAGAACACTGGTCAGATGGTCACCTCAAAAAAGTGGGAATAAAAAGGACAGACTTGACATAGCAGCTGTAATGTTGAAAAATTGGGGGTACATGCAACACACAATTCTGTTAACCCCAAGTGGTGTTTCTCCTTCTGAATTCCATGCTAGGCCTTAGGAATAACATCAACATGATAACCATACCAACTTACTTTGCAGGAAAACAGAGCCTGAAATTTACTTTTGAAGCGAGACTATGTTTACCCACCTGGAAAACTGAAAAACACTGGAATCCAGAGGCTTAAGTGAAAGAGGTGTTCTGCTTTCTTCTCCAACAGATGGAAGCTGGCTAGGGCTATCAATTTTCTCATATCCAATTGTTTTATTATTCAATTTATCCATATCTTGAATAGCAGGGGTCTTCAGTGGATTAGTGGATACCTAGCAAAAAAAGAAATCGTTTGTAAAAATCCCAATTTCAAACTAAATACCAGAGGATGAGTCAATCCTTTTGATGCTAGGAAAGAATACTTGGCCAAATAAAAAGAAAATGTTTCCTACACAAAACAAACAGCACACAGTAATGTACACTAGAACACTGAACCCAAGCACGTTCAGTTATAACCTTATCAGCTGGTCGCCAACAGACCTCCCCAACTCACTTATTGGCTCCTACAGTCATCCCACCCACAACATAACCCAGGCCCCCTAGTCAGTGTTTAATTCTCTCTTGTGACCCAGTTTAAGGCTGGGTTTTCACTCCTCTGTCTGTGATGAGGGTAGGGGCGTGGGGAAAAGCATTGCAGCATGTATCGGTGCTGGTTTTGGAGAAATGCATGCGAGACGTTAACATTTATTCATAGTACACACACACAGACACATGCATCTGGGATCTTGTGGGAGAGCCAGCTTATGAAAACAGTATGAATGATGAAGGTAAAGAAATATAAAGGGGAGGTAAACTGAATGAGGACAAGGCAGTCCCAGGAAATCTCCCAGTCTCTACATCAGACTATTAAGCCAAGACATTAGGGCATGAAACCTGAATATTCATATACGTGGGTCTTGGTAGACTGTCAGAAGAATTAATGGTAAATTGCCTCTATCCTCACCAGTCTGACCAACCCTGTCCGAGTGGGTGGAAGGTGAATCTAACATGCGACTAGCAGATATCTCTGGGAAAGAGGGTCAACAGGAAAATCATGCAGAAAGGCAGGGTCGGGAGGGGGGAAGATACATGGGTGCTATGGTGGCTGTCGGGAAAGGAGTGTCCCTGAAAGGACGGCCAACCTTATTGCACCCTTCAGCGTCCGGAGCTGGGCAACCATGTCCGAGAGACAGTGCTCCTGAAAATTCAAAACAGCAGAGTCTTTATAAAGCCAGCCAGCCTGAAAGCAGGGATGGGGTAGGGGCACAAAGAACCACCCCTTCTTCCCAAAAGGAAGGAGGAAGAATCACCCCTGAATCCTGGAAGAAAGGAGACTGAGGAAAACCAGACACTCAACAGGAGCAGCCTGTATGAGGATGGAACATAAGTCTGAAAATTCTGTGACAACGAAGGTGACATTCACACTGTCCAGAAACAGTACTGATTCCAAGTCTGGGAAATTAATGATTTGGCTCTTCTATTTTTGGTGATCTGAACATCAGTAACAGCAGATCAAAGCAAAATCAAAAGATTCAATGAAAAAAAAAAGACCACCAGAAGAAATGGTTCATTATTTCTATGCAGCTTTCAAGATTGCTGCTTCCTTCAACCTATGGCCTCTGTTGGGGAAAATTTTGTGTGAGCAAAGGAAGAGGGAGGACTGTGTCTCACCTGGTGGTCCTCATTTTCCATTGGCACCTTCTTCTTCTCAGCAGTTTGGTCTCTAGGAGAAGATAAAAGTGCTATTTAGTTCACTTATGAAATTTCTCAGTCTGAAATGGATTACCAATTGTAGATTTATGTTATAATGCTCCTTCCAAATTAGAAATAATGTGGTCCTCACTGAGTAACAAGGGTGCCTTCCTGAACTCTGTAACTGAAGAGGGATTTCAGACGCCTCATCAAAAGAGGGGGATGGCAGGGAGAGCGACTAAAGACAAGCACTAGATGAGACACTCAGGAGATAATTAGAGGAAATAAAGAACTGGCAGAACAGCAAGATGAGGAGGGAAAACATTAAAAACCCCAAAAGAAAAAAATTGTCTTCTCAAAACTCCCCCATCCTATTAGAAGGGTCAGGCCCCTCTACTGTGTGATATAGAACACCACCTTAGGTATACTCACTGTTTCTTAGCTTTGCTCAAGTAGAGGTCCTCATCAATGAGTTCTTGTTCTTCTGGAACAGAGCATCTCCTGCAGTGCAGAGAATAAATCATCTTTCGGAAACAAAATATGCCCTTCACTTTTACCCTTTACTTTCCTCCCAACTATGGCAGGTTAACAACATTATAGAGTCACATTCCACCCACATCACAAAACCTGTGTGCAGGTTAACATTTACCAATTCTTATTTCAAGGCATACCATCATCTAATTCTTGTTGGTGCATATATCACCTTTCTCCCAAGACATTCAAAGTACTTGACAGCTACAAAATTCTATGATGGTGGACAGCATGAAACATAATCTCTCTTTACACAGTGACGTTCAAGCATGAGAGACTTGCTTAAGGTTCCATACAAAGAGAATATTGCTGAGACTAGAATCTAGGTCTTTTGCTTCTCCTTTACTAGAAACTAATTCCCAAGGTGCCATCTAGAAGCATGAGAATCCCTAAACTAGATGATGACACCTGAAGAAGAAAATCAGAGGCAGCAATAAGGGCTAGGAACTTACATCATAAAAAGAATAGAACAGAGACTAACAAAGAAAAGAAAAAGGAGAATTCTATAAATGAAAAGATATTTGCTATATGTAAAGCACGAGGAGGAGAACTGTAAAGGAATAAAAACTGAAAGCAGTACTAAAAAATATAGTCAATGGTCAAAAGTAATCCTAGAGACAAATAAAAATGAATAATAATTGGAAACCCTATGCTATACCCATTTTATAAGGGGGCATAGTATCCTGGAAGGCAAGGTCTCCTGGACTAAGTGTAAACTGATAGGAGATGCAGGATTCAAAAGTGATACTTCTAAGCACTGATTCCCATATTCTAATCACACAGTCCCAGTTACTCTCCAGTGGAGAGGTGCCAAGGCACAGCTGGAGACTGGGGTAGTGCTTACTCATTACAAACCTGGATTTCATTTATTTAATTTCCTCCATTTTAAACATTTTTTTTTGTAAAAAGCACACTCTGTTTTAGGACCTTGTTTTCTATCAGCATTTATCCCGAGGGGAAAAAAATTACATCACGGCTGAAATGAAGCTAACTGAATTATTATTGTTAACCTATGTGACCACTGAGTCAAATAAAAAAAGTATTTGTTAAATGGAAATGAATGCCCATGGATATGCCAGGCACAATCTAGATGTTAGATGCTACAAGGAACATATGGTGAGTTAGGAAGACAAACATGGAAACAAACAGCATTGAATGTACAATAGGTACTGCAACTGACTCAGGTATAGGAAGCATATTAACTCAACCCTAAATGTAAAGCCCTTGTTCTCAAACAGCTTACAAACTCTTAAAGAGCCAAAGTGTATACCGTATTTGCCGGCGTATAAGACAATTTTTTGGCACTGAAAAATATGCCTCCAAGTGGGGGGTCGTCTTATACGCCAGGTACACTTCAGATAGACTGCCCATAGTGCTTACCCCGTGCCATAGTGGCCTCCCGATGCCCGCCCACTTCATTCCACATGCCGTTCAGGCATCAGCAGCGCTGCTGGGTGTATGCTCGGCTGTTATGCGATTTTGCTGTTATGCGATTTTACCACACTCGCAAAATCGCACACAGCCGACCATATAACAAACTCTGTATTTTGAGTGGAAATGTTAGGGGGTCGTCTTATACGCCGAGTCGTCTTATACGCCGGCAAATACGGTACATGTGAAAAACATCCAAAAATACAAAACAGTATGTGAGCAAATGTCAATAATTAAATACCACAGGAAGCCAGAGTAAAATCACTGTAAACTATTGTCAACAGGAGAAGTATCACACAAAACAGTTAAGCATCCCAGATGGATATGATTTCGATAGCCAGATGGAATGCATCAAGTCACTATAAGCAAGTGGAATGACTGTCAAGTCATGGAGGAGGGGGTAACTGTGGCATGTGTGGGGAACAGTGAAGCCACAGGCCTGGCTAAAGAATAGGGTGTGAGTTCAAGTTACAGTGAGAAAAAAGGCTGGAGAAATAGGGTGGGATCAGGTGGCACAGGGGCTTGAATGCCACACTGAAGAGTGTGGACTTGAGATGCAAGTGTTTTAGAAAATAAAGATAAATCCGGAGCTATCTCTGGCATAATACTGAGTCCTAACTTTACCTGTACTTTGGATGGGAATTATAGTAACAAAACCATCTTGCAGGTAATATAGACGGATCAACCTTGCCCGGAAGCTTCCTCCATTTGAGGCACTCATCACATTGTACCCACGTCTGGTCAGGAATCTTTCTAAATGAAGGAAAACAGAAGTATGACTGTGTATATACTAGCTCTGTGCTCTGTCTCACATTAGAAAGGCATACCCTAAAAGTTAAAGAACATAATTTTATATATGAAATGCATTATTACTGTTATAGTCTAGGTGTCTAAAATGTATATATCATGAGCGTCACAGAAAAAATGATAGAACTATACCAGATATGGATATGAAAAATAGTAATAAATGTTGTTAACACAGTGAGCCACCATTATTTATGGAGGTCAGTAATATGTATCCTGGAATCACCTGTTCTAAGCAGGCAAGAGGAGAATTTTAACTCTGAAATTAATTAACTAGGAAAATTTATGTATATCACAGTATTACCAAGAAATAAAACCTAGGGGCCAGCAAAGTGGCTCAGTTGGTTAAGAGCGTGAGCTCTGAGCAACAGGGTTGCCGGTTTGATTCCCACATGGGCCAGTGAGCTGTGCCCGAGCTGAGCTGGATGGCTTAGTGGTTAGAACTTGCACTTTTAGCAACAAGGTTTCTGGTTAGACTCCCGCATGGAATGGTGGGCTGTGCCCACCTGCAACTAAAGATTGAACATGGCACCTTGAGATGAGCGGCCGCGAGCTGCCGACGGGTGGCCGGATGGTGACTGGACTTGGAGCTGAGTTTGCTGCGCCCTCCACAGCTAAGATTGAAAGACAACATCTTGGCTGTTCCCCTTCCCCAATAAAATCTTTTTTAAAAAAAGAAATAAAACCCATAGGATTATTTATTTGGATTTATTTGGGTTCTATCCAATCCCATGACAAGTTTAAAACGCATTTGTAGGAGTCACTGAAGAATCATCAACATGTCACCCCCAAAACCCTGCAGACTCCCCACTCCTATTTTTTCCTTTCAAAAACGGTATTTGTTTATACTTCAATCAAAAATTTATTAGGTTGATATTCCCAAAATTAATCTAAAAGTAATATAAATTTGATGAAATTTCATAACTAGAAATGGTGACTCCAGTCCAACAATTGGGTTAAATTATTAAGATAAATTCTTCCAGAGTTCTGTTCTTAAAATACATAGCCACTCCCACCATACCAACACCCCGCCCTGCCCAGGAAACATAATGCAGTCACCTATACCTTAGAGTGAATTTATTTCTCTGTGAAAGGAGGTGGTCCTGTATATAACAGATATAGTCAGCATCTAAGCTGAGAAAGGAGTAGGAAGGGGGAAGACTAGAGAAAAGAGACAGTAAGAGGGTAGAGGGGTACCTAGGACCAATTTGAACATGTAATTTAGCCTAGGGCAGGTTTTCTGTACATTGCATTTGTATTGCTCTTATACTGACATTTCAACAGAGTGGTGGCTTTCTTTTTATGTCTTAGTTCAACATTTTTCTTATCTTTTAAAACAGTGCTTATTTTTAGGTATAAAAGTACTATAAGCACATTATAGAAAAACTGGAAAATACAGAAAGATATGAAAAGACACTCATAATTCTACCACTCAAATACAATGCCTTCTTTTTGTTTAATACTCTGTTTTAAGAAAGAGAGTTCACACACATTTTTGGATACATAGCTTCCTATCTCCTAGCTCCATGCTGCTCTAGCCTTATAACCTCTAAGCTCTAAGCTCCGGCCTGACCTCTGGTGTCTATATATTTCCGTACAGCCAGTGTTTTATTTAGAGCCAGAGCAGCAAAAAAGCAGTTTCAGTAGTAGTGGGAGGGGAGAGGAAAGGTCATATTAGCTTTGGTTTTACATGCACATGCACAGAGGAGTCTCTTGTAGAAACGTGCCAGTATTATTCTCTCGGGACAGACACAAGCCACAACCACCCCCTGCCTCAGGTTACATGCAGACCTTGGTAGATACTTCCATCCAGACAGATAGGAGAGGCTTTTAGCTTGTACTTGAAATAAACAGGTAGTTAAAGGGGCTATATCATATTCCCCTCATTGCATCCTTCCAGAAGAGTGTCATGGTTAAGAACTTGGGAGCCCGGTTGTCTATATTTGAACCTTAGATGCACCACTTTCTACCTGTCTAACCTCGAGCAAGTTACTTAAGCTGTCAGTATGTCATTGTCACATTTATAAAGAATTACTAATATAATCGATCTCATAGGGTTGTTATGATGAATAAATAAATGTAAATATAAGTAAAGAATTTAGATTAGTGCCTGGTATATAAGTGCTCAATAAATAATAATTATTACAACTCTGCCTCCAGAAAGATTGCATAACACACATATACACACTTCAGCAATATATGAACAGCTGTTTCATTGTATTAATCATTGCTTATTTGAAAGGCCAAAAATGACATCTTATCTTAATTTGCATGTCTTTGAAAACCATGGAGATTAGATATGAGCAAGATCTTTAGAATAAGGTAGTAATATTTATACAGCCATCAGGTTGCATTTGAAACAAAATTTCATATCATACAAAACACAGGTGGGTACTTACCTCAAAATGGACTTTTTTTTTAGATTTTTTTTATTGGGGAATTGGGGGAGGGGAACAGCCAAGTTGTTGTCCTTCAATCTTAGTTGTGGAGGGTGCAGCAAGCTCAGTTCCAAGTCCAGTCATGCCGCTCTGTTCAAGGTGCTGTGTTCAATTAGTTGCAGGTGGGCATAGCCACCTTCCCATGCAGGAGTCGAACCGGCAGCCTTGTTGTTAAGAGCGTGCGCTCTATCCCCTGAACAACCCGGACGGCAGCTCAGCTCAAGGTGCCGAGTTCAGTCTTTAGCTGCAGGTGGGCCTAGCCCACCATCTCAAAGGCAACCTTGTTGTTAGGAGCCCATGCTCTCACCAGCTGAGCCTTCCTGTCACCTGTTGGCAGTGCACTGGCAGCGGCAGCTCAGCTCGGGTGCAGCTCACTGGCTCTTGTAGGAATCGAACCAGCGACCCTTTTGCTCAGAGCTCCCACTCTAGAGCAAGCTCTTAACCAACTGAGCCACTCGGCCGGCCCTCAAAATGAACTTTTAACACTCTAATCGTTGTCTTGATGGTGGTGTAACTGATTGTATATGTGTTGTTACACATTCTATCCTCTGGATTATGTTCCTTTCCTGGTCTACTGAGGCGTTTCATCCGGATTCATAGTTCTGTGTGTAATTCTCTGTCTTAGTTTCAATAAATTCTATCTTTTTTTTTTCCTGATATGCTGGGTTCTCTACTTCTACTCTCAAATTCCTTGGCATAGTTCTAACAATGTTCCCTAGCAATAAAGAGATGGAAAGTTGCTAACATTTTTGAATACCTACTATATGTCAGACACTGCGCTAAAAATGTTGTGTCATCTAATTTAATATACTCAGAAAAGTGAAGTGACTTACTTACTTCAAGCTCACTCAACTATAAGAAGGAGATCCAGATTTTCAACCCTGGAATGTCTGACTTCAATGGCCATCATTTCCACTCTACCATACTGCCAATCGAATTAACTGGCAGCACTGAACTCTTCATATTTATGATCAAAATCACACAAGTGTTAAACCAGAATGAAGAGGTATACAGAAATTATGAAATTAGTACCTGTGATTTCCCAGTTTTAGTTAATTAAACTTCCTTCTGTGAAAAGAACCACCTTACTCTTGTTCCTTCCATTTGTTCTATGGACATTTCCCCTAATACTTTTTGATTCTATATGTACTACTCACGGTATTGTCCTGGCTGTGGCTGAGATCTCAAAATTGTCTTGGGATATCTTTTCCTTCCAATAAGCATTGAGCTTCTGGGCAAGGGCATTCATTGTTAACCTGAAGGAAAAACCAAGAAGAAACATGTCAACATTGAGGATTTGCTGAACAACTTTGCAACCTATGAGATGCTCCCATTTAAGAGAAGCCAACAATTTAGAATATTCAGCATAGGTTTGAACACCTACACTTACAGGAACTAGGATGGGAGTCCACTGCCTTGCAAATTACATGTCAGAATGACAAAGTCATAATGCTGAACAGTCACTTTGGGTGAAAAAGTAAAATGGACAAAAGTCCTACAATGTACTGTGTTCTCCAAATTTTCAGGGCTTTTAGTATCGTGGGAGGTGGGGAACTGACATTAGATACAATGACAGAGGACTAAATTGCAGAGCCAGGACAGAGCCAAATACTGATAAGTTATTTGATTGTCAGATGACTACAGGTAAAAAATTCAGGAACAAGTTGCAAGTCAGAGGGTCAAATATTGCATTGCACCGTTACAAATCAAATACAAACTTAAAAATTCCTTACAATTCCTCTTCATGCAAATGCTGATCAGGACAGTTATAGCACCAGTGGGAAAGAAAGTCCCCTTCAACCTTCTACTACACAGCTGTTAGTGAAGGCTATACCCAAGTTCTGGCTACTGCTCTTTCTCCTTTCTCTCTTTTCCCAAATAAACAACAGTAGACCCAGGGTCAAAAAGTGCAATGTGTATGAGTCAAAAACAGAATTTTACTTTGAATAACTGCCAATTTCTAATAACTAATTCATATTTAATTCTACAACCCAGGATTACAACTTTATGTAGAGCTGTACAAAACTGAAATACTATAAGTTTAGTATGTTTAACATCTCTTGGGCCGGCCGAGTAGCTCAGTTGGTTAAGAGCTTGCTCAAGAGTGTGAGCTCTGAGCAACAGAGTCGCCGGTTTAATTCCCGGCCCAAGCTGAGCTTTCAACAGGTGGCAGGATGGCTCAGCTTAAAAAAAAAAAAAGGAGGCTGGGCGAGTGACACGTTGGTTGGGAGTTGGCTTGGGGCGTCGGCTCTGAGCAGCAGGGCCCTGGTTCGAATCCTACATTAGGGCCAGTGATGCTGTGCCCTCTACAGCTAAGATGGTTACCAACAGCTCGACCTGGAGCTGGGATACCGTGAGTTGCCGGTGACGGCGAAGGCTGCAGTGAAGCTGCAGTGGGCTGCTATAAACTACTGTGAGTGGCTGGCAGCCAGCGTGAACTGCCAAGAGCCATTGTAAGCAGCCATCCAATGGCCAGTGACAGATCTGCCTCACCTGGGAAGAGCGCAATGATAATACCAACATGGGCCAGTGAAGCGACGTCCTCCACAACTAGACTGAAGAACAAAAGGACAGCAACTTGTCTGTTCCCCTTCCCCCAATTCCCCAGCGCTGTTCCCCTCTCCTAATTCCCCAATAAAATATTTTTTAAAAATCTCTTGACTTCCTGAATCGTTCCCCAAGCTTTTGCAGACCTCTTCTCACCTTGAGAGGAATTCTTCCTTACCTCTACCTTACTCATATTACATTAGATTCTGACTATAGAGAGATCAAAGTAATCATACATGAGCTCCCCTATAAACTCCTATTCCCATCCAACCTACCAATGTTCCTACCTCTATTTATATCCTTCCCTCAAGTCACAGATGAAGAACTACTACTAGTTTTCTGTTAAAATTTTACTTTAAAAAAAAGTAAATTAGGCAGCATTCTGGAAAGATGGTGGAGTAGAAAGCACCATGATTCTGACTCCCCACCTAGACAACAAAAATGCACTGGCAGAATCTGACGTACCTATTGGAAACTGTGGAGTCTACTGAAGGCTTGAAACTTCCAGGTGAAGGCTTGGATGGGAAATTGGCTAATTTCAGCTCTCAGCACAGTAGTAGCCATGACACCCTACCCCCAGCCCAGTGGCAGTCAGCTGTGCACATATTTTAAGGGCAGCCTGCAAGAGTCAGGGTGGGCAAAAAGGACTGTCCTGCATATATCAGGGATCTGTGCTCTGATCACGGTTTGCTGCTCCTGATCACATGATCATGTACTCCCCATGGCAACCACAAAGAAAATAGCCATAAAATATGCACAAAAGGAAATGTGAAGATTTAAATGTCTATGAAAAATCAACTGAACACAAATGAAGACAGTAATACATAAATGAGGGTCAAAAATCTATAAAGCATATAGAAAACAAATAGCAAAATGACATAAGTCCCTGCTTACCAGTAAGTACTTTAAATGTAAATGGATTAAGCTCTCCCATCAAAAAACAAAGATTGGTAGAATGGGTAAAACATGAACCAAATATATGCTCTCTATAGGAGACTAACTTGAGATACAGATACAAATAGGTTGAAAGTGAAAGGACAGAAAAGAATATTCCATGTAAAAAGTAACCAAAAGAGAGCAGGGTGGCTATGCTAATATCAGGCAAAATACAGTAGTCCCCCCCTTATCTGTGGTTTTGCTGTCTGCAGTTTCAGTTACCTGCAGTCAACTGTGATATAAATATTAAATGAAAAATTCCAGAAAAAAACCAATTCTTAATTTTTAAATTGCACACTGTTCTGAGTAGCAGGATGTAATCTTGCACTGTCCCACGCCATCCCATCAAGGACATAAATCATCCCTCTGTCCAGCATATCCACACTGTATGTAGAGTACAATGAGAATTTGGGTTGTCGGAAAAGTCATGACGTATTTTTTCTGTTTTTCGTTGCAAAAATGTGTCATGACTTTTCCAACAACTGAATATTTTGAGACGACATCCACATAATTTTTATTACAGTATATTGCTATAATTGTTCTATTTTATTATTATTGCTGTTAATCTCTTTCTTGCCTAGTTTATAAATTAAACTTTATCATACGTATATATGTATAGGAAAAAACATTGTATATATAGGGTCTGGTGCTGTTCATGGTTTCAGGTACCCACTGGGGTCTTGGGATGTTATCTCTCATGGATAAGGAGGGACTACTGTAGACTATAAATCACAATAGCTAAAACGTGGGAGCAACCCAAATGTCCATTGATGGTTGAATGGATAAGCAAAATGTCTATATACACAACAGAATATTCATCCTTGAAAAGGAAGGAAAGTGTGACATATGCTACAACATGGATGAAGACTGAGGACATTACGCTCTGAAATAGGCTAGTCACAAAAAGACAAATACTATATGACTTCACTTTTGTGAGGCATTTAGAGTAGTCAAAATCAGGCAGAAAGTAGAATGGTGGTTGCCAGGGGCTGGTGGGGGAGAGAGGAATATTGTTTAATGGGTATAGAGTATCAACTTTTGCAAGATGAAAAGAGTTCTGGAGATGGATGCTGGTGATGGTTGCTTAACAATATGAATGTACTTAACACCACTGAACTGTACACTTAAGAGCAGTTAAGATGGTCACGTTAAATAAAAAAAATTGATAAAAGGAAGTAGATATGTGGTTGCCAGAGGTTGGAGAGAAGGATAAATGTGGAGTGACTGCTAATAAACAAGGGGTTTCTTTTGGGAGTTATGAAAATGTTTTGGAGTTAGAGAGTGATGATGGTTGTACAATTTTGTGAATATACTAAAACCCACTGAACTGTACACTTTAAAATGGTGACCTTTAAGATATGTGAGTTATATACCAATTGAAAAATAAAAATAAACCTCTGTTCTCATGTACTCAGGTAAAATTTAATGAGGCAAAATTTACATAGAATAAAATTCATCCTTTTAAAAAAAAAATTTTTTTAGCTGAGCCATCCTGCCACCTGTTGGCAGCTCAGCGGCAGCTCAGCTTGGGCTGGGACTCGAACCGCTGTTGCTCAGAGCGCACACTCTTGAGTGAATTCTTAACCAACGGAACCACTCGGCTGGCCCCTAAAATTAATCTTTTTAAATGTGTAGTTCTATCAGTTTTGACAAATGCATGCAGCCATGTAACCACCACTTCAATCAAGATATGGTTTTCATGTATTTTGAAACTCCATTTGTTCTCACAAAAATGCTGGCTTTACTCTACTGTTCTATTAATCTCCTTCCCTAGTCCTGGTATATGTGGTCTATATCCACTACCTCCTCTTCATTCTCCCGTCTCAATCCTCTACAATCTATTTTCTACCACTGCCACTCCAGGAAGTTGTTCCTTTTCCCAACTTCATATTCTATCAGTGAACACACCAATATCACAGTCTACTAAATTAGAGACTTGTGATCTTTGATTCTTCCCTCTCCTTTATCTCCTGTATCCTATTATTGATACACTACCAAATTATTTTCCTCTTTTTTCATATTATCTATCATATACTTCCTTTTTCACAGATACTCTTATTTCAGACCTTCACTCACCTAGATTACTGCAACAGTCTTTAGTCTTTCCTTCAATCCATCCCACATCATTGCCAAATATATCAACTGACATAATTCATGTAAAGCACCTTATAAACCATAAAGCAGTATATAAGTATAATGTACAGCTGACCCTTGAACAGCATGGGTTTGAAATGTATGGGTCCATGGATTTATATCCAATTGGGTTTGAGAGGTGCAAGTCCACTTACATGTGGATTTACATATAAGTGGACCCATGCAGTTCACTCATATTGTTCAAGGGACACCTGTAATTTTGATCTGCAGTTGGGAATCCGTACATGTGGAGGGCCGACTTAAAGTTATATGTGGGTTTTTAACTGTGCAGGTGGTCAGCGTCCCTAACCCTTTTGTTGTTCAAGGGTCAACTGTACCATATTCTTAAGATAGTGTGTCAAGTCATTCCCCTATTCAAGAAATATGCAATGAATTCTCATTTGTAAGGTATCAACTACTCTACCCAATGTCCCTCTACAACAGAGGTTCTCAAAACCTTCTTGGTTCATGGCACCCTTAGTGTCTCAAATTTTTCATGGCACCCTTGAGTAAAAAAAAAAAATTTACCCATTCTATTTATTAAATAGTTAGGTCCAAACAACTTAGAAAGCATTTATGAACTAGAATTTAAAATCCATTTGAAAAAAAAATACATACAAGTTGAAAAACATATTTCTGTTTCATTCTTAACCACAATTGCTTACTAATGGGATGTGTATGCCTATTCGGTACTGTACAACTTCTCAAACCTTGGAATCAAATTGGACACACCTTTCCTCATTTCTTATTTGACATTGATTACTTGCTTTGAATCACAGCAACCAGTGAAAAGCAAGATTCACAAAGATATGATGTAATCAAAAGGAATGCAGCAGATTTTGGTATGTGGAAGTGGGGGGTGCTGCTCTAACAGATACCCAAAATGTGGAAGTGCCTTTAGAATTAATTGGGCGATGGGCAGAGGCTGGAAGAATTTGAGGAGCATGACAGAAATAGCCTAGCTTGCTTGAACAGACTGCTGGTAGAGATACGGATGTTAAACATCTTACTGGTGAGGGCTCCAAAGAAAGTGGGGAGCATGGTAGAGAAAACACAAATTTTCTTAGAGAATACCAAAATCATTGTGACAGACTGTTAGTAGAATTATGGCTTTTACAGGTGTTGCTCGTAGAAGCTCAGAAGGACATGAGAAACACGTTAATGGAAAACTTGAGGGAAGGTGATCCTTGTTATATAGTGGCAAAAAGCTTAGCAGAATTGTGTCCTACAATTATATAGAAAGCAGAAGTTGTAAGTGATGAAACATTTAGCTGAGGAGATTTCCAAGCCAAGCGTTGAAAGTGTGACTTGGTGTCTTCTTGATGCTTATGTAAAATGTGAGAGGAAAGGGAGAAATTGAAGGAAGAAACGTTCAACAAAAAGGAAGCAGGACTTAATGATTTTAGTAATTCTCAGCCTATCCAGATTGTAAAAGATGTTACCTTTAAAGATTCACTGTCAGGAAAGCATACTCTAGAGAAAAAGCCAAGCCTGTGACTGAACAACCTTTTGCTAATATCTCAGAAAGATCAAATGTCAGAGTATTCAGTCACACAAAAAGCTCTTTCAAAAGATTCAACATATGACTCAGATCTCAGCAGAAGCTAAGAATAGAAATAGGATTATCTAGGAAAGACCTTTCAGGAGCCTCTTATCTGATGCAGTGAGTATCCGTAACATACATACATGTGAGACCCACAAGGTTCTTAGGATGGTATACTAGCACAAAAACTGCTAGATTGGACTGGAAAGGATGAAGAGAGCATAAAATGAAAAAAGGTCTTTTGAGCTCCAAAACTCTAGAATCAGGAAACAGGCTGATGAAACTACTCAGCTGCAAAATACATGTTGTCCTTCATGAAAAATGAAAGATGACTCTAACGGTGGAGCCATGAGCCCAGAGGGCAGAACCTCAAATCCAGAGGATGGTGCTATAAGCCCCCAAAGATTATTCCCAGGCCTTGAAATTTAATAGAGTTAGCTTGCCTGGATTTTGAAATTGTTTGGGAACATTGACTCCTTTTTCCTTCAATTTTTCTTCCTGTTTGAACTGTAATATCTAAAACTGGTGTCCTACACCTGTCCCACCATTGTATTTTGGGAGAAAAATACAAAAAATAGAGACATGTCTACAGATGGAGAGGGATTTTATCTCAGGATGTATCAGACTCAGAGTATCACCAATACCTGATTTACATGATGAGATTTTGGAATTTTGACCTAATGACATTAAGATGAGAGTTTAGTCTTTGAGTTGCTGGAATAGTTGAGACTTTTGGGGATGTTGGGATGGGGTGAATGTATTTTGCATGTGAGATATAAGCGGATTTTGGGGGCCAGAGGGCATAATGTGATAGGCAGAATAATGGTCCTTCAAAGATGTCTATGTCATAATCCCTGAAACCTATGAATATATTAGGTTACACAGCAAGGGGGAATTAGGACTGCAGATGAAATTAAGGTTACTCATCAGCTGACCATAAAATAGATTATCGTGAATTATCCAATGTAATCACAAGGGTCCTTAAAAGTGGAAGAGAGAGGCAAAAGAAGTCAGAAATAGAAGAGATGTGATGATATAGAAGCAAAATCAATGGTGTGATGTGATGTGAGAACGACTCAACCTATCGGTGCTGGCTCTGAAGATGGAGGGAGAGGGCCATGGACCAAGGAATGCGGGCGGCCTCTAGAAGCTGAAAAAGGCAAGGAGATATCCTCCTCTAGAGCCTCCAGAAAGAATGCAGCCTTGCCAACACCTTGATTTTAGCCCAATAAGATCCGTGTTGGATTTCTAACCTACCGAACTCTAAGATAATAAATTAATGTTGTCTTAAGACACTAAGTTTGTGGTAATGTGCTATATTTACAGTAAAATAAAATAATTTCTATTGTTTATAAACAGAAGACAAGTATCACTACATTGCCCTCAAAAATTGTAAATGTCCTATGGCTCCCCTGTGAGCTCATTATGTGCAGCTGCTCAGCACGTAGTCTGGGAACTGTGGTTCTAGGACAGGGGTTGGCAAACTACAGCCTGTGGGCCAAATCCAGGCCACTGCCTATTTTTGCGAACAAAATTGTCCTGGACACATACACTCAGTCCTTTACATACTGTCTATGGTTGCTTTCATACTAAAGCAGAATTGAGTAGTTGTAACACAGACCAAAAGGCCTACAAAGCCTAAAATATTTACCTTCTGGCCCTTCACAGGAGATGTGTGCCAACCCCTGTTCTAGGATATGGCCCTACTCTATCCATCTGACTATTTCCTTCTAGTTACATCTCTTTAACCTCACTCCCCATATTCTTATCATTCTGAGTTCCTGCTGTAATCTTAGCTCATGCTGTAATTCCATCCTGGTTTCCCCTCCCCTTCCTTTTCTAAATCCTGTATCCTTTAAGGCAAATCTTAAGTCATACTTTCTACCTAAAACCTTTCCTATCTGTTCTCTCAGAGCATTTTTTCTCTACCATGCCACTTTGGTTGTGATTAATCATTTTATTATTCTAAATTGTTTCATGTATGGGACAATCCATTATTACAAATACACGATAAGCTCCTCAAAGACAATAACCATATCTTGAATTTCTCGGGAAAGTTCCAAAGCTTAGCCACTGTGTCATGCATCAGCGGGGTGCTCAGTTAGTATGTGTTGATTGCATTTCTTAAGCTGAAATTTACTTTAAAAATGTTGTAAGTTTGAGCCCTGACAGTTGCAGCTGAAATCCGATATCCACAACTATTAAAAGTGATACTACAGATGATTTGTTTGTAGACATTCCAGCAGTATGATGGCTGGTATCTCTTTTAGCATTTGAAGTTTTGATATCTATATACTCTTAGGATGAGTTTAGTTTGTGATAGCAAGACAATGTTCTCTAATCCCCCTCTGAAATTCCCTTATTTTTTTTAACTAAACAGCTTTTCATTTTATATAAAATAAACTGCATAAAAGGGAAAATGATGCCAGAATTGGGATAAGAGTTACACAAATTTTTATCCTCAAATGACTCTGTATTCAAAATAGTATACAAGTTTTCTGTTTTTAATAAATGTGTAGCAGATATTAAGCTACTTCAGCCAGAAATCCTGCATGTTTAACTGAACAAACCTACTGGCAATAGACTATATCGGGATCCCCTGCAGTCAACTCAAACTCGTCACACTGAAGCTAAACATCACAAACTAAAGGTTTAATATGTCTAACATTTAAAAGATCAATGGGGGTTTGGCAAAGATGATGTAAGGAAGATTTTAAGTAATTTTTAATATATAAAATTTGGATTTCACAAATCTTAACTATTTGCTTAATTACCAGAAAGTCACTATTATTTTTATTCAGGAGAAACAGAATGACTTGGCTCTGAGACTTTTGTCAAACTGACGTCATTTCTAAACTTTTACTCTTAAGAGTCAAGTCCTAGTCAAAGATCTCCATTATGAGCCAGACTCCTAGTTAATAAAAACATTTTACTTAAAACTGAAGGCAGGCAGTTACATAACCACTGAACAGCTCTAGTGACCAAAAACCAATCACACTGAAATTAATTTGGGGTTGCCATCCAAATAGTTGTCTCTTTGTCAAGCACTAAACCTAAAATTCGTATGGTTCCAGATAAATTAAGGCACAACATTTAAGTAATTTTATTACAGCTTTGGGCGCACAAGAAAAAGGAGATTTGGGGAATTACTTTCCCCACACTCTAAGAAAAAAATTGTTACTGAGAATTCACGGAAAATTACACAAAATGTCCCCATGCCTTCTTTCTCCACACTCCAAGAACACATTCCTGCCCTTTCAAGTCCGTGCATATACTTCCCTCTGTGTAGAATGCCCTTCCTCTATTTGTCCACCCAGCAAACTCCAATTCTTCCTTCAAGTTTCAGCTCAAATATAATCTGCTTTGTGAAGTCTTCCTCGACTTGTTTAGCCAGCCATATTTAAAAGTTCTTCTCATTTTGCACATATCCCCCATTAAAGCAATTATTTTATAGGTATTTAAATTTACTATTTGTGTATATCATATCTCATTTGTTCATAGGTATCAAGGATTTTTCTTTCATTCTTATGTTCCTAGTACATGGCACATAGGAAATATTTCATATTTGATGAAAGAAGAAATGAATGATTCATTCCTCTGCCAAACTTTTAAAACAAACTATTATAGCCTGGCTTTAAAACTTCCTTTCTTGGTCTCCTAAAAAATATCCTTGCTGGTTTGGCCTCAATGCCTAGTTCCTTTCTGATTCTTATCTATTTGTCTTATCTATTAAATCTAGATGCCTCCATGAAAACACACGTGTCTTTCCTGACACTCAAATAGTTTTCTCTCAATCTATTCACTGGCTTCAAGAAAATCTTTTGGAACAAATTTCAAACTGCTGTTTCCCACCCCCACCCCAACATAGTAACTTCAGGTCTACTCATCTCATTAACATAATTCCAATGCTCCTTTTTTCACCAGAAATATTTTATTAAATGACTCCAATGTTCTTTCCATAATTTTTAAAGGTAATGTTTATCTCAACTGGGCTCCATGTTTCATTTATCACTAAGCTTTAATTTAAAAATAAAATCATTTTATCTCTAATCTTGGAAAACAGCTTTGAAGGAATTCTCAGTTAATGTATCTGCCTGATTTTTAGAGATGCTTTTAGAAGTTTCACAGAATAGAATCATATCTGAACAAACTATCAGAAATACCTCAGGTTGGGGGTGACTCACCGGTACTCCTTGGTGTACTCGAAGTCTTGTTTGTTGTAGGCAGGTTTTAAGAAATTGCACTCAATGACTCCAATTACTCCCACACCTTCTCCATGAGTTGGCTTAGAGGAAAAATATTAATTTCAACACTTACATTACTGTTGACTGCCTGGAGGCATTTCCTTTGCATTGCAAACAATAATAGAAAGGTTACATAACGTTCATGGAAAGGAAAGGCTAGCAAGGTCTAGAGAAACACTCAGCAGTGTAGTTCAATAGACTGCGAGTATTACACTGAAATAGAACCTCTGGCCAATTCTAGGGCCGAAAATTTCAAATTATGATCCATAGATTCCCGAGGATTTTCCAAGGATTAATAACAGCCATCTCTACTTTACTCACATTACCTCTACTTTCATCTGTTTTATATTCTGCGATTGCTGTAAGATTTCATAAGAACAAAAAATGACACTGCTAAACAATCAAGGTTATAAACTACTGTTCTAGGTACATACTCAATCTGAGAAAAATTTTAAGGATGCTACATAATCATCACACTCTATTTATTAAAATAAACAAGTTTTACATATGTAGGTCACCAAACAACTATTAAAGAGAGTCACTCTTGCAGTGGTTATCAATTACAAGTTGATATAAGAGACTTTTTAATTTAAAATCTTTTAAAAAATTATTTAATGCAAGGAATGAGGCAAGGTGTAATTAGGCTTGCACACAAACATAAATTGTCTAAAAATGATATAACAAGGAAAATCAACATAGGCTGAAGACCAGCTATCCTGGGTCTTTCATAACTTTGTCAGTCTATGTAAAATAAAGCAGTTCATCATTCTTTGTGTTCTAGCAATCTTATCTGTAAAACAGGAATGAATGGGAAATTTGTGGATATTTCTACTTTAAATCATCATTTAAAACACTAAAATGATAATATTTGTATAGTTCAATTTATAAAGTATGTTCACATAATTTATCCCATTTAAATCTCTCAACTTTGTAAGCTGTAAGGTAGGCAGAGCAAGTAAAATTTTTGTTGTTTTCATTTTACAGGTAAGGAAAATGAGTTTCAGAGAAATTAAACAATTTATCCAAGGTTGCACTGTTTGTAAGTGGAAAATCCAGGACTCAAATCCTGGCCATCAACCACTAAATTTTATGCATCTTCCACTATGCCTTATTTTCTCCTCAAGAAAATATAAAAAGCTACCTTCAACACTAATAAACTTATACACATGGCAGAGTTGCCAGTGTTCCAATTCTACCTCTTATTAACAACTACCTAGAAAATGCATCCAGTAAAATTCCTGGGTTAATTAAATTCTGTGAAGAATGAGTAGTAGTGTTTTTCAACACAAGATGGCTCAGTGGTAACACAGAATTCCAGGATCAGATTTAACAACCATCAAAAGACGGAAATAAGGGCCGGCCGAGTGGCTCAGTTGGTTAAGAGCTCGCTCAAGAGTTTGAGCTCTGAGCAACAGCGGTTCAAGTCCTAGCCCGAGCTGAGCAGCCACTGAGCTGCCTACAGGTAATAAAAGCCATTAAATGACTTTATCCCCTTTGCAAATTTTAAATCCTCTTCCGATTCTTTTGTGCTTCCTATGACAAAGAAACATTAGGCACTCACCTTCACCTGGCATCCCACCTTCTTAAAGGACTTTATGAGTCGGTTGTTATGATACATCATTACTCCAAACTGCTTATTATTCTTGCAAGAGAACCCAAAAGTTATTTTCACCTGCTTATTCTGAGAAGAAAATCATTAAGGAGACAAACGCCAGGGGCTTTTAGCAGACAAAATTTTGCACTCTATTATAGCAAAGAACATCAAATACCATTGGATGTAAATTGGTACAACCTTTCTAGAGGGCATTTAAAAAACCTGTACTAATAGCTTTAAAAATAATCTTAACATTTGACCAAGTAGTTCTCTGTGTAGGAGTTTATCTGACAGAAACAGTCAGGGAAGCCCATAAAGGTTTATGAGTTACAAAGATTCATCAATTAATTATAATGGCAGAACAACATAAACAATTTAAATATCTGACATTAAGGGAATGATTAAATAAATGTTGGTATATCCACACAGTCTATTATGCAGCTTTAAAACTATGTCCTTAAAAAATATTTGGGAATATTAAGAAAGGTTCAGAATAAAATAACAATCATTATCTAAAAATATGTGTGTGTGTATATATATATATATATATATATATATATATATATATATATCACTAAGAAAATATACCAAAGTGCCATCAGTGATTTAAAAATTCACAAATAATCATGAAATGTTCCTTAACCTTGCTAGCTGCTCAATTTGCTGCTAGGTCTCCCAGGTTCTAATAAGATAACAATCATTATAAAAATATATGTGTGTGTGTATATATATATATATATATATATATATATATATATATATCACTAAGAAAATATACCAAAGTGCCATCAGTGATTTAAAAATTCACAAATAATCATGAAATGTTCCTTAACCTTGCTAGCTGCTCAATTTGCTGCTAGGTCTCCCAGGTTCTAATAAGAGTTGTAAATAGTACAACACAAATCTATGCAATTATAAGCAATAAGGTAAATCCTGCTAATTACTCAGAAGTATGGAAAGCAAAAGCGCCAACAACCAAATTGCTTTTAAAGGAAAATGATGATGAATAGTCCTGTTGTAATATATTGGGTTGTTGGAAAAGTCATGACGTATTTTTTCTGTTTTTCATTGCAAAGATGCATCATGACTTTTCTGACAACCCAATATTTCATGGGAAGAAGTTAACAAGCTTGGGTAGATGAAATAAGCACAAATTGTTATACATAAAACATGAACAATAGTGAGTTTGTAGTATGTCCTATTTGATTTAAAAACCAAGCTAAGACAGGAAGAAAGATAAAGGGGAGATAGAGAAACACACACACACACAAAAAATTAAAACAAATACTAAGAAATCTTCATGTCCAAAGGAGTTAAGTAAAAATTTATTTTTGCTACATATTGAAAAAAATGATATCCACTAACCCCTCTAAATAACAAGCTATGTGCATAAATTCATGTGACACATGAGCCAGATTTGATAAAAAGACATTAATATAAGTGGGTACATAACACAGTAATGTCTGGCTCAGAATATATAATATTCTGGGCTCCAGAAGCTTCAATCAAACCCCAAATAAAACCCTATTCCAATGTAAAAACAAAACAGGTCAAAACTCCCCCAAACAAACAAACTAAAACTCTACACCATAAAATTAATATTTTTAAGATAAATATTGTCAAATACTTTCTATTGTACACTTTTAAAATTCTAAATTATGGGATGGGGGTACACTGGGGTAGGAGGTTCCCCCAATTAGTATAGAGAGAGAGGACAAGAGGAGAGAAGAGGCCTTTGATAACTAAGGAATAAATAATCAGCATCAGAGATCTTGGAGGAAATCCGTTAGGGAGTTTCACTTTACTCATACCTATAGTGAATTCTTTTAGCCCAAATTCTACTAAAGAAGGTAACTAGTTTAATAACAAGGGGGTTTAAGAAGAGTTAAGGTACGTATAGAATGCGTGCATAGGAGGTTCTCCTGATAGAAACCCATAAAAGAAAGAAGCAGGTGACAGAAATGTGGGATACCTGAAACAGAAGTTGGAAAGCAATTCTTTTGACTGGCTCTGTTAAACCCATGGCACTAAGATCCCAGCCTACATACACCGATATAACTAAGTTACCTACAGATGCTAACAATGCTAGCTCTGGCTTTGTTAAGTTGGCTTTAAAAAAACTTTCCTAGTAGACAAGGTATTGTTCCCAAAAAGGAGAAAAATCAATCTGCTTATGAGTAACAACTACACAGCTTTTAAAAAAGGCAATGACAATTTCTGATCATTGATCAGCGGAAGAAAGACAAAGTAAGATAAGTAATGCCTTTGATAAAGTAAAGAGAGTGTGTTTCTCAGTCCAAGAGCTGTGCTTAGTTACTAGACAATAAATTACAAGAGCAATTCTTCATAACTGCTTATGAATTCTTAGCATTTCACAGACTTTTTTCTGCTCAAAAAGTCATCAACAAAGATGGACCTAATTTCCATGATCTTAAGATTTTCTCAAGTGTCTGAAATCCATTCCTAGTGCAATGGGGGGGGGGAGGGAGGGAGAAGTGAAAATGAGTAATTACTTTTCTGAGTGGCTGCCATTATGAGAAGCACCAGGAAATCCATGTCAAACCTGCTGAAGATTTATGTCACCCTAGAAAATCAACCTTTAATTTCCACTCTCCTAACTTCTATCAACATAAGTCTGGACTTGTCATGACAAAAATCACACTATGTCCCAAAGATTAACAAGTTCAAGTCAATATTTTGCTTATTTCAATCAATGTAATATGTAACAGAATGCAATATAAACCAAATGGTGTGGACCTTAGATATTCTCAAACCTGGCTGCTCACTAGAATCAGCTAAGAATTTGAAAATAAATAAATGTTTCTTATTAAAAAAGATTTCAGAATCTACTGAGCCAGAATCTCCAAAGTCTCAGGACTCTGTATTATTTTAATAATTTCCAAGTGACTTCTGATAAAACTGATGCATAGATTGGCAATTAAGAAACGCCTCTTCAGAGTACACTGTAATAGGATTTGTACTATAACACATATTTTTGAATTAGAAAAAGAAAGTTCTTTGTTTTTCTGTGCCAGCTTTGAAATCTAATCCTGAAATGAAGAGATAAACTTCATGTAGTTGTAAGGATACTGTGAAGGTAGGTTTATATATATCATATGCTACATTGGCCAGGCTCTTGGCAATCATCTGGGTAGTCACCTTCTTTTGACGCAGAAAAATTTTCATTCGTGGCTTCATATACAGAATACCACAAAATGCCTATGGAATAGTGAAGGGAAAGTTATTATATGATACTACCAATTCTAATGACATCCCCATAAAACACTGCTACCAACTAAGGTTTATTCTAGACAAAGATTTCGCTCGGTTTCTGTACTTTGTTATCCTATCACAACTACCAGAATAAAGTGCTGCTGACAATATTCACAAAACGGTTTTGGTGGCAACAATGAAAAGGAATCCTAACAGAGGGCTAAAAGGCTGTCATCTTTATATAACTAAAGTGAGATCTTGTTCTATAGATTTTCTTGTTACAGCAAATCTTACCTCTCATTGTTGGAGAAAAACCACTCTTACTCACCCGTAAAGAATACTCTGTTTCTGGCAGCTCAGAGGTAACACCACCACTCTCTTTTTCTTCTGTGCCAAAGTCTGATACCAGGATGTCATATTGATCTGTATCAAAGTCCAACTCAGACTTTCCATCTTTATTTCTGGGTAAAAGAGACAAGTACCAATCTAACAAACACTGGCTCCATAGGACAAAAATGCAGTAGGAACCCAAGAGAAAAGAAACAACATGAGCCAAAACTCAGGTACCTATTTCTTTTCCTGACTACCAGTACTAAGGAACTACAAATTATTTGGTTTGAAGACTACACAATATTTCCAGTCTAAACAGATCTACTATGCTTCATAGAACTGATAATGCCAAGTACAGAAGGAAAGAAAAAAAAGAGGAAAGTGGGTATGTATGTGATCTGATAAATCAAATGGATGTCAGCTATATCCTCGAAGAAGGACCTTATAATAGATCCCAAATTTCTGGGTATTGTTGGGTAGGTCATTCAACATCATTCTCCCTAACTGAATAAATAGATGAATCAAAACCTACTTCTTCTAACTTCAGGACTAGTATAAGAACTAATGAAATACCAAGATTTCCCCGGATCTAATCATATTTTGTTGAAGGAACAGCATATATTTGCTAGTCCTCTATAGTAGCATTTATGGAATTTCATTTAAATATAATAGTACTCATTCCTTTCATAAGGGCCTTTCTTCTTCTCATAACCCTTTTCGACCACTTAGCTTTGGTCCATTCCAAGACCCTGGGCTATATCACTAACAACTGCCAGGGCAAAGAGCCAAGACCCATCTTTGTTCCTGGAAAAAACTCAAAACAAATGATGGGTTATGGAGGAAACATATATATCAGAACAATAGTTTCTAAAATGTGTTCTGTTGAACAGTAGTTCCCCAAAATACTCTTAAATAAGAGGAAAGGAGGGAGGAAGGGAGAGAAGGATGGAGGGAGGGAGGGAGGGTAAGATGGGTTGGTTACCTGATCAAATAAAATTGACAAGCAATTCCTGGCTCTCAGAGCCACCTCAAAGGTCTAGTGATACCTCCCTCATACTTCAGGCTCCGCAAGCTCAGAGATGCTGTGGTAAAAATGTAGCTCCTCCCTCAGGCCTGGACCAGAGCCATTATGGTATGGAGTTTGTATAAAGCCCATGTCTCTATAATAGTATATTCTGGATTTTCTAGGATAATCCTGATTGTTGCTACCCCACCCCACTCTAACTCTGAGAGGGTTCCCTTGTCTTCCTTGCCCCTCACCATTCACCATCCAAGGAAACGAGGGCTGAAGAAATTGTTGTTGAAACTGGGGAATACTGCATACTATATTGTTCTCTTAAATATTTTCAATGCATATTGAAATAACATTAGCATATTAAAGCCTCTTTATTGCAAATAAGTCCTACAATAAAGCAACATGGTAGATTTTAAGCCAGCTTTTCCCAGTTATTTGACCATGGAATCCTTTATTTACATAACACTTAGTACCATATAACTGAGAAACATTGTACAAAGAAAAAAGTCTGCTTAATGTGTTTAAATCACTGGAAGTACCTCAGAAAAATGATATTATTTGAGGTTTTCCCAGTAGGGCAAATATCTAAACGACCAATATGTGAAAAATCTTACATTTTTTTTCTTTTTAATGTACTTTCTATACAAACCAGCATGGTTTTTATGTAAGTTTAACTCAGCTAAGAAATAAGGTGAAATACTTGACTTAAGGAGAAAAAGAATGAATATATCTGATACACTGTTCTATTACGCATAAGAGTAACACCTGTATTTTATATTAAACATTTTTAGGTTTTAGTGGTCACTGTTAAATGTATTCCATTTGACATGACAAGATTAAACAAATGACATATCCTACAGTATTTCTAGATTGTTTTATTAGCTCTCAACACATGACCTGAAGTCATCTTCATTATAGTTCAAATTTCTCTGCTTTTAAGATTTTTCTACTTCTAATCCAGCTACTCTAAAGCACTAATACTGAGCGTCGTTGTTTTTAAAGATCATGTTGTGCTTTATTACCCTAATGTTTCTTTCTCATTCTTCATTTTCATTGTCAAGTAGGTGAAATAACTATCATTTACCTACCTCAAAACAGTGTCCATGAATATAAAATATTTATAATGGATTCCTAAAATTTTAGAATAATATTGAACTGTTGATTATTTGTAGCAATCAGTATAAGCATGTATCCACCCTAAGAAGCTCCACATTTTACAAATAAGAACCACTACCTCAAAAAGAGCTGTGGTTCTAAGAAAGGTAAGGAAAAGTATGCAGTGAGAAACAAATATCAGTTATCTACTCTGTTTCTCTAGAAATTTATTAAAATGTGCTTCATCATACTGCCTTTGCTTATTATCATCTATCACCCTTGGAATACTATACCTGCGGATGTTCCAAATGAGAACACGAGTGCCTTTTTTGCCTGGGATGGCATCAAACTGGGACAGCAGGTCATTTTCACTGTTGAAAATTGAATAGTTCAAGATGGCTTCTAGGCTGGGCAAGGAATCCTCAGTAATAATCATTTTTTGTAAAACCAAATACAGTCAAAGGAAAATTAATATTTTAAGAGGATGCTATCAGGAAGATCTGCCTTTTGGGTTTTATGTTTAGACAAAGTATGGACATACAGACATGAGGCATGGGCATTATTGCTACAGAAGAAAAGAAAGGGGAAAATGAAGAAAGGTTGTAGAAACAAACATAAAAATCAGTTATCCCTGTAGTCAAAGAGACAAGTAAATAAAGACAGTTCTATAAGGAATAGATCAAAGGCTTCATTTTTAGACTCTTTGGAAGCAATGAGTTCAAACTTTACTGCTATATTGCTTGGGTCAAACAGAAATAATAGCTTGTCCAGGGATACGGAAATGAGCTATTCTGCCATCAGATAAGCTGATGAATAGACTGTTTCTAGGAGTATGATGCTCTGTAGCTACCTTCAGGCAGAAAAACAGAGAAGGCCCAGAGAATTCTGCCAAGGGAATGGAGAGGGAAAGACAGAGATCAAATCACATAACAATGAAAATTACCATACAACAAAAACATTTCTAAGCTATGGCCAATGGTCCATTCATTTTCAAAATATTTAATGGGGGGAAATTCCAGTTAAATTTAAGACAGTTGAGTACCTCTTTAAATATGAAAACATTTGATAGCTGGATTTGACCTGAAGAAAGAGGTTTCTATCAAAATAGTCAGATGCGACTAATTTTTAACCAACATTCTCCATTTTCAGAAAGGATATTGTTTTGCTGGTTGAATGGAACAATTGGTACAATAACTGCCTGGGCGTGGACACACTCCAGGTAGGTCTGTGATAGGAGTCCAACTGTGAGAGTACTCCCATTCTTGGTGAAGACAAGAGCATCCTTTCCTAGCCGCATGGAGCCTGACTTGAAACCATTACCAAAGACTCCGATGGGACACTGGCTCTTCTTTATTACTTTATCTGTAAAGCCAAAGCTGTAATTACACAAGAAAAAATAAATCAGAAAATAGAAACTAGAAAGGTAAAAAGCATCCTAAGATAGGTGACAGGCAGAATGTTTAGCTTACAAATGAACAACACTTGTAAAAAGCCCTTTTTTTCCTACTTTTGATCCTTCTGGGCAAAACTATTAAGTTAAAAGCATAGGAAATTACTATGGGGTAATGGGACTGATTTTCCTGCGTGGTTGTATGTACATAAACACTTCCACTACATCAGAGTCACACTTTATAAATGTAAAGGCAGCCTCTTTTTGCTAACAGAGATAGCTG
Source organism: Hipposideros armiger (assembly GCF_001890085.2). NCBI lineage: Eukaryota > Metazoa > Chordata > Mammalia > Chiroptera > Hipposideridae > Hipposideros > Hipposideros armiger. The sequence goes on from NW_017731700.1 coordinate 1,619,181, forward strand.
GAGAAGGCCATGGGTAGCTTTCATGTCTAGATAAAATAGCTCTGATTGCTAACAGTAAGGTTAGGGTCAGATTCAAAGGGTGGTTATCTCAGTACACCCTAGAGATGGTAATGAAAGTACCAGATAGTGGCACTGGTCAGAGGTACTCGACTAGGCATCCCCTAACCTGGTTATATCACCCTCCAAAAATCTGAATTTCAGAGGTTATATATCTTACCAATTTCAACTCTCCACCCAAAATGTAACTCTTCCAATTCTTACCCTCCGCTCCATCTGCTGGGACAGTTCATTGGAATGTGGCCAAGGGATAAAAATAGGTAGTTCTGCCTCTGAATATCAGCAAACAGCTGCAGTATAAAGTCTCTCTTGTTCTATTAAGGGCCTTTCATTGAGTCACCTCAACAATCTCTTTAGCCCCTTATGATCAGCTTAATCTGGGAGCCATATCCTTTCCCTTTCATATATTCTCCATTCAAATATACAACAAAATAACAGAACCAAAATTTAAAGATATGAAATCTGGAAAATGATGATTATCTTCCTCAGATATCTTAGCTCACCACACATAAAACTAACTTTAAGGATTCTCTCCAGATTGTCTAAATTTACAATGCTGTACACTGCCACTCATTCAATAAATATTTCCCGAGTACCTAGTATGTGCTATGCATTGCGCTAAGCACTGGAGATACAACTGTTAATTTAAAAAAAAAATGGTTCTTGCCCTTGTGGTTCACAGTCTAAGGAAAGATTTCATATATTACAGATTACATGCTTCTCCAGCATGGATGAAATGGACATTCTATATGTGAGATCTGAACAGCTTGGCCTTGGCTCTTCCTCTTTTGAGCAAGGTTGAGTTGCCTGGTTTCCACATCCTGAAGGCTGTGGTTTGTGTTTGCTCTCTAAGAAAGAGTACCACCTTTTAAATTTTCTGTTTCAAACTGTTATATGATAATACCATTAAGTCCTTCTTGAGTAGATGCTTTACAGAAGCTTTGTGTATCCTACAAAAAAAATCTAACCACATAAAAAGGTAATTTCTAGGGCAGTCATTCTTTTGAAAATTCCAAAAGAGCACAGGGTTCCTGCTCTGTATAGGCCTTAGTATTCCAGGAAATAAATTTATAGAAGTTGGTAAGATTCAGGCATTCCTATTGCTCTTGTGAAGAACTGGCTAGAAAAGATGTGGTCCTAATGAGGATTAAATTATATACTGTATGCACAATATATTATAAAGTAATATTCAAATTTTAATCTTTTTTTTTAAGATTTTTTTATTGGGAAATCGGGGGAAGGGGAACAGACAAGTTGCTGTCCTTTTGTTCTTCAGTCTAGTTGTGGAGGACGTTGCTTCACTGACCCATGTTGGTATTATCATTCCGCTCTTCCCGGGTGATGCAGATTGGTCGCCGGCCTCTGGACGGCCGCTCACAGTGGCTCTTGGCAGCTCACACCAGCTGCCAGCCGCTCACGCTGGCTGCCAGCCACACATGGTAGCTTATGGCTGCCCACTGCAGCCTACGCCATCGCCGGCAACTCACAGCAGCCCAGCTCCAGGTTGAGCTGTTGTTCAGCATCTTAGCTGCGGAGGGCAGTGTCACTGGCCCTCATATGTGGGATCCAAACCGTGGCCCTCTGGCGTCCCAAGCTGGCTCTTAACCAACATGCCCCTCGGCGGGCCCTATAGCTGCTTTTAATCCTTGACCTTTCAAAGGTTTTCCACTTGCTAAAAAAAAAGGCAGCTGAATATATAGACTAACTGGTTCACACACTAACCACAGAAGTTAAAGAGAAATAATTGTGGACCTTAAAGAAATTTAATGATAGTTTAATGATAAACTTTTCTTTTTTAATTTGATTTTCATGGGATTCTGTATTTATGGGAAAAACTGTTGCTGCAATGACGTAACTGTTTTATTATCTTGAAAATAGGAATTGTAGCATAAAGAGCTGGCTAGGATTATAAGAAATGTTATAGAGCAAACAGAATTTCTGTAGGGTTAATAATTTTGCATAACTATGTCTATTTTTTTCAAATCTAAAAGCAATATGCCCCAAAACCAAAAAAAAATTAATATACTTAATAATAATTTTCACAGCTACCTCGAAAGTTCAATTATTTGAAAAAGAAATTGTGGTAAGTGGAATCCTTGGCTAGAAGTTAAACTGGATTAAATGATCTCTTCTAAATACATGGGAACTCCTAACACATTCCAGTTTAAGATACGATCAAGGGCCGGCTGAGTGGCTCAGCTGGTTAAGGGCTCACTTGGGAACACCAGCTCTGAGCAGCAGGGCTGCGGTTTGGATCCCACATTGAAGGCCAGTGACGCTTGCCCTCTACAGCTAAGATGATGAACAACCGCTCGACCTGGAGCTGGGCTGCTGTGAGTCGCCGGCGACGGCATAGGCTGCAGCAGGGCTGCCGTGAGCTATGTGAGTGGCTGGCAGCCAGCATGAGTGGCTGGTAGCTGGTGTGAGCTACCAGGAGCCACTGTGAGCGGCCGACCAATGACCGGCGACTGATTGCCTCACCCAGGAAGAGCACAATGATCATACCAACATGGGCCAGTGAAGCGACGTCCTCCACAACTAGACTGAAGAACAAAACATCAATTTGTCTACCTGTCTGTTCCCCTTCCCCGATTCCCCAGTGCTGTTACCCTCCCCTGAATTCCCCAATAAAATCTTTAAAAAAAAAAGATACGATCAAAAATAAAAACCAGCACATATACTCTACATAATCCAGGGCTCATTAAAAAATACAATAAAATTATTTTTTAAATATGAGGAAAAATTGCTGAGCTCAAATTAGTGGGAAACATAGAGCCGGCTGAGTGGCGTGATGGTTAAGAACTGGCTTGGGATGCCAGAGGGCCCCGGTTCGGATCCCACATATGAGGGCCAGTGACACTGCCCTCCGCAGCTAAGATGCTGAACAACAGCTCAACCTGGAGCTGGGCTGCCATGAGTCGCCGGCGACGGCGTAGGCTGCAGCCCCTGCTGCAGTGGGTTGCCATGGGCTTCCAAGCCAGCAGCCAGCGTGAGCGGCCAGCAGCCGCAGTGAGAGGCCGTCCAGAAGCCGGCGACTGATCTGCCTCGCCCGGGAAGAGCGCAATGATGGTGCCAACTTGGGCCAGTGAAGCAACGTCCTCCACAGCTAGACTGAAGAACAAAACCACAGCAACTTGTCTGTTCCCCTTCCCCGAATTCGCCAGCACTGTTCCCATCCCCCCAATTCCCCAATAAAAATCTTTAAAAAAAATTAGTGGGAAACATACTTGGCATGATAATGCCAAAAAAATGCTATGGGTAAAGAAGTTTCTGCCTGTTTTGCTCTGTTTTGTTCCTTGGGAAAGGAACTAAATTTTAAATGAATGATACTCATCCTTCATATTTCAACTCAAATGTCATTGCTTCAGGGCAGCCTTTTTTTTTTATTCTACAGATTAGAACAGATCCCTCGTTATATGCGCTCACAGAAACTGTACTCTTCTTCACAGCACTTACCACTAGGTAGGACAGCCTATTTAGTTGTATTACTACTCAAGCCTTTTCTGTCTTTCTCACTAAACTGTTAGCCCCTTGAGAGTGAGGATCATGTCTGTCTGGTTCACCACTATATCTCCAGTGACATGCAGATAGATGGTCACTTAAAATTTGTTGAATGAATCTGGAACGAAAATTGCAGCAATTATTTTGAAACCATCTTCCTTCTTCCACCTGCGTTGTAAGTCTAAGCACCAACTTTCACCAATGTAGCTCCACAGACAAAATAAGAGGTGGTAAGATTTGCTGAGCCCACTATTTGACACATATGTCAGTCACTGGGATAAGGTGTGGAGGGAAGGAGTCATTAAGATGATTTAGAACGAAACAAAACTAGCACACACAAAATTAGACATATAAATATTCTGGTTCCATCCTATCTAAAATCATATCTTCCTTAATATAAAATATTAACTTTAGGGTATGAAAGTGATGCTATAAGCTAAAAAACAGTGCCAGCTCCATAACTTCACTAACATGCCAGCCACATTCTTATATCACTTCCAGAAGCTTTCCTCAAATATTCTTCTAATTATAAGGGTCTGAGACACAAGATACACAATCTGCTCAGTGGTAAAACGTAACCAAATTTATAATTGGTTATGCCCAAATTTTACTTCTTTTCTTTGATCGATCAAAGGGATTTCCCTCCAAACAGGGTTATAGAATTAGAATACCTTCAAAGAGAACTACAACCAAATGCATGTTTTCCATTTCTATAGATTGAAACCCTTTTCCTCCTACAGAACCCCTCCATTGTTACTCATGCTTCAGCACTAGGTTCAGGAAGCCCTGTAAAGAATAATCAACCTCATCTGCTAAAAAAGGAAGAGAGAAGGAAGGAGTTAAGGAAACACTTATCGCACACTGAGTGATATGTGAAGATAATAAGGTACAAACTTACATTCTCAACTACAAACCTTTTCAAGTAATTAAATGAACTGAAAGTGGCAACTGAAACCCATATCACCAGGTTCAGGCAATAGAAATCTGTGTCACCTAACTTTGCAATTCTACTGCAAAACCTTCAAAGATTATATATATGAATGTCTTCTATTTGTTCTTCTCTTTGCCTGAACTCTTACCCTTTGTTCCTGCTCCTTTACCTTGTAAAATTCTACTACTCACCCTTATATCTCAGCTTAAAAATCATGTCATCTACAGGCTTTTCCTGACCTCCTGGATCAGATTGGGTTCCTCTGATGACTTATCCCACTGCATCCTATATTTTCTTATTATTGCACTTATTTTTTTATTATGATTCCTGATTAATTGTCTGAATTGCCAGCTAGGCTATAAGTTCTCTGAGGGCAAGGACAGTGTCTATTTCATAATCAGTACCCTGGCACATAATAGATGCTTAATAAATATCTGTTAAATACATAAGGGGAAAGTAAAATACTAAATAAAATCATTAAGCCTTAAATAGAGTTCATGAACTCCAGACAAGAGAAAAAGAATGAAGGCATTTTTACCTGAGCATCCGGTGTAGTTTATGAGGCGTCATCCCGCATCCATCATCAGTGAAGGTCAAACAAGATTTACCCTTGACCTCCTCGACATCTATGAAGACCGTTCTGGCGGATACATCTGGATCAACAGCGTTATCTGAAAAAGGTAGAAATCTGTGATATTAGAGCTCTTTTCCTAATATTCTGTTAAAATCTCCAGTTCAGTGCCCCCAAGACAGAGTAACTTTCCTTTACTCCCTTCATAAGGTTGTCCCAAAAGGTGAGCAGGAAGCATTAAGTAGTGCACTTCCGAGGTTATGGGGAACAAGCGATATGATGGCTGATCGGGTTATAAGCTGGTTATTAGATTTCATATAATGACTGATCTGCAATCTACCTTTCTCCCTCCAAACTTCAGGGTATGTGGGGAAAATAACTCCTCCTATATACAAAGCACTTTGCTCTCTCTTCATCTTATTACTTCTTGTCTTTTAGCCACTTCACTGCTCATGAACACATACAGTAAAGGGTGGCTGTAGACAAGAGCTGAATCACAATTTTGGTACAAATAGATGCATATTACACACACTACCGTTCATTTGTGAAAAATGTTCTAGTGTTTATATCACCTCCTCTGCTAAAGAACACAGATATTATCACCATCCTTGTTTATAGCCTAAGAGGTATTGAAAATACTAGAGGTTAAAATCAAAACTAACTGCCCGCCTAGATCCCAGTGATGGCAACAAGCTTGCTTAGAGAGGAGTAATTCTGCTTAGGTACACTGTAATAGTCTTAAAAGTGAGGCCGTCCAACCCTCACTAAGTAAGGCACATAGAATTAAAGCTAAAAAAATAGAGTTCCACGATTCTTCCTGAGTTAGGTCTTCATAATGGGTTACTTATTTAAGATTCCAAAGACATCAAATATACCCATACTCATACGCACCATGTCCACAACCCCAGGGGATGTTGTTGTCTAGTGGCCACATCTTTTTGCCAGAGGTGCCAGTTTACATAATGGTCAGTGTAAACGTCTCATTAGGACTCACTGGCCCAAGTGGGAGGGCAGTTTGTGCAATCTGGTGGATAGGTTCCTTAAGCACTCCTGTCTCTACTAGTTCTTTAATCAAGACTGAGACCTTCCCTTCCACCCTTTCCCCTTTCCCTGGCATCCTATACTGCTTTCCTGATATCATGTGGCCGGGCTGGGAGATCCAGGTGGGAGGCTGGCGGCAAACTGGTCCCACTACCACTGCTCAAACTGTGACATTTACACAGTGGGAACATCCCTTACAAACAAGAGAAGTATTACACATATTCAAAATATCAGTTTTTACAATATAATTAACAGTATTAGTTATAACCACTTGGATGTATGGAATGTCCATCAAATAAAAAAGACAGGTTAATTTCCAGGGCCACAATGATGCTGCCAGAATCAGTGATAAAACTGTCACGGATTGTAACCCGAAAAAGTCTTAACAGAAGTAAGGTATCACCAATAGCCCCGGAAAGGGGTTAAAAGATCTGATGTAGCAATCTTTAAGGACTGGGTGGGGTCAAAACCGTGTGTCATGTGCTAAAGCAAGTGGGCCAACTTTTGGCAGTAATTATAAATTTAACATGCAAGAGTGGCTTTATCAGAAATACATGCTTTACTTCATTTAAAAGGCAGGAGTTGTTTTTTCTTTATCTGACAGGAGGATTCAGCATTGTGAAGCTGCCTCCATTGTTTCAAGAAACTACTTGGCAAGCAGACCCTGAATTGTTTTAAGACCCATCAGTCACTCCTGCTGGCAGAAAGCCAGGGCCATTGAGACTGATACTTTTAATTTGTCAACCAACAAGACATCACTTCTAATTTGAAAATTTTGGACGTTGAGAAATTTTTTGTAATACTTGATGAACATTCACAATTCAACACGTAACACATATCAACTCCAATTCCATGTTTATATAGCAGTGAATTCAATGAATCAGCTCACAGGCTTCTCACAAAATCACTTTTACGTTTTTCCTCTTTTCTCCAAATGTTGCCCAAATTTTACTAGGTGATTTTTTACAGGAACACACCACAGAGTTTTAATACAGGCACTTGGGGAGTTATAAGGTAAGCTAGCTGCTTCTGGCTGCCAGGAGCAGCTAGACATGTTATCTCCTTGGCTGGAAGCTGCGGGGAGAGGGCATGCAAGAGGCCAGGGTCAGCTGGAGCAGCGGGCAGCAAGACATCAGCAGGCAGGCTGCAGCTGCTTACCTCTTGCTTCCAAAAATTTATCAATACTTAGCATAAGCTACCAGATCCCTGGAAATCTATTTTCTCCTGTGGCCCAGCCCACGCAGCCTTATGAGCAGGTAGGCCAATGAGAGAACCCTGACTCCTCTCCTCTCATCCACTACTTAGGGAAGAGCTGCACTAGCAGATCCTGGGATGTCTTTATCCCCTAACCTGGCCCACAATCTCATTTGCTATCAGATCCCAAAGTCTTATGTCTCCTAACCTGGCCCATGACACCCTTGGGTGGGAGGACCTTTCTCTACCTCCCCTTGCCTACCACTTAGGCAAAAGCATGAAAAACCAGATCATAGGCAATCTACCTTAGCCCTTGACCCGGTCCATCTGACCCCTGGTTTTCTAACAAAGCATTGTAACTGAAGCCTCATACCTCATCTGAACCTGGGAGGCAACGAAAACCTGCCCTTATGACAGCTTCACTGGAGAGAGAGAGCTCTCAGTGGCACTGGCGAGTGGGGACATGGCTTTGAGGTAGCACTGCACAAGCCTCTCATTTTCTTCTGTCCCAGAATGGCCTATGTGGATATCCTGCAAGTTCGCCACAACCAAGCTGCTGCCCTACAAATATCCTGCAAGTATCTAAAAGTATTCTTATCTAAAATTAAGGTCATCCTTAAATGTAAGGCCTGAAACCATAAAACTCCTAGAAGAAAATATAGGGTCTAAATTTGCAGACATTACTCTGAGCAATATTTTTATTAATACATCCCCACGGGCAAGGGAAGTAAAAGAAAAAATGAACATATGGGACTACATCAAACTTAAAAGATTTTTCACAACAAAGGAAACCACCAGTAAAACAAAGGAAGCCTACTGAATGGGAGAAGATATTTGTCAACGATATATCTGATAAGGGGTTAATAGCCAAAATTTATAAAACACTCATGCAACTCAACACCAAAAAAACAAACCACCCAATTAAAAAATGGGCAGAGGATATGAAGAGGCATTTTTCTAAAGAGGACATACAGATGGCCAACAGGCATATGAAAAAATGCTCAACGTCACTAATCACTAGAGATATGCAAATAAAAACCACAATGAGATACCACTTCACTCCAGGCAGAATGGCTATCATCAATGAATCAACAAACAACAAGTGCAGGCGAGGTTGTGGGGAAAAGGGAACCCAGATGCACTGTTGGTGGGACTGCAGATTAGTGCAGCCACTATGGAGATCGGTATGGAGGTATCTCAAAAAACTGGAAATGGAACTACCTTATGATCCAGCAATTCCACCCTTAGGTATTTATCCAGAAAAACGCAAGACATTAATTTGAAAAAATATATGCACCCATATGTTCATTGTGGCGCTATTCACAAGAGCCAAGACTTGGAAACAACCAAAATACCCATCGGTAGACGACTGGATTAAGAAACTGGTACATTTACACAATGGAGTATTACTCAGCTATAAAGAACAAGGAAATCATTCCATTTGCAATGATATGGGTGGACCTAGAGAACATTATGCTAAGTGAAATAAGTCAGAGAAAGACAAATAGCATATGATATCACTTATATGTGGAATCTAAAAAACCAAATAAATGAGAAATGTAAACAGAAATAGTCTTAGAGACACAGAAGAAAAACTGAGGGTTGCTAGTTGGGAGGGGGTTGGGATGAAGGAGAAGGGGAAAGGAGGAGACAATACAAACTGGTAACTACAAAATGACCTCAGGGACAGAAAAGACAGTCTGGGGACTATAATCAATAATGTTGTAAATATTTTTTAGGGGGCCAGATGGACTCATGTCTTGTTAGGGAGACCACTACATAGACGATGTAAAGAAAGGCCTGACCACCGCACTGTATTTCTGAAGCTGATGTTGAATAATATTGTATGTCAACTATAATTATATGTACATACAGTCACGGGATGTGGAGTAGAGTGTGGGAATGAAGTCAATGGAATTGTAAGAGATAAGTATGATATCGGGGGTGGGAGGGCAGTGGATTGGGGTAGGGGGGTTGTTACTTTCTGAGGGGTGAAAAGGATAACTATTGCATTGTTCTGTACACTTGAAACTAATAATAATAAAAAAATAAAATTAACGTCATCTTCTTACACAAGCTATTGTTCTTCCTGTCCCCTATACACACACATAGTATCAGCATTCAAATGATCAACAGTTTGCAATTTGAAGGTCATTTTTTTATCCCACCCTCTCTCTTACCCTATACATTCCCTAGGCTCTCTCACATCTTGCTATTTCTATTCCCATTGTCACTTTCTTAGTTTATAGAGTTTATTCCCTCTCACCTGGATTATTGCGATAACCTCCTAACCAGTCTTTCAAAGCCACATCTCTCTCTTCTCCAGCCCATTTTACATGGTGCTGCAAGATTATCTTTCCTGGAGCACAGCTGTGATCATGACATTCCCCTGTTCATAAAACTTCAGACTAAAACGCCAAATACCCAAACCTCCCAGTGATATCCTGGTCTCAGTCCATCTTTCTAACCTCATTCCCTACTTGGTGCTTGGAGTAAAGAGACGTGTGTTTGAGTCCTGGATCTGCCACTTACTAGACACGTAACTTTGGAAAAGTCAATTAAATGCACTGAGCCTCTGTATCCATACCTGCATCATCATCATCATCATCATCACCGATGCCATTTACCTCAAACGGTAAACTTAAAAATTTATTTGTGAAAGCTCTTTGTAAACTCTCTAAGGACCTAGAGTTTTAACTATCTGTGAACTCCATGCTCTAATTAAACTCAACTACTCAGTATTCTTCATGCTTTTGTTCACACAGTTGTTCCTTTTGCCTGGAATGCCCTCCCCTCCCCACACCCATATCCACATGTCCCAATCCTTCAAATCTCAGCTCAAATGTCGCCTTCTCTACAAAGCCTTTCCTAACCCTCCTCTTCCTGGTAAGCTGGTAGTTTTCCCTCCCTTCTCTGAACTCCCACAGCACTCAATGTGTGTACTTTTGCTGATACATTGCTTTCTATTTTGTTGTTACACAAAGCATGAACCATCTTTATATATTTTATCTCCCTTATTAGGAGAGTGAATTTTTTTACCTACCATGGTAGCCTTGCCCACAGTGAGTACTCAATAAATACTGAATTAATGATTCACTAGAAAATTAATGCACAAGTGGAGGTGAAAACTGTTGAAGGAAAACCTAAAATAAAAGCTTTGGATTACCAGTTAACACTTTGCTCTCCCTTTTCTCGATTATTAATATGACCACAAATAGTTATGATTTGTGTTAAAATCTGTATTTGTATGTACGTATGCAGGTTTGTGCCTATATATATATATATATATATATATATATATATAT